>NC_062551.1:140625298-140934932 GCF_016906955.1 Phacochoerus africanus | reverse complement strand
CTTCGACAGAAAAGGCAAGAATATAAAATAGGAAAAAACAGTCTTTTCATTAAGTGGTGCTGCTAAAACTGGACAGCTGTATGTAAGTCAATGAAAATGGAACACACCCTCACACCATGCACAAAAATAAACTCAAAATGGCTTACACACTTAAACATGACAAGATACCATCAAACTCCTAGAAGAGAACATAGGCAAACATTCTCTGACATCAGCCTTACAAATGTTTTCTCAGGTCAGTCTCCCAAGGCAATAGAAATAAAAGCAAAAGTAAATGAATGGGACCTAATAAAACTGACAAGCTTTTGCACAGCAAAGGAAACCATAAAAAAAAAAGAAAAAAGAAAATTTACAGAATGGGAGAAAATAGTTTCAAACAATGCAATGGACAAGGGCTTAATCTCTAGAATACACAAGTAATTTATAAAACTCAACAGAAAAAAAACCAACAACCCAACTGAAAAATGGGCAAAAGACCTAAATGGACATTTCTCCAAAGAAGATATATAGATGGCCAATAAGCACTGAAAAAATGCTCAACATCACTGACTATTAGAGAAATGCAAATCAAAACTACTATGAGGTACTACCTCATACTAGTCAGAATGGCCATCATTAATAAGTCCACAAATAACAAATCCTAGAGGGGCTGTGGAGAAAAGGAAACCCTCCTGAACTCTTGGTGGCAATGTAAATTGGTACAGCCACCATGGAAAACAGTATGGAGGTATCTCAGAAAACTAAAAATAGAACTACCATATGACCTAGCAATTCCACTCTTGGGCATATATCTGGACAAAACTTTCCTTGAAAAAACACATGCACCCATATCTTCATTGCAGCACTATTCACAATAGCCAAGACATGGAAACAATCTAAATGTCCATCAACAGATGAATGGATTAAGAAGTTGTGGTTCATATACACAATGGAATACTACTCAGCCATAAAAAGAACAAAATAATGCCATTTGCAGCAACATGGATGGAACTAGAGACTCTCATCCTGAGTGAAGTCAGTCAGAAAGAGAAAGACAAATACCATATGATATCACTTATATCTGGAATCTAATATATGGCACAAATGGACCTTTTCACAGAAAAGAAACCCATGGACTTGGAGAACAGACTTGTGGTTGTCAATGGGGAGGGGGAGGGAGTGAGATGGATTGGGAGTTTGGGGTTAAAAGATGCAAATTATTGCATTTGGAGGGGGTAAGCAATGAGATCCTGCTGTGTAGCACAGGGAACTGTATCTAGTCACTTGTGATGGAACATGATGGAGGATAATGTGAGAAAAAGAATATGTATCTGTATGTATGACTGGGTCACTTTGCTCTACAGTTGAAATTGACAGAACACTGAAAATCAACTGTAACAGAAAAAAATAAAAATCACAAGAAAATGACATAGACCTTACACCCTTCAAAAATTAAGTCAAAATGGATACTTGAACAATGTAAAACACAAAAAAATAAAATTCTTAGACGATAATACAGTAGAATATCTTGAACACTTTGGATATGGTGATATCTTTTTATTTTATTTTTTTTAGACTTTCATGATAATAATACCTGACTTTATTGACTTTTTTAAAAAATTGAAATATAGTTGATTTACAATGTTCTGTTATTTTCAGATATACAGTAAAGCTATTCAGTTACACACACACACATTCTTTTTTCAAATTCTTTTTCTTTATAGTTTATTATAAAATATTGAGTATAGTTCCCTATGCTTGTTCTGGTTGGTTATCTATTTTATATATAGTAGCGTGTATATGTTAATCCCAAACTCCTAATTTATTCCTTCTTCTCTTTTTCCCCTTTGGTAACCATAACTGTTTGTTTTCAATGTCTGTGGGTCTATTTGTTTCATATATAAGTTCAACTGTGTCTTTTTTTTTTTTAGATCCCACATATAAACATATCATAAGATATATGTCTTCACCTGGCTTACTCCACGTAGGTGATGTCTTCTTAGATACAATAACAGAGATACAATGAATGCAAGAATAAATGATAAGCTGAACTTCATTAAAATTAAAAATTGTGGCTCTGTAAAAGGTAATGTCAGCAGAAATAAGAATACCAGCCACAGGCTGGGTGAAAATATTTGCAAAAGTTATATCTGATAAAGAACTGTTATCCAAATGCCAAAAAGAGAAACCCTTAAAACTCAACAATAAGGAAATAAACAACCACATTAAATGGGCCAAAGATCTTAACAGACACACCACAAAAGAATATACACAGTTTTAGCATGGGAAAAGATGTTCTACATTATATGACATCATGGGTGTATATAAACAGTGATAAGATATCATTATATTCCCATCAGAATGGCCAAAATCCAGAACACTGACATCACCAAACGCTGGTAAAAATGTGTAGCAGCAGGAATTTTTTGCATTGTTAGTGGGAATGCATAATTATACAGCCAGCTTGGAAGGTAGTTTGGTGCTTTCTTACAAAACTAAATTTTTCACCATAAGATTCAGCAAATACAGTCAGCTGCTCTTTGGCAAAGCAGCAAAGGCTAAACATTGAAGCAAAGTCTTTTCCAGAAATATGCTCCTTGGTACTTCCCAAAGGAATTGAAAATCTATGTCTATACAAAAACCTGCAGGTAGATGTTTATAGCAGCTTTATTTATAATTGCCCAAACTTGGAACCAAACAAGATATCCTTCAGTAGGTGAATAAATAAATAAGCTGTGGCAATTCAGACAATGGAATATTACTTTATTGCTAAAAAGAAATGAGCTATCAGGTCATGAAAAGATATTGAGGAACTTTAAATGCTATTGCTAAGTTAAAGAAGTCAATCTGGAAAGGCCTTACACTGTATGATTTTAACAATATGTCATTCTTGAAAAGGAAAATCTATAGATAAAATGAAAAAAGATCAGTGGTTTCCAAAGATGTGAGTAAACATAACACAGGGATTTTTAGAAGAGTGAAAGCACTTTGTATGATGTTATAATGATGGGCATATGACATTATACTTTTTTTTGTCCAAATTCATAGAATGTACAAAATCAAGAGTGAATTCTAAGGTAAATTATGGAATATGGGTGATTATGATGGGTCAATATAAGGTTCGTCTTTGTTAAAAAATTTACTATTCTGATAAATGACATTGATAACGGGAAAGATGTGCATGAGTTTGGGGCAGGGGTATATGAGAAATCTCTATGCTTTCCTCTCAATATTGTCATAAACCTAAAAATTCTCTAAAAAATAAAATCCTTCAAAAAATAAAGTCTACTAAAGAATAGAATAACTAAACCATAAATATTTTTGTGACTTCACTCACAATTAACTCTATTCCTCTGCCTATTATCTGATTTTAAAAGTGCATATTCTGTACTCTGAACACATTCAGAGGAGTGTAGAAAGGCAGTGAGATAAGACGTAAGATTTATTGTGGGTTAATATCAAATAGGTCAAGTGATAGATAATTCCTGAACTCATTCTGACAGAAATGACAAGTGATACTTTTAACGCAAGTAGATACATTCTAAGCATAAATAAAGTTTTGACATTATGGGGTGCTGGTTTTCAATGAATACATAAATTTAGGCAGGTACTTTCTAACACATGAGTTCAGTGATGGAATACTAAGTATTTTCCCACTGACCAAAAAAAAAAAAAATTGTAGATAAACGGTGACGGAGAAATAAACACTGAATCTAACAATATAAAATGTGCTGTAAGTTGCAGGAAAATTGCCCATCATACATTTGAGTTTGCATGTTTGTTAAATTGAATTTTCAGTTCTGCTTTTGGCTACATTTAGTTGAATCTCCTCCTGTGGAGTCAAAACTACACACTTTTAATTCCATTCAGAGGAGGATTTATTGTGCTTGTTGTAATTTTCAAAAGCATTTATTAAGTATCTTAATTTCAGCGGAGTCCAGAACTAATTGCTGAGGTGGAAGCTTTAAAAGAGATTATATTATATTAAGGAGATTCTAAACCATTGAGAGGTTTACAGAATGTTGAAGAGCTGTCTCAAGCAATGGAAATGATAGCATTTTAGGGCTCTGTGTATTAACATATCTGAAGTAAGGAAGTGATCAGAAGAAATGCACTGAACAAGCACGGTTTCCTATGAAAATAACACCATCTATAGCTTAAAGCGTAAGATAAACTTAATAGATTTCTTGAATATAAATTGCATAGAAACTTTTAAATCAATATATTGGCATCTAAGTTTAGGGAATTCAGAATTACAGTGAATAATTCCTTAGTATTGGTAATCTCCTAGCATTAAAGTATCCAAACATAAAATATGTTTTGCATAGGTAACAAGCAGAATAGCTGTATCACAAAGCAGTCTAAAGGCCCTAAAGGACAGGAGTATTTGGTAAAGCATGGATTTTTATGTTTCCAGGTGCTTGGAAAGGCCTCACACCAAACTGGCCAAAGTTCCTCTCTTCTTTTGGCTTTGGGAAGACATAGCTTTGTAGTTATGAATCAGAGCCCAGACTTCAGAAGACCCACTTCTCTCCATCCTCCTCCTCCACTCGACACTTCCACACTTCCTCTACTATGTCAGAGCTTGAAAAACAGGATTGTTTGGGAATCTGGGATTAACAAATGCAAACTATTATATATAAAATAGATAAACAACAAGGTCCAACTGTATGGCACAGGAACTATATTTAATATTGTATAATAAACCATAAAAGAAAGGAATATATGTATGTATAACTGAGTCACTTTGCCATATATCAGAAACTAATGCAATATTGTAAATCAACTATACTTCAGTATAAATAAAACATTTAAAAATTTTTTTAAAAAGAAAAACAGGATGGTCTTATATATTGTCTGTTTTCCAGGCACTGTGCTAGTTACCTGTAGACTAGATTGATGTGCAAGATAGATCTGTCCTTGTTCTTTGACAGATAGAGAAGGAAGTGATAAAATTATGACAAAAATGATAGTTTAAAGTTGTGAAATACACCAAAGAGAAATAGTAAAAACTGCCATAATGGTCTATTTCAAAGAACTATGACTTAATTCTTACCCCAAGGTCTCCTGAGTAGTGACCCTAGTAAGCTTCGGCTTAGTATCATAAAGCACAATTATTATTACACACATTAACATTATTACCCCTTTGAAGTAAATACTCTGCCACTTCTAAGCTAGACTCACTGTATATCACTTAATGCTACACACAACCCAATGGAATATCCCCTGATCTAGAAGTGAAGAAAGTGCATGAAGCTTGCCCAGCTTCAAAATATTTAAGAACAAGAAGTGAGTTCTCACTCAAGCATGATTGGTCACAAAGTCAATGCTAGTACTTCGTGCCTGCAGTCAGGCACACTGCCTGTTTTAAACATCTACTGCACTGGCATAGAAATGGATTCATTATCATTAAACCCTAAAGTGGTGACAAGGCAGAATTTCCCACTATAAGGCAGAACAGTTTTGCTCATCCCTCCGCCCCTTCTTCCGCAGGAAAGAATCTCTTAATCTTTCTGACCTTTGGCTTATTTATAAAATGAGAGGTTGGACCATCTATCTCTTAGGTTTTTTTAATCATTGAAATTATGAAAAATTGTATTAATTAGTTTCTACAGCCTTCATCTAAGGGGGACACTCCCCATCAAGGAGAGAATTTGGTGGATTATCTCTATTAGTAATTTAAGTAAAATCTTCTGAGTGTCAATTATCTGGATATATCTAGTTACGTTCTTGGGGAAGATTTTGACCTGGATTTTCCAAATAATTACAACATGTCTCTCCAACACATTTATTGACACACGAAATGGGTGTTCCCAAATTGGCCTCGAGGTCATAATATTGCAACATAGACATCTAACAATATTGTTCACTTCAAAAATAATAGCTAGGATTTGTCACATGGAATATAGAAAGATGCAAGAGTATTGAGCAAGGAACCCCATGGGCCAGTGTAGTTTGATAAAGGAGATCTGAAACAGCAGTCCACAAAGAATGTCTTGAAATAGCTTTACACTCAGACAGTCAATCACAATAGTATAAAGAACTAGTGAATTCTTTAAAAGGCAAACAAAACCTCATGTTTCTTCACAGGAACCATCCCTGGGAATGGGCTCTAACAATGGTTCAAAGGGATTCTATCTCGACCTTTACAAAAACTGTAATAAGTATTGGGAAAAAGTCTGAAGATCAAGAAAAAAATAGAACTCTCTACCAAACATCTGTCCTTTGGTGAATCAAACACTCACATTAGCTCTAAGCATTACACTAATAAGTAACACTAATATGTACCCCGACTTATTGTTTTAAATTGCTATAAAACCCTATCATGAGTCACAAAAATGCCCAAAGTTTTTGTCACTGTATTTAGAAAGAAACAGTTTTGTTCTCAGAAGAAATGTCCAACATGAAGAAACATATTTAGAAACAGGAAGATCTTTCCAGAAAGGATTTTCATAATGGCAAAGATAAAAAAGGAAGGCATCATGAGGGCCTGGCAGGAGAAAGGAGCAGATACCAAGTAAGAACACAAGCTTACAAAGAGCAGGCTGGGGACACCAGGTGTGAACTTTATAAATGCCAGCTTTGATGGTGTGATGTCCCCTGGGGCTTGCTTCCTTTGGTAATAAATAATAAGGAGGATGTTTGTTACAACGAACTATTTGGAATGCTTAACAATCACTTTCACAATAAAGAATAGAATTGTTGTTTTCAAAATCTGTAGCTAGATCTAAAACTGAATTAATAACCACAGCCACACAGCTGAAAACCTTATACTCTTGTACGCTTGTGTAGCAGATTAACCCATAAACAGGTTTAGTCACTTGTCCAACATCCCAGAGCTGGACATTCCTTCTCTACTAAGTCGCTAATTTTTTCAGTCACAATTCAAATGTCATTTCCTTCCATGGCCCTTGCACAGCCCCATCCAAAGCATAATTGCTTCCTTCTTTTTGCATTCATAGTATCATATGCACAGTCCTTTTGTACTGCAAGTTCTCTTTATATGTTTTACTTTATATTAGAGGGTCAGCTCCTTGGAGGCAGGCAGTGTTCATTTATCATTGGATCCACAATATTCAGCACAGTGCTTGATGCAAAAAGATAGTAATACATTAAGGGCATCCTATTTTTTTGGAGGAGGGGGAATGAGTATGTGATTATATTCTTAATTAAATGGACTACTTTCTGATGCCTACTTGCTTTATGATTTATTCATTAATCTGGCAGTAATTATCATCTTATGTGGGCAAGAATAAGCTACATTTTTTTTTCCTGCACTGAAGAAATCAGAAACCTGCATTTTCAAGTCTCTGCCAAAAGCCTTTGTAAATGTGCCAGACTTATTAGGCACTTAATATGGCCCATGTTAAGGAGCTGCTGAATTGTTTATTATGGCAAAGGGTGGCCCCTGCACCTCCACCTCATGCATGGAATCTCTTTCTTCTGGGCAGGACAATTTCAAAGTGAGAACTCTAATTATATGTAGGTTTATTTAATAATTAAATAAAATATTAATAATAATTAGAAAATAGGAAGTTAATAAGCATTTCTACATATATATGTGTGTATATATGCCTTTTAAAAAGAACTCTGGAAAGCTAAAATCTTAGAGAAGATAGGTTCCACCTTGATAAGTTTTATACTTGACAGTTATTGTGAAAATATATAGGCCACAAATCGTTACTCAAAAGAATTGTTCAGCAAACCCAAAATGTGAAGTAAGAAGTCTCACATCTAAAAGTTTAGATGATTATTTTTGTGTCACATCTGTGCAGGCTATAAATCTTCTATTTTCTGTAGCAAGCTTGATCTACTCTGATGAATGAAAGGTGTTGACTTCATGGAAAGATCACTGGATTTGGTGTTGGAGGCCTTTTACTGAAGTTCAACATCTCTACTGGCCATTTGACCTTATTCAAGTACTTGACTTCTCTGAGTTCAGTTTTAAACCGCTAAAGCAAAATCTTAATACTCAGTGTTATTTTTGACTGAGCAACCATAAACAAGTTTCACAAAGACACTCATATAAGCAAACAAATGGGCTTAAAATTCAGGCTGTTCTTCAAAAGCCAAAGCATGAGTCCTGGATGGACTTTATCGGGAGAAAAGAGGACCTTTTTCTTTCCAAAGTTCCCTTTTGCATATTCAACCTTATACCTTCAGGGCTGCATCTGCCCAGAAAATGTGCTTTTTTTTTCTAGTTCCCTCTAAGTTGCCGTATAGGCTAGCTGAAACCCAGGTTGTGAAAACCAGAAATCGTAGCTATGGAGTTCAATACATATAGAAGATATTATTAATTTTAAACATCTTTGACTTTTTGATGTGCTCTTTTATAATGCATGTTATAGGAACTGAATCACCAAACTACAGACCAATTAATTATGCTTTAAATTTATATCATATCTATATAAAGTTGAGTATTCTATGGCTAGTGCAAACTATTTTTTTTTCATTCAGTAAATCACTGAATAAATTCTAGTGGAGATATTTGTTCAAAGGATGGATAAAGGAAAATATAATTGAAATTGTTACCATTTATTGGCCATTTACCACATCACATATATTGTGTATATAGGCCCTAATCCTTGTGACAGTTCCGCTATGTAATTATTATTATGCCTATTTCAGAAGAGAACTGAACTCAGAGGAAAGAAATAAATGTTCGAAGTCAGGCAGCCATTATATGAATAATGAAATTAGAACACAAATCTATCTGATGTTAAGTTCCATGTCCTTTCTTTCCATCCTAACATCTTACGTATAATAATGAGCTAAAAATATTTCTCTATTCTCCTTATTACTAGCTGTATGGGCTTCAGGGTAATGGTTTAGAGGAAATGTAGCATGGAGATTAATATTTTAGGCTCAGGAATCCAAGATCTGGGTTTAAAATCCAACTTTGCCACTAAATGGCATACAACTGTGTGATATTGAGAATATTATTTAACCTTTCTTTGTAGAACAAGGATAATGGTAGTACCTACTTAGAGTTGTAAAAATTAAATACTATATGTAGAGTTCTTGTTTTTGACTGAACAACCATAAACAGGTTTCACAAAGACACTCATACAAGCAAACAAATGGGCTTAAAATTCAGGCTGTTCTTCAAAAGCCAAAGCATGAGTCCTGGATGGGCTTTATCAGGAGAAGAGAGGACCTTTTTCTTTCCAAAGTTCCCTTCTGCATATTCAACTTTATACCTTCAGGGCTACATCTGCCCAGAAACACCATTCCTGGCACAAAATAAATGATCAATAAACCTTTTTTATGGGAAGCAGTAGTCTAGTGCTTAAGTGATTAGATTTTGGAGTCTGAATGAATTTGTGGTTTAAATATGTCCTGCCCTTGACTAGATGCAAGATCCTGAACAGGTTATATTACCACCTTAAGCCTCAGTTTTCCTCATCAGTACATGGGACTAATAACTGTACCTATCTCATAGTGATTCAGAAAGAATCAAATAATCAAATGTAATTAACACAATGCCAAATACCAAAGTCTACTGGAATTCCATGTAATAACTTTTGCAATTCTTCCTTCTGCCAGTTCACTCAGTTGTCACTTTTTAATTTCTCTCATGCCATCTTCTTTCTTAAAGCCTTTAATATTTTATTGGAGTACCTGAGAAACTGAGCTAAAACTTGTGTCTTTGCCTATTTGAAAATGTCTCTATTTTACCTCCACATTGGAATGATAGTTTGGCTTGTATGGAATTCTAGGACTGAAAGTATTGCTTCTTTACTATATACACACATTATTAAAGGACTAGGTTTATGGACCTGGGTAGCCGTCATGGGTTTTCCCTAAAGGTGTGTAAGTTGTCTATTTCTCTACCAGACCTCTGTGTTGAAAAACTACCCACTTCTTTGAGAGATAATTATGGTATCTATAAAAGTGGATATACTGACTCTGTACTGACTGGCCACTTCCCTTTTAGGATGCATGAAAGTGAAGCTGTCACTTTTATTGTCAGAGCAAGAGTCCATTTTAGTTCAGCAGTGGAGAACTCCAGTGCATTTCCCTCTTAAGTAGAGCTCACCCCTTTTTTAAAAAACAAAATAAAACAAAAACCTGGGCTCTCAATGTCTCCTGTTAACATCCAGCATTTTCAAAAATTACTCATCTTTCTTAGATTCTGCACCTGCCCCCCACCGCCCCAAGTGCCATCCACATCCTAAATTTGTTCCATGCAGAAAATTATTTCCCTAGAATACAGCACTTGAGTTTTAGCTGTACATTGAGTAAAAGCAAATGGGATTAAAAAATGGAGTCAGGCTATCCCAGCTGTTTTAGAAGTAGTTCATTCATTAGTTACCTTCATGATCTCCAAAGATTCACTTTTCAAATTGACACAGAATGTTTCTGAGCTTGGAAAAGACAACCTCTTTTTAATTTTCTATTTTAATCTTATTTTTACAAAATATTTTATTTTTTAAGATTTCTTCATAATTTCCAGTTTGCTACTGCCTCCCTTTTCTCTTCAAGACCATTATAGTTCTTCATATGCATATGTTAAAGTTAAATCACACACACACACACACACACACACACACACACACACACACACACACACACACACACACATATATATAGTGGACTTTAGAGAAAGCAGATAGGTGTGTGTCCAGTATGTTATTTTTTTGCTAAAATCAACAATATTAAATCAATTATATTTGCTATTGAACATAATTTACAGTGAAATCTTATGAGAATTCTTTAACTTTCTTTTTCTCACCATCAATCCAAAACTTGCCTTGTGTTATTTGGCCTCTTAGCGGGAAAGAAAAAGATCATATCTGCCTGGCAAGCTTAGGGTATATTGTACAAAATATCTCTTTGTGTTTCTGACACTCTTTTCCCTTGATCTGTTTAAGTTGATCCTATTATTGTGGTAGAATAGCAATAGAATAGTAGCCTGCCATTTGGACTTACTTTATCTAGAAAAATGTAAGTTTCTAGGGTAGATAACCTTTAATAAGAAGGTATAAACACACATTTTCTATCAAATCTTTCTTTGGAATGACTATCCAAATGTGGAAATGACTTAAATCCAATAAGATCAGGCCAAAGTAAAATAACTGTCAAAAGGTTAGGTCAGCAAAAGAAAATTTAATAACAGCATATCAAATATTTACCAAAGCTATTTGCAAAGTTAAATCATTCATGAAAATATATTAAACACTTTAAAACAGGCTAACTTTCATGTGACAAATGAGGGATACTTAGCAAGTAAAAGTGCACTCTTCTGTAATAATAAAACTAATTTTTCTAAAACTATAGTTTCCTTTACACACAATTTTCACTCATCTTGTCTGTCTGAGGACAAAAATACATATTACTTTAGTTCAGTTCTTAAGTTCAGTGTACTGCTCACTGATTTTAAATTATAGGGAACTAGTGGGGCTTCTGCAAACAAAAGCAGAAGCAGTTCTTTTAGAAGTCAAAGCATAGGCACTCAATCAGCATTAAAAATGAAACTTACTAACATCCATTCCAGATTAGGTGGGTTAAACAGGGGGAAGTGAGCAGTGCTACAATATGCCTGAGAGATTTCTATGGAGTCTGTGTTACACTCATTCTATAAACCTGTATTGTATCTCACCATGTGATAAATATGGTTACAGACAGAAGGGATACAGCATGATTTCTGCCTTTCAAGGACTCGTTAAACTTTGCTTGAATGCTCATGGTGATGTAGCATCTACTCACAGTACACACTTTGTTCCAAAGTTGGATAGCTCTAATTTAAAAAAAAAAAAAGGGTTTTCTTAACTTGAACTCCATTATTCTTCATTAAATTCTCATCTACTGGCTTCGACTCTTTTTTTTGGGAACTACACAGATGTTTATTCCTCTTTTTATTGAGTAGAACTTCATATATCTGGAGACTATTTATAGTTTCCTAAATCTTTGTTTTTCTGGACAATATAAACCCAGTTATTTTCATTGTAGTTTATAGACCATGTGTTTCAGACCTCTTAATACCCCAGTTATCTTCCTCTAAGGCACACATTTTATTTTATTTTTTGAAGTCTATGAGCTCTCTGATACCTACAAGATTGAGTCCAAACTCTAATACAGGGCTTACTCATTCCTCGAAATATTAAATGTTTCCTTGTCAGATTCTGTTCTGTACCTTTGGGATACAGTGATAAACTAGAGATAGTCCCTGATTTCAGGATGTTAACAGCCCAGCTGATGGTTTCATTTTGTCTACTCTCCCCTCACTTAAACACTAACATTGTTCCTCAGTATGATGCACAAATAAACCTAAATGCTTCAGAGAATCTGACCATCTAAACCTCTCAGTCACTCAAGTACATTTTTACAATCTACTCCTATACAATGGTCTTATCTTTTATACCATCCTCCGGTTTTGAAAAGTTAGAAAACCTCTTTAGGGTTTTCAAGACCATGCCTGACAATACTCATTTACATTAAAGCATGGGTCTCAAACCATAAATGATTCTTTTATGGAAAACATATACTAAGAAAGGCCTTGAGGGGAGTTTTGTTGTGTGTGAGGGGGGGAAAGAGCCACCAGGGAATTAGAAGAGTCAGTCTTTTAGAAGTCAAAGCATAGGCATTCAATCCTTGTTAAAAATGAAACTTACTAACATTCACTCTAGATCTGTTACTGCAGACCTTTTATTTTGATTGGGGCATAGAATAGGCAGTGTTTATCTTTGGAAATGCCATTCAAGCCTTTCACAGGAGTAAGTACTCCATCCATTGTGAAATATTTCAAGCCCAAACAGCAATTATGTTTGGATTTACTACAAATCCTCCATCTTGCAATATACCTACTCAGTAGTAAAAGCTCACTCTCCTTTTGTTCTGCAAATTTATGTCAAAGTACAGTTCTTGTTATTATTTCAGAGGTTTTATATACCAGAAAAAAATCTGCAGACAGGGCTGAATAACTTCTGCATTTCACCATTCTTTAAAGTGTAATTTTGAATCTTTTTTTAAAAGTGCATTGTAAACCACATTCCAAACCAAGATTTATTTTGCTACGAAAGCCATTCTGTTATTTCCCAACTGCAAAGGAAATGTCAAATGTCTCATGACGTCACAGTTAACAAACTAATTTCTAGTATTCTGAAGGCATCTGTCCATAGGCATTGACAAATAATTGGTCAGGTATCAACATTTCTAATATGGTTATAATGTACCTTTCTATAGGGAAATATCAATTATTATGTCTGGTCATAAATCAAAGTCTGCAAAGGAAAAGAAACCAGAGCAGGCTGTGCAGAGAAGGCCAAGTTCTTCACCAATATTAAGTGTTCTCGAACAGAAAAGGTGAGGACTATATGTTGAGCAATTAGAAACTTACCAAATGCCAAAATCAAATTATCTATTCCTTGGTAGGTTTAAGGCTTGAATTACAAAGGGTTAGTTTTTAGTGTAATAGTCGTAAATCCATTAAAAAGTAAATTCAGAATGTTTTGAGTGATTCAATGCAAACAGCCACAGTGACAATAAAAGCTGGTTTCTAAGACATGATAATGAGTCTTAGAGAATAGACTTGTGGTTGCTAAGGAGGAGAGGGAGGGAGTGGGATGGATTGGGAGCTTGGGGTTAACAGATGCAGACTACTGCCTTTGGAATGGATTTGCAATGAGATCCAGCTGTGTAGCATGGGGAACTATGTCTAGTCGCTTATGATAATGTGAGAAAAAAGAATGTATATATGTATGTGTAACTGGGTCACCATGCTGTACAGTAGAAAATTGACAGAACACCATAAACCAGCTATAATGGAAAAAAAAATCATCATATATATAAAAAAGAAAAGAATTAACCTTCTATGTGTAACTATGCAATAAAACCAAAGTCTGAGAAATAATACCTAAGTGAGAATGTGAATAATAATTGCAGAGAGAGAGAGAAATCAGTGTTGCAATCTGGTGACATGGTGGCAGAAGCCAGGATGAAGTCAAGAGATCTGGGTTCTAGCTCTTATTCAATGCCTTAGTGTCTAGTGGGGAGAGCTGTCAAAATGGGAAGAATATAGTACAGAAGAATTACTGAAGAGTTCTTAAAGAAAATATTTTATTTCATAATTTTGAGAGTAAGCCAGAATAAGGTTTCTCAATAGTATGGCGGATGGAAGTTTTACTAAAACTCATCCTTTACCTTTGAATCTGATACAGCAAAATGATTAAAGGTACAACTTCCCAAACCAGAGTGGATTCAAATCCTTCTTATATTCACTATCTTTGTGACTCTGGGCAAGCTACTTAACCTCTCCTATAGTCAATGTTCACAACTGTAAAATAAGCATCACAGTAATTTGCAAAGAATTAATAATTGTTCAGGGCTTAGAACCATGCTTGGTCTGGTTTAGGTACTATGTAAATTTTAGGTATTATTTTATCATTCCAGATATCATTAATCTATATGGAAGTATCAATATATCTAACCTATTAGTTTACCTCCTTTTTTCCTTTTTTGCTGAAGTACCCAACATTTCTTACTTTTTTCGTTTTATTGATTTATTTTAAATACATGATAGACACTAACAGAATCAATATTTCAGTTGATTTTAGCCAAATATTTCTTCCTAAGAAAATCATTTTTTTCAATTGAAGTATACAATTGAAAATTGTGTGCAATATTATATGTCACAATTGTACAATATACTGCTTTCACAATTTTTGAAGATTACACATCATTTATAGTTATTACAAAATATTGGCTATATTCCCTGTATTATACAACATATCCTTATAGTAGCTTATTTATACATAATTGTCTGTACCTCTTAAAACCCTACTCTTATATTGTCCCTCCCCCATTCCCTCAAGAAAATCTTTTTTGTGTATCATCTGGACATGTTTGAAAGCTATCAGAGTATCTCAGAAATTCATTCAGCTGGTAAATTGCCCACTACTCTTGCTTTTCTTTCTCCTGGAAGAAGAATGTACCCTTATTTGACCAGAAAAAAAAAACCCTAAAACTCTTTTACTATCCATTTATTAGAGAAAGACCTGGGTAATTAAAGCCTATGCTATTCCTAGAGTAGCAGTGGAAGCAGCCACGGAGAACTAGCATGTCATTTTTTGTGACTCTTGGCTGATGGAGGAGGAAAGAGCTTGGTGCACAGTGAAGAGGGTACAGGATTACTAAAGCTAGAGTTACTAAAAGCTCATTCTTGGATAACTATCCTTCTTCCAATTGATAGAATGGTCGTCTTTGAGAGTTAAATGTCATTAAGGAGGTCAGCAGTGCCATATTCTCACTAATGGAGAATATAATGCAGAATAGAACTTGACTGAGAGGTCATATATTCATTTTTTTTCCCTCTTGGGCCTAGGATCCATCCTTTACCTTGGTTCTGGAAACATTAGATTCATCTAGAAGAAATTAGGAATTTCCTAGAGACTTAGGAAGGGACCATTAGAATGCCTTGTTTTGGGAGAGTTGGTGCTTTCTCAAGAAGTGGGGAAAGTCTTCCAGAGAGGGATCCCTGTGCTTATCAGTGTGAAGACAAAGATGGAGAGCTGGGCCAGGGATGAAGGGACTGTTTCTAAGAGTCACCTGCTTTGTGTGGGACATTTTGGGTCACAAATGTCTGTGCTGTTCTCACCTAATATAGTGTTACTAATTTTGGGTTTGCTTGTTCTATCAGTTATTTATTGAGAGAAGTTTGTTAACCACATAAAATTATGGATTTGCCTTTATCTCTTTTTAATTGCACTGATTTTTTTATATATGTATTTAGATGCTGTGCTACTAAATGTATGCAGACTAAAATTTTTGATATATTTCTAGTAGTAAACCTCTCTCATTATGAAGTTGTCCTTCTTTATCTCTAATAAAGCATCTTAATTTAAAATATGTTTTATATTAGTTAAGTTATATTAACGCTTGGTTTAGTTCATGTTTCTTGATTTATCTGTCTTTTTGTATTCAATGATATATCCTTATATTTAAGGTAAAGATAAATCACATCAGTCTTTTCATCAGAGCATATATTCCATTTACATTTAATATGTTTGAGGAATTATTTGAATATATATCTACCATCTTATTATTTGTTTTCTTTAACCTACTTATTTTAAATGCCATTTTATCTTCTTCCACACTTCCCTTAGAATAATTGAATATTCTTATTATTTTATTTTTCTTCTATCATATGTTTAAGATATTTTACTATGTTTTTGGTGGTTCTAGATATTAAAGCATGCAGCCTTGAGTTTCTGAAGTCTAATTTAAATTATAGCTTTTACCATTTTGTCTATAAAACTAGGACCTTAGAGTAGATTTATTACTCTCCTCCCACCTTTGTGTTGCTATCATCCATTTTAATTCTAGGTATTTTTTAATATTGCAAGACATTATTAATATTGTATCTGTCAATATTCATTTCTGTGCACTACATTATACTCTTTCTATTGCTTGTGATCACTTTTCTGATGGAAGAACATTTTTTTAAGATTTTTCTCTTAGTACTCATCTGCCAGTGATGAATTCTCTCAGCTTTGGTTTATCTGAAAGCATTCTTATTTACCTTCATTTTTTTATTATATTTTTTTGGTATATAATTCTAGTTTGGTTTGGTGTTATTTTTGTTCAGCATTTACAGTTATTTACCCATGATATTTTAGTTCTCACTGTTTTTCATTGAAGACTTTTCTGTTAGTCTTGTTGATGCCCTTTTGAAGATTACTGACTTTTTTATCTTTTTCTGACCGCTTTTAAGATTTTTTCCTTACAGACTTTGGTTTTCAGAGGTTTGTCTATGATGTACTTAGCATAGACTTTTTTCGTATTTTTCCCCTGTAGTTTATACATTTTTTGAATTGTAATTTCGTGCTTTTCATCAGTTTTAGAAAAATATTGGCCACTATTTTTCAGGTATTTTTTCCCAATTATTTCTCTCTCCTCTTATAATTCCAATTATCCATATATAATTGGGATTGTGTCTACTGTGAGTTACATTATTTTCTGTACTTTCTGTCTTATTTTTCTGAGTTTAGTTTGAATATTTACTAATCTTCCAATACATTAATATTCTCTTCTGCTGTGTTTGGCATGATATTAAACCCATTTGTTGATTTCTTTAGTTATCCTACTTTTAATTTTTACAATTTCCATTTGATTCTTTTCTACTTATGCCAATAAGCTGATAAAATTCTCCATCATTTCAACTCTTCCTTTCAAACTATCCATCATAACTACCTTATAGTCATTGTCTATTACCTCAGCTTCTGGATTATGTGTGGGTCTATATCTATTATCTATTTTTAATCTCTTGGGTTTTACCACTTGTACATGTCTTTGGTATGCTATTTTTTTTTTTACTTCAATGCCCTACACTGTATATTAAGAATTATAGAGACTCTAAATCATGTTATTTTCCTCCAGGAAAAAAAAATGCCTTTCTTTTATAAAAAATAAGATGAGGAACTGATCATTTTAATCACATGTAATTGATTCTCAATTATGTCTGGGTTGAGGTTTCTTAAAGCATCCATATATCTCTGGAAGGGCATAGCCTTCTGCGAGTTCAAAATAAAAGCTGGGGTGCTTACTAGGGTTCTTCTTCTTGGGAGTTCTGAAATACCAAGTCTTTTCTCCTAAGTGAAAAAAATCCTAAGTAATCTTTCACAGAAAAATTTGTGAAAACTCCACTCATTTTTGGCTTCCTGTTTTGTTTCTTAAATTTCTGCCCTCTTCATCTTAAGAGCTGGCATACATATTTTAGGGTTTACTGGCTTTGTATCAGGCTTAATTGTTTACCTGTTTTTTTCTCACCTGGATCTTGAACCTTTAAATCCTCAGTTTGTCTCTTCAGCTCTGTGAGATTTCCAAAAATTCTTCCTGTTCTTCTGATCCACAGCACTGTCCCTCTGCTCAAGGAAAACCTTTATTATCAACCTCCTTCCCTGAGCCTTAAATCAGAAGATGCCCAGAATAAAAAACCTGCAGAATGTTAACTCACAAATCCCCCCCCCCCCACACACACAAATGTTTGTCTCAGCAACTCTTTGAAGTCTTGGAATAATTTTGGAGGGGTATTTTTCTATTTTTTTTCTTGTGTTTCATCCTAAACGTCTATCTGTCTCAAAGTATTTCATCCTACTTGGAAGCAGAACTCTTATTGCTGAATTAAATATCAATCCTTATTCTGTTTACATTTTGTTACTTTAACTTTGCAGCAAAATAGCTTTATATGTTCATCATCATTCAGTTTGTTGGTATAATTGAGATTAGACAATATTACAGAGCAAAACAAGAACAATTCCACTTGATTTTTGAATCACTATTCCAAAGTATAGAAGACTTTTATCTTATAGTTTATATTTTTGATGCTGGAAAGAACAGAGATGTCTACACGCCTGGAGATACAGGAGAAGACCTATGAGACAAATACAGTAATAAGCATGCAACCTTCAAATTGCCCCATAGTTAGTAAAGATCATCTTTGAGATGAAAAAAAAATGGAAGAATATAGCAAAACCTAGGTTATAGTTATAATAATGCTCTGGAAGAAGGGGAAAGTTGATGAAAAGAGATTACAAATGGTAGAGTTTAAGACATAAAGATTTACACAAAGACAAGATGAAAGTAATAAGCAAATTATTTCATAATAAAAAAGATTTTAGGATATAGTCTCAAGCAGTGCTTTCTAGGGTATTGTCTACTAGTCTGTCATCTTGCTAAGTTCATCACAAACTCAACACTACCTTGGTCTTCCATCCTTTGTCCTTCACTCAGCCTCATTTTCCACTACAGTGTCTCATTACTTGTCATCTCAATACCATGACCAGGGTCTTTATTATTGTTATATATTCCACTCAATTCTTCATTGATGGTAATCTTAGTCTGGAGATCACAGGTTCCTGATAATACCCTTAAATATACTTTCCAAACTATACTTACACAGACTTCTCTCACTGGAATTGCTATTCTTATTTCACGTTTCTAAGGCATATATTGTTTCTGTTCTCAATACATTTGCACCATCCCAAGAGTTATTTTATTGAAAGTTATATTAATGATATGGAGCATGCCAAATATCTGCTATACATGGCCAAGTTTATCCAAGCATTAAAGATTTATCAATTTAATACTAGTTTCTAAAGTTAGTAACCTTGCTGCTGGAAACATTTGTTGTATTAAACCATAGTCATATTTAAGTATTTATAATTAATTAATACATAATTTAGGTATCATTTACTTAAATTAAAAATGCTTCAGATGGAAGCAAAATAAAATTAGAGAGAATTATTATATTCATTTGTAACTAACCAAGTCGCATCTTTGTAACTTTTAGGAAAAGATAAAAGATACCCTGATATAACATTATTAAAAATGTATTTCATGGAGTTCCCATCATGGCACTGCAGAAATCCGACTAGGAACCATGAGGTTGTGGGTTGGATCCCTGGCCTTGCTCAGTGGATTAAGGATCCGATGTTGCCATGAGCTGTGGTGTAGGTTGCAGACGTGGCTCAGATCTGGTGTTGCTGTGACTCTGGCATAGGCTGGCAGCTGCAGCTCCCATTAGACCTCTAGCCTGGCAACTTCCATATGCTGTGGGTACGGCCCTGAAAAGACAAAAGACAAGAAAAAATGTATTTCAAAGGATATTTATTCTTTGTTGGATTGTAAATTCTATTAAAGCAGAGACCATGTCAATCTTATTCATCACTATGTATCCAAATCTTTGCATAATGGTCTATGAGAGGTGCTTAAAATATTTGCTATATCAATGAATAAACGAAAAGGAAATATTGATATCAATAACATCAGTCAGTGTTCTATTCTTCATAATCTTTCAAAGCCTTTTACTGGGAAGTCCTTGGTGATTAACCAATATAGGGATAGAATATTCTTTGTTTCCAAATACAGCTTTTATTTTTAATTTTTTTTATTATTTATTGACAATGTTCTGTCAATTTCTGTTGCACAGCAAAGTGACCTAGTCATACATATACATATATATATATATACATTCTTTTTCTCACATTATCCTCCATCATGTTCCATCACAACTGATTAGATATATAGTTCCCTGTGCTATATAGCAGGATCTCATTGCCTATCTACTCCAGATGCAACAGTTTTCATCTACTAACCCCAGATTCCCAATCCATCCCACTGCCTCCCCCCCCCTGCAAACACTAGTCTGTCCTACATGTCCATGATCTTTCCTGTTTTGTAGATAGATCATATGTACCATGTTTTAGACACCACATACAAGTGATATCATACGGTGTCTGTCTTTCTCTTTTGGACTTCTTCACTCAGTATGAGAGTCTCTAGTTCCATCCATGTTGCTGCAAATGGGATTATTTTGTCCTTTTTTATGGCTGAGTAGTATTTCATTGTATATATGTACTACATCTTCCTAAATACATCGATGGGCATTTAGGTTGTTTCCATGTCATGGCTATTGTGAACAGTGCCTCAATGAACATATGGGTGCCTGTATATTTTTCAATTAAATTTTTGTCTGGATATATACCCAGGAGTGGGGATTGCTGGGTCATATGGTAGTTCTATATTTAGCCTTCTTAGGTACTTTCATACTGTTTTCCATAGTGGTTGTATCAATTTACATTCCTACCAGCAGTGTAGAAGGGTGCCCTTTTCTCCACATCCTCTGCAGCATTTGTTATTTGTCATTCTTGTTAATGATGGCCACTCTAACTTGTGTGAGGTGGTACCTCATAGTAGTTTTGATTTGCATTTCACTAATAATTAGTGATGCTGAGCATTTTTTCATGTGCCTGCTGGCCATCTATATGTCTTCTTTGGTGAAATGTCTATTTAGGTCTTCTGCCCATTTTTCTATTGGGTTGTTTTTTATTGTTGTTGTTGAGCTATATGAGTTGTTTATATATTTTGGAGATTAAACCTATCTTGGTTGAGTCATTTGCAAAAATTTTCTGCCATTCTGTGGGTTGTCTATTCGTGTTTTAAAATGGTTTCTTTTGCTGTGCAGAAGCTTTTGAGTTAATTAGGTCCCATTGGTTTATTTGTGTCTTTGTTGTCTTTATTCTAGGAGGTGGATCAAATAAGATGTTGCTGTGATACATGGCGAAGAGCATTCTGCCTATGTTTTCTTCTGGGGGTTTTATAGTATCTGGCCTTACATTTAGGTCTTTAATCCATTTTGAATTTATTTTTGTGTGTGGTGTTAGACAATGTTCTAATTTCATTCTCTTACATGCAGTTATCCAGTTTTCCCAGAAGCATTTATTGAAGAGACTATTTTTTCCTCCACTGTATGTTCTTGCCTCCTTTGTGATAGATTAATTGACCATGGGTATGTAGGTTTATTTATAAGCCTTTTATCTTGTTCCATTGATCAGTATTTCTGTTTTGGTGCCAATACCATACCATCTTGATGACTGTAGCTTCATAGTAGAGTCTGAAGTCAGGGAGCCTGATTACTCCAGCTCCATTTTTTTTTCTTTTCAATATTGCTTTGGCTATTTGAGGTCTTTTGTGTTTCCATACAATTTTAAAATATTTTGTTCTAGGTTCTGTAAAGAATGTCATTGGTAATTTGATAGGGATTGCATTGAATCTGTAGATTTCCTTAGGTAGTATCGTCATTTTGACTATGTTAATTCTTCCAATTCAAGAGCATGGTATATTTTTCCATCTATTTGTGTCTTCTTTGATTTCTTTCATCAGTGTCTTATAGTTTCCAGAGTATAGGTATTTTGTCTCTGTAGGTAGGTTTATTCCTAGGTATTTTAGTCTTTTTGATGCAATGGTAAATGGGATTGTTTCCCTAATTTCTCTGCTATTTTATTGTTAGTATATAGAAATGCAGTCAATTTTGGTGTGTAAATTTCATATCCTATGACCCTACCAAATTGATTAATGAGCTCTAATAGTTTTCTGGTAGTGTCTTTAGGATTTTCTAGGTATAGAATCAAGTCATCTGCAAGCAGTGATAATTTTGCTTCTTCTATTCCAATTTGGATTCCTTTCATTTCTTTTTTTTTTTCTTTGATTGCATGGCTAAGACTTCCAAGACTATGTTGAATAACACTGGTGAAAGAGGACATCCTTGTTTTGCTCCCCATCTTAGTGGAAATGCTTTCAGTTTTTCACCACTGAAAATGATGTTAGCTATGGGTTTGTCAAAAATGGCTTTTATTATATTGAGGTAGTTTCCCGCTATGCCCTCTCTCTGGAGAGTTTTTTTTTTTATCAGGAATGGATGTTGAATTTTGTCAAAAGCTTTTTCTGCCTCTATTGAAATGATCATATGGCTTTTATTTTTTGGTTTGTTGATGTGGAGTATTACATTGATAGATTTGTGGATATTGAAGAATCCTTGCATCCCTGGGATAAATCCTTCTTGATAGTGGTGTATGATCTTTTTAATGTATATCTGTATGCAGTTTGCTAATATTTTGTTAAGGGTTTTTGCATCCATGTTCACCAGTGATATTGGCCTGCAATTTTCTTTTTTTGTGGTGTCTGGTTTTGATACCATGTTAATTGTGGCTTCACAGAATGAGCTTGGGAATATTCCTCCTCTGCAATTTTCTGGAAAAGTTTCAGAAGAAGAGGTATTAACTCTTCTCTGAATGTTTGGTAGAACTCAGCTGTGAAGCCATCAGGTCCTGGACTTTTGTTTTTTGGAAATTTTTAAATCACATTTTCAATTTCAGTACTTGTGATGGGTCTATCATACTTTCTATTTCTTCCTGGTTTAGTCTTGGGATGTTGTACCTTTGGAAGAATCTGTCAGTTTCTTCTAGGTTGTCCATTTTATTGGCATACAGTTGCTCATAGTAGTCTCTCATGATCCTTTGTATGTCTGAAGTGTCAGTTGGAACTTCTTTTTCATTTCTAATTTTATTGATTTGAACCCTCTCCCTTCTTTTCCTGATGAGTCTGGCTAACAGTTTATCAATTTTCTTGATCCTTTCAAAGAACCAACTTTAAGTTTCATAAATCTTCTCAATTGTTTTATCTCTATGTTATTAATTTCTGCTCTAATTTTTATGATTTCTTTCCTTCTATTAATTGTGGGCTTTGTCTGTTCCTCCTTCTTTTGATGGTTAAGGTGTAAGGTTAGGTTGTTTGTTTGAATTTTTTCTTCTTTCCTGAGATAAGATTGCATTGCTAAAAACCTCCCTCTCAGAATGGCTTTTGCTGTTTCTCATAGGATTTGGATTGTTGTATCTTCATTGTCATTTGTCTCTATGTATCTTTTAATTTCCTCTTTGATTTCAAAGATCCATTGATTCTTTAGTAGCCTATTGTTTATCTTCCAAGAGCTTGTGTTTTTTGCTTTTTTTTTTTTCCTTGCAGTTTATTTCTAGTCTCCTAGCACTGTGATTGGAGAAAATGATTGAAATAATTTCAATTTTTTAAAATTTATCAAGGCTTGATCTGTGGCCCAAGACGTGATCTATCCTGGAGTATGTTCCGTGTGCACTGGAAAAATTATATTCTGCTGCTTTGGGGTGAAAAGTTCTAGAGATATCAATTAAGTCTATTTGGTTTAGTGTATCATTTAAGTTCTCTGTTTTCTAGATGATTTTCTGTCTGGATGATCTGTCCATTGCTGTAAGTGGGGTGTTAAAGTTCCCCATTATTATTGTGTTACTGTCATCTTCCCCTTTATGGCTCTTAGTAGTTACTTTATATATTGTGTTGCTCCTATGTTGGGTGCATATATATCTAAAATTGTTATTTCTTCTTCTTGTATTGATCCTTTGATCATTATGTAACATCCTTCTTTGTCTCTTGTGACCTTTTTTATTTGAAAATCTATTTTGTCTGATATGAGTATTACTGCTCCTGCTTTTCTATAATTTCCATTTGCATGTAATATTTTTTTTCCATCCCCTCACTTTAAGTCTGTGTGTGTCCTTAGATCTGAAGTGGGTCTCCTGTAGACAGCATATATATGGGTCTTGCTTTTGAATCCATTCAGGTAGTCTTTTTCTTTTAGTTGGAGCATTTAATCCATTTACATTCAATATAATTATGGATAAGTATGTATTTATTGTCATTTACTTAAAATTTTTTTTGGGGGATTGCTATTTTGGGTTTCTTTTCTTCCCTTCCTCTTTTTGTTGTATTTTCTTGTGATTTGCTGACCATGTTTAGTGTTATGTTTGGATTGGTTTTTCTTTTTATGTGTATAACCATTATAGTTATTTGACTAGTGGTTCCCCTTATATTTTAAGTGTGCAGAATTGTTTCATCTTGCTGGCCTCCTTAATTTCAAATGCAATTTTAATGTTTGTCATCTCCTCTTCTTAAGCTTGCTAGTTCAGGCATCATATTTGTCAATGGGTGATTTCCTACTTTTAAATTATCTTTGTCTTTACCAGTGAGCTTCTTCATTTTTAATATTCTTGTTTGTAATTGTGGCTTTTTCTTTTTTGCTTAGAGAAGTTCCTTTAGTAGCTGATGTAGAGCTGGTTTGGAGATGCTGAATTCTCTTAGCTTTTGCTTGTCTGTTAGGCTTTTGATCTCTTCATCCAATCTGAATGAGAGATTTGCTGGGTAGAGTATTCTTGGTTCTAGGTTCCTCCTCTTCATCACTTCGAATATGTTTTGAGACTCCCTTCTGGCTTGTAGAGTTTCTGCTGAGATATCAGCTGTTATCCTTATGGGAATTCCCTTATATGCGATTTATTCCTTCTCCCTTGTGCTCTTAATATTTTTTCTTTGAACTTAATTTTTGTCAGTTTGATTAGTATGTCTCGCTGTATTTCTTCTGGAGTTTATTTATTTATTTATTTATTTATTTTTATTTTTTTGTCTTTTTTGCCATTTCTTTGGCTGCTCCCGTGGAATATGGAGATTCCCAGGCTAGGGTTCAAATCGGAGCTGTAGCCACTGGCCTATGCCAGAGCCACAGCAATGTGGGATCCAAGCCGTGTCTGCAACCTATACCACAGCTCACGGCAATGCTGGATCCTTAACCCACTGAGCAAGGCCAGGGATCGAACCTGCAACCTCATGGTTCCTAGTCAGATTCGTTAACCACTGAGCCACGACAGGAACTCCTGGAGTTTATTTTGCATGGAATTCTCTGTGCTTCTTCCACTTGAGTGAATGTTTCCTTTCACACATTTGGGAAATTTTCAGTTATAATCTCTTGAAATATTTTCTCTGGCCCTTTTTATCTCTCTTCTCCTGTCTAGAACACCTATGATGCAAATGTTGGTACATTTAATATTGTCCCAGATGCCTCTTAGACTCTCCTCAGTTTTTTTCATTCTTTTTTTCTTTATTCTTTTCTGTCACAGTGATTTCCACCACTCTGTCTTCCACCTCACTTATTTGTTCTTCTGCCTCCATTAACCTGTTGTTGGTTCCTTCTAGATATTGGTTTTCATTTTGCCTATTGCACTATTCATTTTTCTCTTCAAATCCTCTAGCTCTTTGTTAAACATTTTTCTTTCTTTCTTTCTTTCTTTCTTTCTTTCTTTCTGTCTTTCTTTCTTTCTTTCTTTCTGTTCTTCCTTTCATTCCTTCCTTCCTTCCTTCCGTCCTTCCTTCCTTCCTTCCTTCTCTCTTCTCTCTCTCTCTCTCCCTCCCTCCCTCCCTCTCTCTCTCTCTCTCTTTTTTTGCTTTTAAGGGCTGCACCTGCAGCATATGGAGGTTCCTAGGCCAAGGGTCTAATCAGAGCTGTAGCCGCTGGCCGATACCACAGCCACAGCAATGCAGGACCCGAGCCATGTCTGCAACCTACACCACAGCTCATGGCAACGCCAGATCCTTAACCCACTGAGCAAGGCCAGGGATTGAACCCACAACCTCATGGTTCCTAGTTGGATTCATTTCTGCTGTGCCATGACAGGAACTTCTAAACATTTCTTTTAAGTTCTTGATCTGTGTCTACATTCTTTTTCCAAGATCTTGGATCATCTTTACTATCATCATTCTCAATTCTTTTTCAGATAAATTGACTGTCTCCTCATCATCTAGTGGTTTTTGTATGTTTTTGTCTTGTTCCTTTGAAAGCTGTTTCTTTGACATCTCATAGTGTCTACCTTTCTGTTTATTGTCCCCTGACAGCTGGTATGTAGATGTTGAAGCAAATGCCCAGTCCTGGAGTTCTCAGGGGTGGTCATGGTTCACATGTACCTCTTTGGTGGACAGGCTGTAGGGACTGTTCTCTATAGTTATAGGAGCAGTTTCCACTGTTCTGATCACAATCTCTTTGCTTGGCCACTCTAGGGATCTCTCTCTAAAGCCTCAGGGGTGGAGGCAAGTGGTTCCCGAGCTGGCACAGGCAGTGTCCTGCAGCTTGAGGAAGCAGGCATATGGAACAAGGCTGTAGTGGTGGATCCCATCCCTTACTTCCAGCACTCCCGAACAATGGTATCTAGTCTTTAAGCCCAACTGGGTTGCCTCCCCTTAGATGCTCTCCACTGTGGTCACCCTATACTCTAGTCCCTCCAGGCTGTTTCTGCATGGCCAACACCAGTTTTTTTCCCCATGTAGTCTACCTCCAGCCCCCTCTCTGGGTCTGATCTCTAAGGCCAAAGTTTTAGTTCCCAACATCTGCTGGCACCCACCTATGGCTGCCCATCACCCATAGTACTGACAGTTTGTGGAGGACTGTCTTCCTTCTTAAGTACTTCAGGCCATTTGTCTAGAGTTCTTCCTCCATTTTTGGCTGGTCTCAATGCTGGTGGGGGAACTTCCTGGGGTGCAGGAGCAATTAATTCCTCTTTCTAGCTCCCTCCTGGGAGAGCAGGTTCTGTCTCATTTGCTCTTGCTTCTTTTTCTCTTGTTCTTCTTCCTTCTGGCCTGTCTGATTTTGTAATGTTTTTCTTGTTCTATCATAATTTTGAGGTCTTTTGTCAGTTTTTTGCAAATTTTGTGGGTGAATAGTTCAACATATAGTTGTATTTTCAGTGTATTTGTGGGAGTAGATGAGCCTTAAGTCCTGCTACTCTGCCATATTAGACCTCCCCTCCAGACAGCTTTTAAAATAACACATAATGGTAAATTCTTTGACAGAGGCTTATTATTATTATTATTATTTTTAACACAGGCTTATTCTTCAAGATAAAGCCAAATTGATACCAGAAAAAAATAGCTGGTGTCAATAATTTATGAAATAATAAACCTATAGATCAGTAATAAACAGGGATGAGGTCATATTAAATTGGAATTTTTTATTGCTCATCACACAATTAACTGCATGGCAGGACATCATGGGGGTTGAACCCCACAAATGCCACTTAGTAACCATCCACATACTATGTCCAGGATATGAACCTATTAGCATACTAATGAGTATCTTTGTAATAGATGTAAACAAGAGAGCCCAAGTATATTATCCTTTGTTCACATTTTAACATTCAGTATGTTTAGTGCCATCATTGTGTCAGGTACTGAACAAACAGAGAAAAATACAACTTGGTTCCTGCCTTTATGTAGCTTATGATTTATTATGGAAGACAACTATAAAAACAAATACTTTAATAAAGCATTATAGGTTATATATTGGTTTATTCATAATATCAGTCCCCTAAAACTTACATTCTTTTCCTTAAGAGGGGACATTATTTCCTGTGAGCATTGAAGTTTAGGTATATGAAAAAAGGTGGAAAACCTCAGACCATTTTTAGATTCAAATAATCTATTTTACAATTGTGTAAACAGGTTTCACTTGACTTCTGACAATATGTGAGACAGCCAAATAAATGCTTAAATTAATTTAATCATTGAGCGATGCCAGGGATCAAACCTGCATCCTCATGGATACTAGTCAGGTTCTTAACCTGCTGAGCCATGATGGGAACTCCAACATTTTGTAATTTTTCCTATTCACAGAGATCTTGAAAACTACAATATGAACATTAGATCAATAAACCAAATGCAATTATGATCCCAAACCAGGAAATGTTGGCATTTATTATTGAATTCAGTTGAAAATATTTTCCCAGCTTCTATTTAAATCTTCTTTATTTATAAAGATGGTTAAGTATTTTTCTGCCTATACTGTGTATACTTTACATAGCATTGCATATCTAATGCTTCTATGCAGTGAATCTCTCTGTAATCCCATTGGCTCATTGATCAACAGATTCTGAAGGCTTTAATAGGGAGGGCACACAATACACACATACACCCCCCCCATACATATATTCAATGCTGTTATTTAAAATATGTGATAGTCAGGCTAGCCTTATCAATGAGGTCAAGAGTAGGAATTATAATGATAACCACACATTGAAAACTAACATTGTATACATAAGATTGCTTTAAATGAACCAGATGCACACACAGTTCTTTCCATCACATTCCTTAATGAAATTCAAATATAAACTTACCAGAAGGCCCTCTCTGAGCATGCTACATAGAATTTCTGTCACTTTTTATCTAATTTTCACTCTCTTTCCTTCATAGCATGAATTTTTACCTGTCATACCATGTTTTTTTCATTGTATGTTTTCATCTAATAGAATGTAACTACCTTAAAACTTGTCTATTTTGTTCACACCAGTCAGAATGGCCATCATTAATAAATCCACAAATAACAAGTGCTGGAGGGGCTGTGGAGAAAAGGGAACCCTCCTGCACTGTTGGTGGGAATGTAAACTGGTACAGCCACTAGGGAGAACAGTTTGGAGATACCTTAGAAATCTATACATAGAACTTCCAAATGACCCCGCAATCCCACTCTTGCGCATCTATCCGGACAAAACTCTACTTAAAAGAGACACGTGCACCCGCATGTTCATTGCAGCACTATTCACAATAGCCAAGACATGGAAACAGCCCAAATGTCCATCGACAGATGAGTGGATTCGGAAGAAGTGGTATATATACACAGTGGAATACTACTCAGCCATAAAAAAGAATGACATAATGCCATTTGCAGCAACATGGATGGAGCTAGAGAATCTCATCCTGAGTGAAATGAGCCAGAAAGAGAAAGACAAATACCATATGATATCACTTATAACTGGAATCTAATATCCAGCACAAATGAACATCTCCTCAGAAAAGAAAAGCATGGACTTGGAGAAGAGACTTGTGGCTGCCTGATGGGAGGGGGAGGGAGTGGGAGGGATCGGGAGCTTGGGCTTATCAGACACAACTTAGAATAGATTTATAAGGAGATCCTGCTGAATAGCATTGAGAACTTTGTCTAGATACTCATGTTGCAACAGAAGAAAGGGTGGGGGAAAAAATGTAATTGTAATGTATACATGTAAGGATAACCTGACCCCCTTGCTGTACAGTGGGAAAATAAAAAAATTATAAAAAAAAAAACTTGTCTATTTTGTACCCTTAGTGACACCAGCAGTGCTTGTAACATTCTAACACTAAGTTTAAGTTGAAAAACTGAATACATGCCATATAATATATATAATACATTCTATTATACATATATATAATATATATATATTACACAGAATTTTTAAGCAATATTCAAAGTAGATGTTAGTATGCTCACTTTGCTCACTTAGCAAAAGGGAAAGTTGAACGCAGTTAAGTAACCCTTTAGCTACAGAGTTAGTTATCTTTTAACTCAGGTCTAGTATGACACCAGACCAATCACCCACTCTACAGATACCCAGGAGTCCTTGCACAGAAACATCCATGAAATCCTGAGCCATTCTGAAGGAACAGTACAATGAGAATTTCCCATTCGCCACTAGGCAAGGAGAGAGAAGAAGATGTTTTATCTTAGAGGATGCAGAAAGAATTGTTCTCAGCATCTGAGCCTATGGGTTTGAATTTAGATTGTGTTTTCAAAAAATACTGAGAAATTAATATCTACTACCAGGAACATAGTTTAGATGCAATTAATTTTGTTTTGTGATCCAACTGGGAGCCAAACACATATATATGCAAAAAGATAACATTTCTGTCTCAGTACTGATACTAAACAGTGATTTGACTTTCAGCAGGTTATCAAACTTTTGTAGAAATCAGGTATTCTATCTGTAAAACTGGTAACAGCACAGAATGGTTTTGAGGATTAAAATGAGATAATGCATGTGAAAGTGTTTTATAAAGTCTAAATTTTATATCATATTTTCTTATTTGCGAAAAGCATTCCAAGCCACTAAAGACACTTCTAGGGGAACATAATGAAAATTGGGGGCTATCATTATTCTAAAAGTCATTGTAGAGCATGGTTGTCTTCCTCTATGCCCGGAAGGTTTTGTGATTTAATAATGAAAATAAGAGAGGTCACTGTCTTAGACATTTTTTTCTCTCAACTAAAGATTATTAACAGCTGGTTAAAAAAAAAAAATAACCTGTGACCCCTTATCACATTGTCTCTAAGCCACAAGCTCCAATGAGCTACAATCAATGCAAATATACTGGCTACACAATGAAATGATTTCTGTAAGACAGGGAAAACAAAAACAAGAAAGAATGAATGACCTCTCACTAAGTAAGATATTTCTTTTCTATCAGCACTTTCGTTAGCACTTTGTACTTGCTTGGTACAAATATCCCAGCCAGTGGTCCCCACTGCCCCACTAACCACTCTCTCCTTTTAATGTAACCCAAAGGGTACATCACAGGATTTTATTTATTGTTCTTTTCTTGTAAGATATAGCTATCTGATAAAAGAGATGAAAAAGTAAAATAATTCTACTCACTAAGTCCCTCTTGTAAATCATGAAAGGAAGAAAGGGAGAAGAGAGACTTAAAAGAATTCTGAGGGAACAAGGATATTCCTAGAAAACAGCTGTTAGGATGTAAATTACAAATGTCATGAGTAGCAAGCGCCAAGCACATTAAGATTGCAGAATAGCTCATTTTGCAGATTTTCACTGGAGAGAGTGTAAATAAAAGTTCAAAGTTTGGGCCCTCCAGTCAAAAAGATCACACTCCTCATTTGCAGTGTGCCACCATATGTAGGCCTTCAACTCTCAGAACTTCATTCCCTTCATCTGTAAAATGATGACAATGATATCTACTCCCTCGGCTTGTTGCAAAGATTAAATGAGATAATGTAAGTAAGTGTTTAGCTTTGGGTTGGTACACTATTAGCCCTGTCTAATGGCAGTCATTATTCTACCCCACATGTTCACAGGGCAGCCCTCTGTTTCAATTTCCATCCTCTATGATTCATCGATGGTGACAGGAGCCATTTGTTCCCACAATCTGGTCCCTGGATAGGATAAAATCATAACTCACCACCACCCAGGCAGCATTATCTTTACTGCATGCTTTTTAATGATTAACAATCAATTACAATATCATCCTTTAAATCCAATCCGTAGCACTGTCAAATGATTATGTACTATAATTAAATTAATGATATTGAACTTTAATTTTAGTTGCATGGCTGCTTTTATTTGATGTCTGCTGTACTCTCATAGAGTGCACATTAGGTTCTGGTGTGAAGTTATCGTATTTATTTTACAGCCACAAAAGAGCAAACCCTTAATATAATTTTAAAAGATAACCACAAATAGAAATATTTCCACATGAGCCCATTTGGAGCTACACATTTGCTATTCATTAATTTAGGATTTGACAATTTAACATAAATTAAAATAAAAGCCTGTTTCATGGAGCATGTGTTTCATTCCTCACTGTCTCAGCATGACCACACTGATTCTGGTGTTTAGTAATATCCTTAAACATAATTTACAAATGAGGAAGTTACTGGGGCTGGAGTAATGCATATATAACTTGCAGCATAGCTTCCTATGACTTTAAAATCTTGTTAATCTGGGACTCAAGTTGTGAAGGAAGAATCAAAATTATCAAGCAAAAATCAGCATTTGCCTTATAAAATGTAATAGAAAAATGCTAATAAGATTTACTAGTAACAGGAAATTGGATTATAACTTATCTATTTTAAGTCAATTTGAAAATTGGCCTCAAAACTTGTGTCCTGATACAGTCTCAGCCTCAAATTCTATTACATTTTTTTACTGAGAGCACATGCAGATACACAGTGATAAATTCATAAGACATAGCAATAAAAGGAAAAGAATGCACATATTTCTCAATTTATGCAAACATGTAATACAAAATGTATGTATTATTACATATATACTATAAGTAAAGATAGAGACCTGGTTGTTTATTTAGAAGTAATCCAAGGGGACAAAAGTTATTTATTTATTTAGTTAGTTTTTGTTTTTTGTCTTTTTTAGGGCCACACCCATGGCATATGGAGGTTTCCAGGCTAGGGGTTGAATTGGAGCTGTAGCTGTGGGCCTATGCCACAGCCACAGCAACACCAGGTCCAAGCTGCATCTATGACCTACACCACAGCTCAGGGCAATGCAGGGTCCTTAATTGACTGAGTGAAGCCAGGGATTGAACCTGTGTCCTCATGGGTACTAGTCAGATTCGTTTCCAGTGAGCCCCAACAAGAACTCCGGATGAAAGTAATTTAAACCAGATACTTTTCTTATGTGTATTTGGAACACTGAACAGCTATAATATATGGTAAAATGAATATTCATATCAAAAGCTTTTCTCTTTCCTATATTACATTAAAGCTCAGGATCTATTTCATCAGTCAATTACATGGTGTGATAAGAATGTGATTAATTTTTATAACAAATTTGATATAATGCAGGAATTAATGAAGTGTTTATTCAAAATTATCTAAAATGCTTAACTCTGGACACATTCTGAGTGACCGGTCATTAGCAAATTTAGTAATATCCCTTTACAAACTGCTTGTCAGGTCTGCCCAGTTCAGGTCTAGTGTAATGGCCACATTAAAGAATTAAACTGCATATGCATATAAGATGCAGATGTGGAAATTTCCTTCCATTGTGAATAGGCTGCCAGGAATATGCTGTTTTTGTCTTATTTATTGAGCTTTTCATTCAATGGTTGAATTTATTAGGTGCAGACACAGTATTGAGGACAGAATAGAAATCAGCTCTTCAGTAAGAGGGAAGAAAAGGAAGCCTTCAAAATGATATATACAAATACTCAGAGTTCAGAAACCATGGTGAATTCAGAAAACTGTTAAGTACCTCTGAATAGATGGGACATCATACCAAGAACAATAAGGAAAGGGGAGTCCAGGAGGATACTGAGCAAACAGACAGAGGCCAGAACAAGAAGGGAATGGCATGCTACATCAAGGGATTTACATAGAAAGGGAAGCCACAGAAGATTTTAAAAAGAGTATCTGATTTGCATTTTGTAAAGATTACTCTGGAAGTTACATAGAGGAGCCTGAAAATCAAATAGACCTGGATTTGAATATTAACTGCAATGTTTGCACATTACTTTGTTTCTCGTCTTTCCATTTTATTCAGTACTCTGTTTTTCCTTCCATCAATACTACAGTGTCTAAATTATAATAATGTTATACTTCCATTTTTTTCTTCTTTAGGACTGTTTTGAGCCTTCTTGGCTTCTTGCTCTTCCATGTCAATTCTAGAATGAGTTTTTTTTTTTAAGTTTTACAAAAGTATCTGTTAGGATCTCAATTGGAATGTATTTAATTTGTAGATCAATCTGGATACAGCTAACATGTTCACTACATTGACATTATTGAGTTTCCAGATGCAAAAATACAACATACCTCTCCATTCATTTAAAATCTATCAAATATATTTCAATAAGGTTTTAACTTTTTTCCAGGAAAATTTACATATTTTCATATATATATTTACAATTATAAGTGAATTTTTAAAATAAGTACAGTTTCTAATTATTGGTAGATTATTCAGTATCACTGCTAAAATCTCATCAATTTTAATAATTTTAATATGTTATTTTGACTTAGAATGTAGAACATGCTGTCATCTATAAATAGAAGTAATTCAATTTTTTTTCTTTTAATTCTTTACATTTTTAATTTCTTTGTCTTTTTGTACTGCAAGGATAAGAACCTGTACTAAAATGTTGAGTATAGGCACTAATATGTGCTAATAGTCAAGTCTTTTTCCTGATCTGAAATGGAAACCATGTAATTTTTCAATATTAAGTAAGGTGCTTGATGTAGAAATTTTGTACATAACTTTTTTTTTTCTGTCTTTTTGCTATTTCTTTGGGCTGCTCCCATGGCATATGGAGGTTCCCAGGCTAGGGGTCGAATCGGAGCTGTAGCCACCAGCCTACGCCAGAGCCACAGCAACACAGGATCTGAGCCGCGTCTGCAACCTACACCACAGCTCATGGCAACGACGGATCGTTAACCCACTGAGCAAGGGCAGGGACCGAACCCGCAACCTCATGGTTCCTAGTCGGATTTGTTAACCACTGCGCCACGACGGGAACTCCCTGTACATAACTTTCATCAGGCTAAGTCCCTTTCCCTTCACAGTTTACTGAGAAATTATATTATATGTGAATTTCATTATTTTTTCTTAAAGATACTAAAATGACTTTATAATTTTACACTATATTTCAATAATTCTGAAAAAAATTCTGAGCCTTTTTAAAAAAAATTTTTTTTTTTGCCTTGATTATTGTCCACTTCCCTGATTCACTGTAACATGTCCTTATGGAATTATATATATATATATTTTTTTTCTTTTTTATAATGATTTTTATTTTTTCCATTATAGCTGTTTACAGTGTTCTGTCAATTTTCCACTGTACAGCAATGATATCACTGATATCTGGAATCTAATATACGGCCCAAATGAAACCTTCCACAGAAAAGAAATTCATGGACTTAGAGAATAGACTTGTGGTTGCCAATGGGGAGGGGGAGGGAGTAGGATGGACTGGGAATTTGGGGTTAATAGATGCAAACTATTGCCTCTGGAATGGATTAGCAATGAGATCCTGCTGTATAACAATGGGAACTATATCTAGTCACTTATGATGGAGCATGATAATGTGACAAAAAAGAATGTATACATGGAATTATATTTTATATTTTTTAGACTTTTGTACTCTATTCTTCATTATCATTTTCTTAAATTCTATCTTTTGGTATTTTTGGGTAGTATTCCAAAAGTATATCCATGATGGAACATGATGGAGAATAATGTGAGAAAAAGAATAGATACATATATTCATACATATCTATATGACTGAGTCACTTTGCTATACAAGAGAAATTGGCAGAACACTGTAAATCAACTACAATGGAAAAAATAAAAATCATATAAAGTTAAAAATATATATATATATATATAATCTAGGTTTTTCTTCTAATTCACTAATTCTCTCTTTAGCTATATCTAACTCATTTTATGGTTGCAGGGTCTTTCATTTTATTTATTCTAATTTTCATTTTTGTAAATTCAGTAAAACTTTCATTCATAACAACTTATTCTTTATTGATACATTATATAGACTGAAATGCAAAACTTTTTGGGAGGAATTTATGAAATCTTATTTAAGCCATTTGTTTGGAATTATGTCTGAACTAACTAGTTTCAGAAACTATTGTCAGTCCTTTGATTCTACTGATTTTCTATTAAGCTACCAATGCTAATGTAGCAGTTGTAAACTACATAGGCCTGTGGAGGCTGTATTTGCTGAGTTCTTGCATAGCAATAATACCTTCCAGTTGTTATCATACAAATTTAATGGTTGGTTCTTACATCATAGCATACATCTCCCCAAATTTCTATAAGCATTGATTTATTACCAGTTGCTATTTGTACTATAGAGGAAATATATGAGGATAGTTTAAATTTCTAAATTCTCTGTGGGAATAAGTTTTTTAGAAGACTATATCATTTTATATTTCATATGATTGAAAAAACATTTTAATAACATATATGTAGGTATACTAGCCTTAGAGATATCTCAGATCTTCTTTCAGTTCTTAAGTTTTCTTCAATTATTGCTTAAGTGCTCTTGTGTCTTCTTAGAATCACATATAGTTGTTATCTTAGATACAAATTCAGAGTACTCCAAATCATTCATCTTCTCTTTCAGAGTACTCCAAATCATTCATCTTCTCTTTCCTAGTTTTCATTTCTTTGTCCTTTTCATCTATAGTCTGGAAAACATTCTTTTTTAGTTTTACCACTAATGAGATATTCTTAAATAATATTGTTTTGTTTAGCTTGTTTTTGAACTTTATAGTCTCATTTTATATAGATTTTTCTGTGTATGTTTGGCCTAATATTATATTTTTGTGATCCATTCAGGCTGATTCCTATATATATATGCTATATATTTATTTTAAATATCTAATTTAGAGTTGATGAATATTTGAGTTTTTTCAGTTCTATTGCTACCAAAAAGAATCTCCTACAAACATTCTTATACATATCTTCTGGTTCATATGTACACATATGCCGGGAATATACGTCAGAGAGAAACTTCCAGGCTTCAGAGTATGCACATGTTCAACTTTACCAGGTGATATAAAACTGCTTTCCAAAGTTATTATTTTAATTTACATTTTCCTCAACAGTACCTGAAGGTTGTTTTAGAACTACATTGCCATAAAGCATGATATCTTAACTTATATTGTTGTTAATATGTTTATGTGAAATAATTTATATTTCCATTTTAACAAAAATGAGATTGGACATCTTTTCATATGCTTATAATCCACTAGATTTTCTTCTGCTGTGAAATAGCTATCATATATCTTTTCATATTATGAGATTTCTTGGTTTCTTTTTTAATAGATGTTTTAAATATTTTCTGTATACTTATTCTTTTTTGGCTTTATGTATTTCAAACTCCTCCTTAGTTTGTTGCTTTTCTTGTTGCTCTCTTTCATAAAAAAAGGCGTTAATTTTAATGTGATATAATACATATCATCATCCTTAAAGTTTTCATTTTCTTATTTAGTTTAAGGACACTATCCCTACCAAGAATCAGAAAAACAGTCTCTGATATTGTCTTTTAGAGGTTTTCAATGATTTTCCTTTCACAGTTGTATCTTCATTTTATCTGGAATTGATTTTATGGTGTGAGGTAGAATTTCACTTCCTTTTGCTTTTTATTTATGAAAACAAATTGTTCCCAAACTATTTACTAATGGTTTATTTTTCTTTACTGATATACAATATCTTCCCTTTTATATATCAGAATTCTATATATGCATGGATCTGTTTGGGGATTCCTTATTCTTCCATAGTTATATATTTGACTACTGTTGCACTAATATGTCATTTTTAAATTATCATACAGTTATAATCCATTTTGACATCTGCTAGAGTATACTGCCCACCTGATTTTTTAATCTTTAGATGTTTCTTACATTATCAATACAAATTTTAGGAATAACTTGTTAAATTTCATGACCAAACAGGTTTAATTCTTTATTTGAATTATAATGAATCTGTATTTTGTTTTGAGGTCAACAACAGCTCTAAATATCCCTGGGTATGCTATAGTTCTTAATTTAATTAGTTCTTCTTTAATCTAAATAGTACATTACATATTTCTGTGTATATACACATATATGTGTAGATGTGTGTGTGTGTTTGTGTATATCCTCAATATGCTTATATTTTACCAAAATATAGAGATTGAATTTAATTTGTACCTTGCCTTGAGTAGTATAGTCATTCTGACAATATTGATTCTTCCAATCTAAGAACATGGTATATCTTTCCACGTGTTTGTGTCAACTTTGGTTTCTTTGAAGTGTCATAGTTTTCAGAGCACAGGTCTTTTGCCTCCTTAGGTAGGTTTATTCCTAGGTTTGTTTTTTGTTTTTTTTTTTTTTTTGATGTGACATAATGGTAATTAAAATTGTTTCCTTACTTTACCTTTCTGATTTTTTGTTGTTAGTGTATAGAAATGCAAGATTTCTGTGTATTAATTTTGTATCCTGCAACTTTACTGAATTTATTGATGAGCTCTAGAAGTTTTCTGATAGCAACTTTAGGATTTTCTATGTATAGTATCATCATCTGCAAACAGCGACAGTTTCATTCCTTATCTGATTTGGATTCATTTCTTTTTTTTTTTCTTTGATTGCTATTGCAAGGGCTGCCAAAACCATGAGCAAAAGTGGTAGTGGACATCCTTGTCTTGTTCCCTGACCTAGCAGAAATTCCTTCAGCTTTTCACCATTGAAAATGATGTTAGCTGTGGGTTTGTCATATATGCACTTTATTATGTTAAGGTAGGTTCACTCTCTGCCCACTTCCTAGAGAGTTTTTCATAAGTGGGTGTTGAATTTTGTCAAAAGGTTTTTCTGTATCTATTGAGATGATCATATGGTTATATCCTTCAATTTGATACTGTGGTGTATCACACTGATTTGCAGATACTGAAAAATCCTTGAATCCCAGGGATAAATACTACTTGATTGTAGTATATGATCCTTTTAATGTAGGTCTGGATTTGGTTTGCTAGTGTTTTGTTGAGTGTTTTTTCATCTATATTCATCAGTGATATTGGTCTATAATTTCCTTTTTTTATGGTATCTTTGTCTGGTCTTGGTGTCAGGGTAATAATGGCCTCAAAGAGTAAGTTTGGGTTTGTTCCTTCCTCTGCAATTTTTTGGAATAGTTTCAGAAGGGTAGGAGTTAACTCTTCTCTAAATGTTTCATAGAATTTTGCCTGTGAAGCCTTCTGGTCCTGGATATTTGTTGGAAGTTTCTTAATCACAGTTTCAATTTCATTACTTGTGCTTGGTCCATTCCTATATTCTATTTCTTCCTTGTTCGGTCTTGGGAGATTGAACCTTTCTAAGAATTTTTCCATTTCTTATAGGTTGTTCATTTTATTGGCATTTATTGCTTGTAGTTGTCTCTTATGATTCTTGTATTTCTGTGGTGTCCACTGTAACTTCACCTTTTTCATTTCTAATTTTATTGATTTGAGCCCTCTTCTTTTTTTTCATGATGAGTTCTGGCTAAGGATTTATCAATTTTGTTGATCTTTTAAATTATTTGGAAACACAAAAGACCCTGAATAGACAAAATAATCCTGAGAAAGAAAAACAGAACTGGAGTAGTCAGTCTCCCTGAATTCAGACTATATTACAAAGCTACAGTCATTAACAGAGTATTGTATGGGCATAAAGACAGAAATATAGATCAGTAGAACAGTATAGAAAACCCAAATATAAACCCACACATCCATGGTCAATTAATCTATAAGGAAAGAATATACAGTGGAGAAAAGACAGTCCCTTCAAAAAGTGGTGCTGGAAAAACAGGATGGCTGCACATAAAAGAATGAAATTAGAACACTCTCTAACATCATACACAAAAATAAACTCAAAATGGATTAAAGACATAAATATAAAAACCAGATACTATAAAACTCTTAGAGGAAATCATACACAGAACACTCTTCAACAGAAATCACAGAAATATCTTTTTGGATCCACCTCCTAGAAAATAAAATAAAAATAAACAAATCACACCTAATTAAACTTAGGGGCTTTTATACAGTAAAGGAAACCACAGACAAAATGAAAATACAACCCACAGAATGGAAGAAAATATTTGCAAACAAGGCAACAGACAAGGGATTAATCTCCAGAATACACAAACAAGTCATGCAGTTACATATCAAAAACAAACAAAAAAATCCCCCACAAAAACAAAACCCAATCAAAAAATGGACAGAATATCTAAATAGACATTTCTCAAAAGAAGACAGACAGGTGGCCCAAAACTACATGAAAAGATGTTTGATATCAGTAATTATTAGAGAAATGCAAATCAAAACTACTATGAGTAGTTTACACCAGTCTGAATGGCCATCATCAAAAAGTCTGCAAACAGTAAATGCTGGAGAGGATGTGGATAAAAAGGGAACCCTCCTGCACTGTTGGTGGGTATATAAATTGGTACAACCACTATGGAAAACAGTATGGAAGTTCTTCAAAAAACTAAACAGAGAATTACCATATGATCTAGCAGCCCCACTCCTGGGCATTGATCTAGAAAAAAACATAATTTAAAAAGATACATGGACCCCAATGTTCATTGCAGCAGTATTTACAATAGCCAAGACATGGAAGCAACCTAAATATCCATTGACAGAGGAATGGACAAAGAAGATGGAATGGAGTAATATTCCAACAATGGAATATTACTCAGCCATTAAAAAAAATGAAATAATGCCATCTGCAGAAACATGAATGACCTATTATTATACTAAGTGAAGTTTAGATGGTGTAAGATAAACATCATATAACATCACTTATATGTGGAATCTCAAAAATGAATGCTAATGAACTTATTTTTAGAACAGAAATGGATTTATAGACTCTGAAAACAAATTTATGGTTACCAAAGGGGACAGGTGGGGGGAGCAATGGATTGGGGGTTTGGGATTGGCATGTGCACACTGTGGTGCATGGAATGATTGGCCAATAGGGACCTGCTGCATAGCACAGAGAACTCTACTCAATATTCTGTAATAATCTATATGGGAAAAGAATCTGAAAAAGGATGAATGTGTGTATGCGTATAACTGAATCACTATTTTATAGCAGAAATCATCACAATATTGTAACTCAACTATACTTCAATAAAACTTTAAACAAATGAAAAAAGAGACATTCTTATGATATTCTAATTATTATTATTTTTATCAATTGTACTTGTTTTTTGCTGATTTATAGCAATACAATTTATCTTGGCATATTGATTTTATACCATGACAAACGGATTTAATCTATTAATTTATAAATCCTTCTGGTTATTTTACATGTATGGTGATTTTTTTTTTTTCAAATAATTTCACCTCTCATTTTTTCTTATTGTGTTGGTTGGCTAGGAAAAGTAATGAAAGGAGTCATCCTTGTGTCTTAGCTGATTTTAAAAGGAATTTACATTTTATCTAGGTGTGTGATATTTGCTTTAGCTTTTTTATTGATACCTTTTGTTAGCTAAATATATTTCTAGTTTGCTGAGAGATTATTTTTGAAAATCTTTGATCAATTTGAATAGTGTCATATTCTTTCTTCATGTTTTAATTCTCTTTTGGTTTCTTTAAGGATATTAATATCTTATTCACATTCTATTTGGGATATTTCTAATATTTGTATTATTTATAGTTGATTTTTCAGTTTGTTTTCCTGCTGGAGGCTTGCTTTCACTTGTATATTGGATTTTTTATTGAGAACTCATACTACTTAAGCACTATTTATGGAAAATTTTTGAGGTCTGTGTTTAAAATGTATTCTACAGAGCACATTAGTTTCTCTCCTGTCAGATACCCTAGAATCACTTTAAACTAAATTTTTTACTTGGCGTGTCTTAGACTTTACAGGGAGTGTGAATCCAGTCCCAAATCTTTACGAGTGAACCTTGTGATTGGGAATTCTTGGGAAAATAATTTTCTTTCCTATAACTCTCATCCCTTGTCCCATCACCCTGCATCAAAATGGGGTTGGGCATAGCAGTGTGAACTTTTTGTTTGTTTTCTGTTTCACCCCTGAGTATGTTATCTTTCCTTGCCCCACATTTATGAAAAGGGGGAGTATCATTAATGTGAGTTCTTATGCCCCCAAAGACCCAGTTGTTGTATTAAATCTCATAAGACTGGCAAGTTAAAACCAGATCCCACACTTCTAGGAAGCAGCTGGTCAGGGCTCCTTGCCCGATGCAACAGCATTTTGTGGTACTTTGCAGTTCCCAATTTGTGTTTCTTATATTGCCATAAGCTTAGCCGTGCTAAAAAAGACATGTTTTCATGTTCTATCCAGTTTCTAGCAATTTCAGATGTTCAATGCTGGGAGGAGTTTTTCTCTACAACTACTATGGTTGACGTTAGGAAATAATAAGTCAACAGCTTTCTCTGCATCACAATTGGTCATCTTTATAATGCACCTTACTGGATTTTCTCTTGTCCTTTCATCTCAGCCTATTTTCTATGATTTGTGATACCATTTTTGTGTGTGTGTGTGGAGGAAATGCCTCTTGTTTCATATGAAATATGTTTAATAAGTTTTTTTTTTCTTTTCTTTTTAGGGCCTCAACTGCGCTTATGGAAATTCCCAAGCTAGGGCTTGAATTGGAGCTGCAGCTGCTGGCCTGTGCCATGGCCACAGCAACGCCAGATCCGAGCCGTAACTGTGACCTACACCGCAGCTCATGGCAATGCCAGATCCTTAACACACTGAGTGAGGCCAGGAGTTGAACCTGCATCCTCATGGATACTATTCCAGTTTGTAACCCACTGAGCCACAATGGGAACTCCCTGTTAAAAAAGTTGTCTAACATTTTCTTCCTTTTGCTATAGTCCATCATTTAAATAAGATATTCATCTTCAAAGGTTTTTTTTAAAATGTGTTTTCTTATTCTAGTGCATACTTGCATATTTCCTAAGATTCTTCCCTGTCACCCCATCTCTTACCCTGTGGAATTCTGATTTGAACTGAGGCTTCCCAGAACACAGGTAGGTAGTTTGTAAGTATCCTACTCACTGTCTCCCTAATTGCTAAATTCGATGTATTTCCCAAGCCAAAGTGTAGAACATGTCCATAGTCATGACTATCTTCCCTTTTCCTGTGTCTAACAGGATGAATCAAACACAATTTACAAGATCAACTTGAGGTCCTCTCCTACCTCTAGTCCCTGACGCTGTAATACTTGGAACCAATGGAAAGCTACAATCTCCAACATGCATTCATTTTAGTACGCTTCTCATCTTTTTCTCCCTACATACATTTTAAATTCTGAAAACATACCCCATACAATGCAGTAGATCAGCAGAAAAAGGAAGGTAGGGTGAAAATAAAAGAATAATATTCTGCCTTCAAAACTGTAGCCATATACAAAGGGGAGACTTCAGTTTTGTCCTTGGTACAAATCTATACGTTTCTGAGCCAGGAAGCAGAAGCTCAGGGAGAAAAATGAAGTTCTCTGTTTCTTTCAGGAAGGCAGGGCTGTTTCTTCTGAGAGGCTAAGCTAGATATAACATTTTGTTTGTTTGTTTTTGTGTATATGTTCTAACTCCCTAAGCTTTTCATTTTGATAAAATGCCTTCTGCATACTGGCTTTGGGTCAGTATTAGGTTTTGAAGGTTTTGCAACTGTTGTTCCATTTTCTATGTCTCCAAGCTACATTTTGTCAGGCAAGTTCACATCAACGGTTGATGGCCAGATGCTCTTTTGAATCCAGTTGTATTTTTTGAGCAAAGTCACATGAAACTTCAAATGCATGATATTCATAGATTTTTTTTTCACCATGACTGACAAAATTTGAAAATAAAAATTCTTACATGACATCCTGTCATGTAAGTATACACTAGCTGGGTATACACTAGCTATGTATCGCCTTGGAGGAAAGAAAGATCCATTATCTTCTTACTCTTTCTAGGAGGATTTTAATCATTGCTCTGGCTAAATTTTTTAAGATATAAAATAAAATTATTTAATTTATACAAAAGATTTGAGTCTACAGCTTTGATTGTATTAAATAGAAGAGGCTAAGCTATGGTAACAAATAGACTCAAATATGTAATGAGTCAGTGAAAAGGAAGCCATAGTTACAAATAGACTCAAACATGCAATGAGTCTCTTTCACTGAATAGTCATAATGGTTCAGATCAGGAAAAAGTTAGGAGTGAGATGAAGTAATGTGGTAGGGGTATCATCCGGCATAAAATTACTCAGGAGCTCAAGATAATGGTGACCTATAGGCTACTATTTGAACTTTCCAGAAAGGGAAGAGAAACAAGCATGGAAATGTGCATCAGACATTTTATTGGCCAAGGCTGGGAGTGGTCTGTATCATTTCTGCCCATATTTCATTTACTAGAACCCAGTAATAGGGCCAAAATTAAATCCTTAAACAGGTTACACACTACAGTCCAAGCTGGTGCACGGAAGTGGGAGGGTGGGGTGGTAATGCAGGAAGAAGACAAAAATAGGTTTTGAAAAAGAGATTACAGTTTCTTCTATATTGGATTATCTAGAAAATTCTACCTGAACACTGATTCTTGGTCAGAGTTATGCAACTTGACTCCTAAAACTCCACAGATTATCAGATTCATCTCTATCCTGTTGGGCTGTGCAGAACAGCTCCTGAGAGGCTTTAGCAAAGGCTGCATCTGCATGTGAACTGCAGAGTATCAAAGTCCTTTGGGCATCCACAGAAAAAAATAGAATGGTTGCAAAACCAATATGCTTACAAGGGTGAAACAGCATTAACAAATGTAGCATTTGTGAACTTCAGCTAATTGCTGATACATCTCCTCCATCCTGTCATGTAAGTATACACTAGCTGGGTGTAGTAAACGCAGAAGGACTCTCATCATCGGCTCTAGGCTACAGAAGGCTGATTTGTTTAGACTAGGCCAAAGTATGATTTATTATAGGAAAAAAATAGTGTATATTAAGCTAATATGTCCTGTTACATTATTTAAAAACTTAGAAATTTTACCCAAATCCCTAACTCTAACTCTGAAACAACTGAATGAAATATGACTTCATGGTAATAAGAGCAGGGTAGTGAATCTTAAACCTGAAGCATACACAGTGTTCTAAATAGAACTTTATCATCTTTCATTTTACCTATGAAAACCATACTGTTTAATGCCCCCAGCACAGTGGGCATTGTTTTGAGGCAGGAGCTGTTCTTGCGGGGGATGGGGTGGTTTGTGTTGCTGTTAACTTTACTGTGTAGAGCAAGTAGCAAGCAGGCAGTTTCCCAGACTTCATTATGTTCACTATTAAACAAAATCTATTTCAGACAACATGTCAACAAACCTATTTTGCGTGCATGCAGAATCATTCCCAAGGATTATTTATTGTGATTTTTTTATCTATTCACTGAGAACCTTAATTTTCTTGGTTCTTCACTTTATTTCAGTGACAGCCATTCTGACAGGTAGCACCTGTGCATATTCTAGTTATGCAAACCTTTTCCTCATTACACCCAGTCATCCTGTCTCCTTATCCTTCAGACTAGACTATCTTTCTCAAAGTCTCTGGAGTTTACACAGTTTACTGAAAGTAATTAAATTTTATTTTTGATTTACATGGAGGCAGGCTGTTATAATGAAATAGTCTCAGGCCTAAAATCAAGATTACAGGATTCCATTTTAAGTGTTTCTGTGAACTCCATGATCTAATTTCAAAAGCTATCTAAGCCCATGTCCATAAGATGAAGGAATGTGGGTGATTTTACAATTATTATCAGCTTTTGAATTCTGTGTGTGCTTATTTCCTATTTATGTATTCAACCTACAGATATATATTATCAGACAATGTGTCAGGTATTGGGATTAATAATAATACACACTGAACCTTTTTATGCCTAAACTTAGTTAATGTTCATACTCCCCACTTAATAGTTGAAGAAACTGATACACACAAAGCTTAATAATTTGACCAAGCTTAAGCTTGCATAGGTAGTAAGTGGCAGAACTAGAGTGGGTGACCAGATGCAGAGCCTATCCTCATAACCGTAAATTGTGTTTACTGCCTCAAGCACAAAAGTGAGTAAGAGGAGTCTTCTTCAAAAATCTCACAGCCACAGAGGAAGGCTGACATGTAAACAAACAGGGCAGTGTGATAAGTGCTATAGACTAATACATACAATGTAGAAGAATGTTTGCCTTGTGCTAATAATTCTATTGCTTTACATATATTATGACACAATTATCAGAACACATCTTCAAGGTGGGTATAATTTTTTCTTCCTTCCTTCCTATAAGAAAACTAAGCCCCTGATAGATTGATGAGTTTCCCCAGCTCTCCATGGTTAATAAGTGACTGAGCATGTTTGTTTGACGTCAAATCCTATTTTTGTTGCCCTCTGTTATGCTCCACTGCATACAGAGAAAACCCTACTTTGAAATGCTCTGAAATTAATTTCTCCATTTTTCTGATTATTTCCATGATATTATAACTTTCAGGTAAAAAAAATTTTCCCAAATTTGCCACCAATACATGAGAGAGCAAAATTATCATCCTTAATAACTCCTCAAAGAATTCACAAATCAAAAGGATAAGATTATTTAGAATCATTTGACACTAAAGCTAAGCAGTTGCTTGAAACCTTTGCTTCCTATCTGCTGGGAATTGAATCCAAGTTGTTTCTAAAAACTCATATACCTGAACAGAGAAACTCATCAGAATCTCAGAATGAGGGCATATCATAGACGCGGTTACCTTCTTTTAAAAATGAGGCAGTTAACACCAAGATGTTTAATTTCTTTGTCCAATGTTGTATAATAGGTTAAGTAATTAAATTAAAAATAGAATTCTAGAATCCAGAACTTCTGCTTTTCTGTCTTATACTCGTTACACTTTAATCTCCAAATATACATGTTTATTATAACCACCTAGTAAATTTTCAAATATTTACCAATTTATTTATAAGTAACTATAATACAGACTCTATAATTCAGTATATTTGGGGATTATTTATTCAGGAATCTATATATTTTAAATATTTCCCAGAGGGTAATAAAATTCATTACCAATTCCCATTATATAAATTTTTTCTAAATTTATTTTAGTATTTTTATATATGTGGGTAGAAATAAGAGGAAAGGGAAGGGAGGAAACAAAGAAAAAGATAATGGGAAAAAAGTAGCAATTGGCTAATAATGACGAGAAAGAGAATATGAAACATAAATGAAGGAATGGGTGGGGGTAGGGGAGGGAAGCTAAAATGTACAAAGGAAGTGTCTCAAAAGTTCGGCCCTTTTGTTCCAAATTTATCAACCCTATCTCTTTTGCATACGGCCTTTACTTATACTATTTCTACCTACTTTCCCTAATCACTCTACTCTCACTCCCTTCAAACACATGCATGCACCTACACAAGACACAGATGCATGCAATAGGAGACACAGGTATATTTGACAATTCTGGGTGAAGTTCAATGATGATAATATAGAAAAGACCCAAGAAGATGAATTATGTGCTGCTCTCAAGTGTTTGGTTAAAAAAGAACTCAGTTCCATAAAGTATCTTGCTTGAAATGCATGCTCATGAGGAAATTTGCTAATAAAGTTGGACTTAAATAAGTGTCGGTTGATAAACTGTGTGCTTGTGCAAAGAATCAACTTCCAAGATCAGTTTGAATAACGTATACAATATGATTTAGCAGTCCCACTGCTGGGTATCTATCTGGAGAAAACCATAATTCAAAAAGATACATGCTCCTTAATGTTCATCGTGGCACTATTTATAATAGCCAAGACATGGAAGCAACCTAAATGTCCATTGACAGAAGTTTGGATGAAGAAGATGTGGTACATATATACAATGTATTATATATATCAGATATTAAAAAGAATGCCATTTGCAGCAACATGGATGGACATAGAGATTATTATAGTAAGTGAAGCTGACCAGCCAGTGAAAGACAAACATCATATGACATCACTTATATGTGGAATCTTAAAAAAAAAAAAAAGAAGATACAAATGAACTTGTTTTCAGAACATAAACAGGCTCAGACTTTTGAAACATATGGTTGCCAAAGGGGATAGGTGGGCAGATTGATGTTCTGGGAGTTTTGGATTGATGTGTGCACACTGTGGTATATGGAATGATTGGCCAGTGGGGACCAGCTGCATAGCACAGGGAACTCTACCCAATATTCTGTGATAATCTATATGGGAAAAGAATCTTAAATAGAATGAATGTGTGAATATGTATAATTGAATCACTTTGTTGTTCAGCAGAAATTATCACAACATTGTAAATCAACTATACAAAAAAAAAAAAAAGAATGTATTTAGAAGGAGCCACCCTGCAATTTTCATAGTTTACCCTTGGGCAGCTTACTAGAGCACAAATCTAGATGAGGACAACATCACAGAAGCAGAAGCAGACACAGAAGTGGGTGATACATATATATTTGTTTTTTCTTTCTTGACCTGACCACTTTTCTTCAGTTTGGCATGGAATCATTTTCAACCTAAAGCATTTTCACTCTGTTAGAAATTGCTTTCTTACTGCTACTTGATGGCCAATCTCTATTATACCTATTTCTTGATATTTTTTTTTTTCCTGAAGTGATAAACGCCAACCTAGGAAAAGCCTCAAACAAACAAAATAAACACAGACTCTGATCTAGAAAAAAACGAGAACTATTTCACATTTCATTTTTAGAAAAAAAGGGAAATAATAAAAATGCACATACTTGGTTACTGCAGATGCATTTTGATTTTCTATGAACAAAAGGGTAAAAGATCAGTCACAGACCCTTAACACTAAAACTCCTCTCAAAACCTCCATAAAAGCATGGAAGAATACATTTAAGTTAAATCGGGTAACGAACTCATTAAGTAAAAATAGCCTTGGCAAACTAGTCATTAATTGAAGTGTAAGTCTTAGATTTAAAACAAAGGACCAATTATGTTTCCCTCAATAGAAGAAATCATGTATTCCTTAACTGCATGTTTAATAACACAGTTTTGCTTCAACTGAGGGATTATATAAACCGTAGAATTAAATCTGAACTTTTTATACCATGAAAGTCCCCAAGTGAAAAGGAAAGGTTTAAATCAGAGCTACTTATGTTGTTCTATTGTGGAGAAATGTTTTATTTAAAAATGTTTTCTGGGTTATTATCCTTATGTTTCTAATATCCAATGTCCAATACCTACAGGGATTTTTCTTCGAATTTCTTAGCTCCTCATATGTCTTTTTGCTGCAGTTATTGTTCTCAATATTGTCATTTTAATTCTTCCCTTTGCCCTTGCCATGACAAAACAGAAATCTTCCAAATACAATCCATGGATGTAGGAAATAAAAATATTTAAATATAGTCCTTTAATATTCAGAGGTATCTCTGAACAGTTTTATCATCTTAAAGTTATTCTTCTTTGATTGTGAAGCAGGGGATCTATGCCTGACTATGAAAATTCATGAACTCCCATTGAATCTTGCCCCGCCTTCCTCTTCCCACCCTCCTTTCTGTTTCCCTTTTTAGTCTCTGCCAGCTCAGGCAGCCTTTCAATCAGGCAGTGCCTTATCCCCTAACTTGTATGGGGTTAAGCAAATGATGCTGCTTCTGTCATGGAGACCTAGCTTGCTTTCCTTCCTTCCTTCCTCTCTTTTCTTTTTTGTTTTTGTCTTTTTGTCTCTTTCTAGGGCCGAACCCATGGCATATGGAGGTTCCCAGGCTAGGGGTCTAATCCGAGCTGTAGCCACTGGCCTCTGCCACAGCCACAGCAACACTGGATCCTTAATCCACTGAGCAAGGCCAGGGATCAAACCCGTGACCTCCTGGTTCCTAGTCAGATTTGTTTCCGCTGCACCACGACAAGAACTCCTTTTTTCTTTTCTTCTTTATTTATTTTATTTTATTTTATTTTATTTTATTTTATTTTATTTTATTTTATTTTATTTTATTTTATTTTATTTTATTTGTCTTTTTAGGGCCACACTCATGGCATATGGAGATTCCCAGGCTCAGGTCAAATTGGAGCTACAGCTGCTGGCCTACACACAGCCACAGCAACGTGGGATTGGATTTTTTTTTTTTAATAGTATCTGTCAAATGCAGTATTATCCTTCAGATACCACCAGGGCCAAGGGCTCTTGGAAGCTTTCATTGATATCCCAAGGCTGTGTTTGGTATCTTTCTGATAGCCTAGCACAGCAAGTTATGACTGGTTTATCAAAGCACTTGCCACACTATAACTTCCTGTTTCTTTTGTCTTTTCCCTCTCCTGGTTTTGGTGAACTGCCTGAAGACTGCTATCCCTGGGCCCTAAGACCTTTATAGTATCATGGTAAGCAGTAAGTAAATAGGTAAATAAATATATAGATAAACATAGATTTAATGAAGTGCTTCACTGTTACTCTAGAAATGGCAGTACTTTAATTAGAAGAAAAACAATATGTGTTTTTTATGTCCTGAGTTTTTGCAGATGTGTTAATTAGCTATCAAGAAATATATATTAAAAAAAACAGGAGAGTAGCATAAATTATAAGCAGATGTAAAAGATGGAAAGTAAAGGTATAGGCACAAAATGGAACCAGAAATAAAAGCTAAGGTGATAATTGTGAATTTGAATAATACTCAGTTTTTCTTCCAGTCCCAGGGTACAATCTCTGCCCCATTGCAGCTCTGAATGCTGGGTTTTTCTCATTATTTAAGGTGATATCTACTTGCCACCTGCAATTTCTTCTAGTCTCAAGTCTGACATGTCTGCCTAACTTGCCCAAGGTTTTAGAGAAGGCTTTATGCCTAGCCTAAGAAAACTGGTTATTTCTCTAGAAACCTCCTCCTCCTTCTACCTCTTCCTGGTGTCCCCTCATTTCAGGCTTTGATACAATTCTACTAAGTTATACTAATTGGTACATTCAATTCCACATGTTTGGAGCTAGTTATATTGGAAGATAAAGTGCATATTTGCATAAATGAATATGTATAAGATGCAAAATAATGCATAAATATGTGCTTGTGATTTATTGGATAAAAACTTAGTTCACAGTGCACCCAAAAATATCTTTACTGTTTGACCATAGGAAGAATTATTCAATTTTATTTTATTGAAAATTGTGTGTGCAAAATAATTTCTGATACCAAATACAGTGATGAATGCCATAAGTGAAAAGTGAAATAAGTCTAGTTGACTTTATATTTTTTTACCTTAATCTGGTTGACTCTATATTTTTTCTGGTTAATTGATACTTTCCTTTATTCATGTCTTTTTGTTCTTGAAAATTAAAAATTTTAATCTCATCAAACTTCAATTTTTGTGTCTGTAAAAAAAATGGAGTTAATGCTTCCTCTTTCTGGGTGGAAGCACGATATAAATGGCAGGTTATCTTTGATGAATCCATCTGAAAAATTTGGTTAAAATAACGGTATCGGAAATAAGTCAGTCAACATATCATTTACTTACTGTCTTAGTACCAAAAAAAAAAATAATTTTGTAGTAAACCTAACATCTCTTCCTTGTTTTGCCTAGTGGAATAATTCACTTGGAGAATACTAATCTTAAATAATTCATTCATTCAACAAATATTTTGGGGATGCCTCCTATGAACCAGGTGCTGCTCCATGTGACAGGAACATATCTTTGTACAAAGGAAAGGAAGATCCCTTATGAGATACAGCTTACATTCTATAGTAAATATGTACAGAGAGAAAGATTTTTTTTTTTAGTTGCCTATGGTGGGCCAGCCACTGTGATAGGTGTTGTATGTATACTGTCTCATTGAATCCTTACCCAGACCCTGAAGATTACCTATTAGTGTCCCAAATTTACAGAATTAGAAATTGAGACCTAGGTAAAATGTTTTCCCAAAGTCTCAAAGCCCTGCAGATCACAGAACAAGGATTCAAATAAGTTATATTGGAACACAAGGCCCACATTTCTAAAACACTTCTCTTAAGTGGAAAAATACGTATAAATAGGGTGGAGAACAAACAGCCTATCATAAGATCAGAGAGCTTTGCCCGCAGCTGTATTCATTTTGAAGGGCTAGGTCTTAATAGGCTTTCCTGATGTCTAGTATCTGGGATTCTGCTTCCCTATAGAGATCTTTGTTACCTGATTAGTCAGTGATTCCATCTACATTTTCTAGATTCTAGCTTTGACTTTCATGAATCAAATTTTCTGATTTCCTTGACTCTGGTCTTTCTTTTCCTGTTCTTCCCAATTTAATTGAACCCATGGTCTTTCTGGACATTTATTTTTCCACTCTTTAATTAACAATACAAATTATGAGACCAGCATCCATAGATGGAACACAAATGCATATAAACTCTAATCTACTAGCTCCCTCTGGCTTAGATCATCAACTGGTTCAATTTTTTTCTCTCTTTTTATGTGTATATATGTGTATATCTGTCCAACTCTAATCTACTAGCTCCCTCTGGCTTAGATCATCAACTGGTTCAATTTTTTTCTCTCTTTTTATGTGTATATATGTACATTAATCTCTCAAGTTCTGCTTATGATAACTGTCATGATTCATTTTTATTTTTAGGTTCTTTTTCAATTTGAAAAGAAATATACTGGCCTGGGAACTCCCATATGTCATGGGTGCTACCCTAAAAAGACAAAAAAAAGGGAAAGAAAGAAAGATGAAATAAATATGTAATATGTATATTTATTTCTTTTCAAATTGTATGTAGGTGTGTATATATACATATATACTAATATATATATAAAGAAATATATATTCAGGTAGCTACTATCACTGTATAATATGAAATATTCATGAATCTATTATAACATATTTATATATATATATATATATGAATAAAAGAAAATACAGATAAAGACAAGGAGAATAATCACCTACAAAACCTCCTTACCCAAAAACAAGCTTTTGCATAAAATCTTACTAGTCCACAAATGTCTTCCTATCTATAGTAAGGCTTCCTATAAATAACTCAAAATGAACTTATTTATTCAATCAAGAAACCAGCTCAATCTATACAAAAATAAGTCAAATATACCAATAATTTCACTAAACTTACATTCAATTAAAATGAATATATATATATATATATATATATATGGAAGATGTATTAGATAAATAGTGTGAATAGTGAAACATTAAACATTTCTAACTTGTAGGAAACCTGAATCTCTTTCTCAAAATGACTCTCTGCATAACTGAATTTACCAGAGCTTATGAAAATTTATCACATTTCATCTTGAACCCCATTTGGGAACAGGGACAAAGTTTCTCTTCCAATTATAACTCACAAAGCTACCAAAATTTTATATGCACAATCAATATTGATTAATAACCATGAAAAGAAGGCTGCCTTGAACCTGGCATAATTCTATCTTCAGGGAATCTTCAGTTATCAGGGGACATGAAGTTCTGTGCTGGTAACTGAGAACTGTGCTCAGTTTGGGGCTTTGACAAACTAAAGTTTGTTCAGCAGGTTTTGGCTAATTTCCTTTGGGAAATCAGCTCAGTAAAATCTACAGATAGAGTTCAATTTTTGACTTCTAGAGGGATAAATTGACAAAATTAACACTTTCCAAATTTCTTCATGACCAGTAACATATACAAATACACCTACACGGCTTAGATGTCATTGGTATATGTGTGATAAAACTATTCCAAACTAAGGGAAAATTTAGGCCTTGACCGGAAATCTGAACAAACATACATGAAATATTGATTGAAGAGATTTAAATTTAATTGCCCAATCATTATTAAATACAAATTCTTCATGGTACATTTAAGAAAATGTGAGATACCAAAGGTATAACTTGCAAAGAAGCAGAAAAAACATTGATTGAAGTTCTTTTCAAAATCCAGTTAAGTCCATTTTCTTAATATTTTTAATATTGCATTGGCACCAATATGTCCACTTAAGACTACTTTATCTAACTCAAATTAATTCTTAAAAAACATAGTCTGGGTTATGATTTAAAAAGCACCTCCTTAACTTTTTTTTTCACTCTCCCCCTTTCCTTCCTGTCTTCCTTCTTAAAGTTAGTTAATAACATCTTTTCTGCTACCTATTTTTAGGTGTCTGCCACCCTACAAAACCAATGAAATACCCTTTTCAGCTGAAAGGATGTCTCTAAGCTCTGCTTCAAACTTTCCTGCTCCCGTTTTGTGTCGGAAGATGATTCTCCACGGGTCTGTGTTTCTGACCATCTTGTGAAGCAGAGACATAGACAGCTTTTGTTCCTGACAATCTTTTCAAGGATGTTTGTATAGAGAACAGTCTTGGAAGACACAAGAAGTAGTTCTTTGCAGCAATGGGCAGGTTTGTTTACAGTCCACTATAACAAAGATAATTTCTCCCTCTATGGCAAAAGGCAGGTTTGCTTGCTGCCATTATAAAAAATACGACTTTCCTAAGCTCAGGGAGCCTCAGCTATGACATAAACCCACTGTATGTCTAGGTGTCATCGAGCCCTCATCATATCACCCTGCAGTAATTGGGGCTTGGGGAACTGATGCAAGAAAATGACAATACTGTGGCTACTGTTATTGCTATGAGTAATAAACTGCCCTTTGTCTCTGTCTTCTGCCAGAGCCCATGAAACTATGGCAGATCCTTCATAGTTCTTGACATCTGTTCTCCAGTTTCTGTCTTTCTGCTTTATCTATGGGTTCTTTCTTCACACAGATCCTTTAGATGGTGTGTCTTTCTTCCAATCCAATTTTTCTCCAAATTTCTGCATCCTAGTAAAGTTGGCCTTTACTAGTCTAAAGTGCCCACTTGTTCATAAAAAAAGAGAATCAGATTAAATTATAAGTGACAAAGAATTAAAGTCAGAGAAATAAAAAGGATAAAAAAGAAAGTGTGAATGCAAAAAAAAAGTGGATTATACATGGAGTATAGACCCATGAAAATCCACACAGCAGATGAATTTTCAATTGTATCCCCACTGGAGACATCATTACAGAATCTATTGGTTCTTGGTGTTTGAGAGTGGGCTGCATTGCCAGGCTGAAGGCCATGCTTATTTTACAGATTGACTCTGCCTTTTCTTAGTGTCTATTGCTAAAAATAGTACTTCCTTATTAGTCCCATTTCTCACCTCCCTTCCTAACCCTCCAACAATAAAATCAGTAGACTCATATTCAGATAAGCATGATTAGTGACAAAATAATCAGGACTTTTTATTTGTTTATTACCTCTTATTTCAGAGCATTCAGAGGGATAAGCAGTAACCCTCTGCAACAGCTGCCCTGAGATTTAAAGGTAATGTATCATAACTGCATATTTCCAGGCCATATGCCCCAAAGATTTTGATTCCATAGGGCTCGTGTGGCACAGAAATATTCCATTAGTAAGTTTTCTTGGATGAACCTACTGAAGTATGTCTCAGAACGTTATATAAGAAACTACTCCAGAAGCTTACGCTCCTTTGTTCAGCCTCAACCCCAAATGTACAGCTTAATCACTGACAAATGTTAGTTGGTAGCAATAATTTGCCCTGGCAGACACTCAACTGCTTAGTGTATTTTGATAGTTATTTTTTGACCCATGAGACTGAAATCTTCATAGTAATATGAAAAAATTGGCTAGTTTGGGGATATTTTTGCAACAGTTTCTTCTGATCTATGGTACAATAATATGTACTCGTTATTAGCAAAGGCCATGTATAGAAAAATGCATAAATGGGAGGAGAAAATTTGGAAGCTGTAGCTTGAAAACACTTTTGGTAAAATACTATTATCCCCAAAGTAGGTAAGTTAAACAATTAAAAGTTTTTGATAGAAAGACTAAGGGAGTATTTTTCAAAAAGTGAAGACTATTGCAGTCATTGCTGTTGATCATAAAATAAGAAATAGGATATTAATTAAAAAAGTCTTTCATCAGTGTTTTGAGATGCATTTAAAGAAAGGGTGTAGCAACGCTGAGTAGTTACGCTGCAAGCCACACAGGAGGTACAAGAAAGGGTGTAACATAATGGTATTGATGGTTTTGCCGGTATCTCTTAATACTTTAATTTCCTAATAATGATTTTCACAGGAAAATGACTTCTTCATTTTCTCAAAACTGTTCAAACTCAATGTAACTGAATACCCAAATAATAAGCGCATCACAGTACAGCTCTTCTCCTTAAGTACAGAATAGCACACTTCATATCCATTGGGTGTATTGGAAGTTCCACATTTTAATTTAGTCAGAATACACTCTAAATGAAACTCATGAAAATGGAGCAAACACCATGAGTCTAAGATGCTGTAGAGATAAGGGCACCACAGTTTAGAATGCCAACAACTAGGATAATATTGGAACCATTGCCATCCACACATTAAACTGAATTATAGTGGAATTACTTGGGGCAATTGATGTTACGTAAAGCAATCTGATCAATTTTCTAACATGTAAACATTTTCACTGTCAATGGGTAGTAATTATCAATAGATCACCTCTTAAAAATAGCAACATACATTCCAGACATTATTTTTCAGGCCTTTTATCTTTTCTTTGAAGTTATATTGGTAAAAGATGATGGGACTTACAGTTTACGACAACTTTCACTTTTTTCACATCTGGGAATGACACATCATTTTCTGCACTGCATTCGTATTCTCCAGCCTGGTCCCTTGTAATTCCATAAATGTCCAAATATTGTCCATTTTCAAATGGTTTTGCTACACGGGGGAAAAAAAAAAGTACAGCATGTTTAATTGTAGCTGCCTGAGGCTTCATTCAAGTAAAACAACAATCTCATGTCTTCATGTTGGATATCGCTGAAAAAACAATTCCAGATGAAACTGGGGAATTATTAAATCTTTTGTTCTCTTATGTTCAGAGGTGAAGTCAGAGAAAAAAGCAGAAACTGAACAAGGGATACTGTAACAACTGTTTCCCCAGAACAGGATATACATGTGTTCTTTTTAATTGATTGTGGTTTCCTAACCTCCTTACACTTCAAATCAAGCTCTGCACATTTCTGTAATTGAGTTCAACAACCTCCTAGCAGTGTAGATGAAATTCACTAATATGACTTGGTACATATTGACTTTTATACAGCGTAAGCTAGCAACTTGACATTTAACCTAACTAAATGTTACTTTTCTTTTGGGGAAATCTCACACACAGTCTCTAGGTTTCAAGCCAGGAGGCTTGATAAGAGTATGGAGGTATATTAAACTGCTGCCATATTTCAGTTTCTGTAATTATTAAGGTTTCTAAAGGTGGTACACTATATATACTACACTATATATACTATAGGTAACCCATCTAATAAGCCTCAGAAAAAACTTCATGATTCTCAAACTAAGATGTAAGTGGTTGTAAAAACAAACTGAATTACTTTTATCTTTTTAATATTCCAGGGAAAACATTCTGTTTGACTAAAAATGACAGATTAAAAATAAACATAACACAGATAAAAGAATATTGTTGAAAAAAAAGACTCCTTTCTAAAATACTGGAATTTTTATTTGAAAGTAAAGTATCTTACGGGAGGAAGGAACCTCATTATTAGAGATTTGGTAGAGAAAAATGTGCCTGTGTGAATTTCGGGGGGACGGACCTTCTCCTTCCCTCACATCAGGGAGTTCCCATTGTGTCTCAGTGGGTTAAGAACATGACACTATCTCTGTGAGGAAGTGGGTTCAATCCCTGGCCTCACTCAAAAGGTTAAAGGATCCGGCATAACTGCAAGCTATGGTGTAGGTCACAGATATGGCTTGGATCCCATGTTGCTGTGACTGTGGTGGGGCCACAGCTGTAGCTCCAATTTGACCCCTGGTCTGAGAACTATTGTACACCGCAGGAGTGGCTGTAAAAAGAGAAAAAAAAATTGCATGTCATTGCATACCAAAGAGAATTGGAAAAAGAAACAATGATTCTGCTAATGGTCTGTTTTCAAAACTCAGCCTTATAGTTTCATCTTACTCTTTGGCTAAAAATTATTGTAATGATGTAGAAATTAGACAACTAGGAAGAAGATTCAATTTTTATGAATAAAACAAAAATGAAGTCTAGTTATGGAGCTTCAAATATAATATTTGGGTCAATTAAAATTTTTTTCCTGTGGGTTCCCTTGTCTGGGTATCTTAATTGCCCTCCAGGTAACTATGACTTTGCTAATTGAAAACTGCAGTGTTTAGAATATATGATTAAATCATTTCTCCAATATCTGGCTGATCACAATTTGTAGATAGAGGAGTTATATTTCTGATGGTTGGCTGATATGCTACTGTCGGTTTATAGAGGTAAGCTTACAAAAGCAAAAGTTGTCTTCAAATTCATATTCTTAAAATCTGATTTATAATCATTTTATTTGTCCCTGGTGCCTTTATCTGACTTCAAGTCACTAATAAAATATTGATTTTCTATTGTTTCCTTATTTTTCTCTTATTTTTCACCATTGCAATGAAGATAATCTAGCTTAAATGTGTCTGTAAAAGCTATAGAAATATAGGGAGGACAAAATCCTTATTCACATCCAAGAATTTAGAAAATACAGCATGAATTATAAAGTAAGGGGGATATTAAATAGAAATTAAAATATGGGGTAAATTGATGTGCCATTTTGGAATTAAATAACTCAGTTGCACAGTACAAAATGAAGCCAATCACAAGTGAAAAGGCAAAATATTGTGAAATTCTGTAAAAACAAAACTTATTTGGGTCTAACTTATTTTCAATATGAAAATATTATATTCTCATTTTTGTATACTGACATAATTTTAAAAAGTAATATCACCCAATATTCATTTTTTTATAACAAGCATATATTATAGCCTATTGGGATGGATAATCTGCTACAAACAACCTCTTAAATAATTAAATATGGTGTGTATGAGTGTATGTTGTTTAAAGAAAAAAAAACATTAGATTTGTATGTCTACTAGAAATCTAAAAGTATAATGAAAAAGAGAAATAATAGGTTTCAGAGATTTAAAAAGAAGCATTTTTTTTCTCCCAAGTGCTGAAGATTGACAGAATCTATAAGAAACTGTATGACAAAATATTACCAATATCAAAACCATTACTTCATTCAACTCCAGAGAATACCACTTAGATCAAGTGAATCTTTGTCCCAGACTTCACTGCATGATCTACGTAACCAAATTTAGGGATCCTCCTCCAACTCCACCAGAGAATGATGTCTTCATTTATATCTACTAGAATTACCAGTAGATGTTTACGCATGCATAAATCAATACCCACAGAGCCAGCGAATGCATGATATCATCAATACTAGCTATTGATAATATGACACATATAAAGACACTTAGAAAAAACAAAGCATAAATGCATGGTCAATATCTTTATTTCCCTCACTGGGTTTCTGATACTTTAAGCCATCCTGTTGAGCCCTCCTGTTACTTTGATTCACCAGGCATTAGCACTTCTCAAAAGTGTGCTCTAAGTAGGTTCTTGTTTTTACACAAATATAGTTCTGTTTCTATCTAAACTCATCTTTCTCTGTTCTCAGCCTAATCTTACCCTAGATGAATTCCAGATTTGAAATTTGGAGTTTCTTTGCCTAGAATTTATGCCCTGGAGTGCACTAGTTATCTATAATTTGAGTAGCTGTCTCTTTGGCTTTTGTTGTCCTCAGTTTTCGTGAGTAGTAATTCTTTACCTAGTTTTAGACCCACAGAAATCAATCCTGTCCTTAGACACTCATTAGGCTCTTCCTCTATTCCCATCACTCCCCTAGCAAGGGGAGAGGATGTGAGTACAGTACATTAAAATGCAAAGAAGACCGCTTCAGTTCATGTAATCTAACTCACCTTACCCCCCAAACGGAGGGAAAAAGCCAAAGTCAAAGGGATAGAGGGAGCTAGCAACTCTGCAACATCACCAATGCCAAGACTTTTTTTTTTTTTTTTTTGGTCTTTTCCAGGGCCACGCCTGCAGCATATGGAGGTTCGCAGGCTAGGAGTCTAATTGGAGCTGTAGCCAGCAGCCTACGCCAGAGCCACAGCAACACAGGATCTTTAACCCACTGAGTGAGGCCAGGGATTGAACCTGCAACTCATGGTTCCTAGTCGGATTCGTTAACCACTGAGCCACGCTGGGAACTCCAAGATTATGATGTTTATGAGAGTTATGTACTACCCCAGGGTACTCCTTATAAATCTAGATGTTATATAAAACATTGTATAATATTTTTATTTCTTTCGGTACCAATTATAGATACTGATTAGACATAAACCATTGTGATTTGGTGGCCTTCTTCTAGTCACAGGTTTAACCTTGCTCCATGAGGGCAGCAACAATTTTTGTTTCGTTTATTTCTGTGTCCCCAGCTCCAGCACAGCACTTGAAACAGTGTATACTTGGAAAGTAATTTTTGAGTAAATAAGTGCATACATTGATAATGAATTAATAAAGTCCTATAATGACACTGCACAAAGAATCTAAACTGAAGTAAATGCTTATATTTGAAGATGTTGCCTCTTCTCTTTCAGAGTCGAAGGGAAGGGAAAGAACTTTAAACAGTTGTCATCCTTGCTGACTTTCTGTAGTGATAGTGATAGCAGTGGTGAGAAAATACTCTACAGTTATCATAGGTCCTTTTTAAGATTATGAAGACTAACAAAAACTTTAAATACAATTTTGAGGGAAAAAGATCAGTACTGCTTGCGATCTAAATAGTAGTTTTCTTTTGTGTTTAGTCTCTTCCAGTCATGGATAGACTTTTCTCGGAAAAATAGAGCACTGAAGAAATTCACAAGCTTTCAATGATGCCACTATTATCATCGTCTTCAAAGAGAAAGTTGAAAAATAGGATGTAGTTATGCTTTATAACATATCTCTCAGATTGATGTCTGATAAGAACCTGGCCAGAAAGAGTTCTACTTTGGCCACTAAATGAGATTTGGCTTTATGGCTTGGTAAAGCATGTGAAAATTGTTAGCAGCAACACTATATTTCTACAAAGTGCTAATATGCTTCAGAAAAATATATGACAAAATAATTCTCTCTTCCCTTAATTTTTTTAGTACATTGTCCTTCACTAATGTTCCTCTTGCCTCACTGGCCATTTCTTTTCATTTTTCCAAAACCCTTCACATCTTCATATCTCCCAAATATCACTTCTACCCTATGACCTCTTTTTTCCTCATTCAGTAAACTTTTCAATATTCAAGGGATCTTATCATTCAGTTTAATTTCATTATTATCTATATAAGTCTCGGATTGATTTTTTTAGTTCATACCTATATCCTGAATCTTGGACACATTTACTTAGCTGGACATCTCTACTTAGATGTCTCACAGGCATCTCAAAATCAAAACACCAAAACCATAACGCCATTCCCGCAACTCCTCCTGAGTTCCAAGGCTAGTGAGTGCTTCAACCATCACCCAGATGCTCAAGCCCAAAAATCTTAGCATTCTTTTTGACAGCTCCTTTTGTCTCAGTCCAAAAATCCACCAGTCACTGTGTCCTGTCAATTTTACCTCCTAGGTAATTCTCACACATCTTCTAGAAGCACCAGTGTCTTAGTTACTGATCTCTGAATACACACACTCAGATGATATGCTGATGTCTTCATACTGATTCGTAGAGTCATTTCAATCATTTCCCAAAACACTTGTTCACAAACAGTCAACCCACTTTTCAAGGCTGCCCTGTAGGAATATATTTTGTTAGGTCCTCATGGACATATATTACTAAATAGTACTTTGCAGTTGAATTTTTAAAGTATTCTTTGAATGATTCATTTACATTTATGATTGTAATTATTTCCCGTCAGCATGTTATCAACCAGTATATTCAGTATCATGCAAGGATCCCTTCTATGCACTGTACCATACAAGTGGTTAGGGATGTGGATTCTAGAACTAGTCTATCTGGCTTCAAATCCCAGCTCTGCCACTTACAAGCTTTGTGACCTTATGCAAGGTACTTGACCTTTAGTTTACTCATCTGTGATGTGTGAGGATAACACAACCTGCCGTATATGGTCAAGGTGAGGATTAAATGGGTTAATGCAAATAAAGTGCTTAGAATACTGTGTGACACATCATAGGAAATTAGTTGTTATTACAATGCACAGGATTAGGCATAGCAGGGAGGCAAGTGTAGATAAATATTGTTTCTGTGGTTAGAGATTATTATAGTCAAGGAGTGATATTTCTGTCTTAATATGATACTCAATTGGAACCAGAAGTGAAAAGAAAGTGGTCACTAGAGGTATTAATGGCAATGACCAGTTCAGTCCCCATACCACTACAGGTGATCAGAAAATATATCTGCTTTGTGGATCTATAGATGAAAATGAAGGTTGATCTCATGTTAGAGTCACTTTATCTCTGCCTGAAATCCCAAGGACAACTTAATCTCCTTGACTTACTTCTTTCCTTTCTTCATAAAACAAAACAAAAACAAAAAAAGCCTGCACTAATGTTATAAGGCATATACATGCTTGGTATTACTTATTTTCCCCTTTTAATTTTTTTAGTGAAGTATAGTTGACATACAATGTTATATGAGTTTCACATTCATAACATGATTTGATATTTATATACTTTACACATTGATCACCTAGATAAATCAAATAGCCATCTGACACTATACAAAATTATTACAATATTATTGACTATATTCCTTATGCTATAAATTACATTCCCATGACTTATTTATATCTAGAAGTTTGTACTTCGTAGTACTTTTCATCTGTTTTGCCCAACCTCCCACCTCCCTCAACTCTGTTGACTACCATGAGCATGACATATCTGTCCATTTATTGCTGTCTCCTTTGATTTCTTCCACCAAAATATCTTGTATTTTTCAGGGTAGAGATCTTACACTTGCTTAGTTAAATTTATTGTTAAATTTATTCCTAAGTATTTAGATCTTATTGATGCAAATGTAAATGGGATTGCTTTCTTAATTTCTCATTCTGATAGTTCATTATCAGTGTATAAAAATACAATAGAACAACCCAGGTTGAACTGCCTAGGACCAACATATGTGAAATTTAAAAAATAAATACTTACTAGAGTAGTACACAATCTGGGATTGGTTAAATACACAAATGTGGAACCTTGAATAGGAAGGGCCAACTGTATAGATTTTTTATTTTTTATTGTGCGGAGAGTCAACACCCCCAGCCCTGCACCAATAAAGGTCAATGTTATAGTGATTTTGTATCCTGAATATTTACTGAATTTTTTTACTAATTTACTAATAGTTTTTTTTTCTTTTTTTTTTTTTTTTGGTGCAGCCTTTAGGGTTTCTATATAGTATCATGTCATCTGTGCATAGTGACAATTTTACTTCTTCATTTCTAATTTTGATACCCTTTATCTCTTTTTCTTGTCAGATTGCTATGGCTAGGACTTCCAATGTTATGTTGAATAACAGTGGGAGGACTGAACATCCTTGTCTTGTTTTTGATCTTAGAGGAAATGTTTTTAGCTTTTCATCACTGAGTATGATATTAGCTGTGGGACTGTAAAGTGTGACCCTCATTTGTTGAGGTGTTTTCTCTATAACCATCTTAAGATATTTTTTTTAACATAAATGATGTTGAATTTTGTCTAATGCATTTTCTGCATTGATTGAGATGATCATATTACCTTTATCCTTTGCTTGTAAATGTGAATCAATTTTTCAAATAAATTGAGAAGAATTAATTCTTCTTTGAATGTTTGATAGAATACACCTGTGAAGTTGTTTGGTCCTGGATTTTTGTTGGGAGTTTTTTGATTATAGATTCCATTTCATTACTAGTGATTGATCTGTTCAGATTTTCCATTTCTTTATGATTCAGTTTTAGAAAACAGTATGTGTCTATGAATTTATCCATTTCTTCTAGATTGTTCAATTTGTTAGCTTATAATTATAGTAATCATATAATTCATTGTATTCATATGGTTTTGGATATAACCTTCTCTCTTTAACTTCTGACTTTTTTTGGGGGGGGCTTGTCTTTTCTTGATAAGGTTGGCTAAAAGTTTATCAATTTTGCTTATCTTTTCAAAGAACCAGTTCTTAATTTCATTGACCATTTCTATTGATTTTTTTTGTCTTCATTTCATTTATTTCCATTCAGATCTTTAGTATTACCTTCCTTATGCTAACTTTTAGGTTTATTCTTCTTTTTCTAGTTTCTTTAGGCATAAGGTTAGATTGTTTATTTGAGATTTTCGTTGTTTCCTGAAGTAGGACTGCACTGCTCTAAACTTCCCTCTCTGACTGCTTTTGCTGTATCCCATAGATATTGAAACACTGTTTTTCCATTTTTATCTGTCTCAGATATTTTTGATTTCCAGTTTGATTTGTTCATTATCATTGGTTATTTAAAAGCATGTTGTTTAGCTTCTACATGTTTGTGTTTTTTCTTTCCCAGTTTTCTTGTTGTAATTAATTTCTAGTTTCATATCATTGTAGTCAGAAAAGATACCTGACATGATTTCAATGTTCTTAAATTTACTGACATTTATTTTGTGGCCTAATATGTAATCTATCCTAGAGAATGATCCCCATGTACTTGAAAAGAAGGTGTAATGTATAACTGACTCACTTTATTGTAGAACAGAAATTATCACAACATTGTAAATCAACTATACTTCAATAAAACTTTGAAAAATAAAAAGAAAATACGTATTCTGCTGTTTGGGTGCCATGTGTGTGTGTATGTGTGTATACATACACACATACAAACACACACACACATATATATACATGATTAAAGAAATCAAATATCTTCCCAATGAAACTCTGAATTTCAAAACCTACTTTCCTGATTTACATACCATTGAAATTCTATATAAGTTCTCTCAATCATAAATTGTGATAACAAAAATGCTTATTCCCTGTGCGAACTAAATTAGGTTATGTATATGTAACCCTTACTCTTAGAACTATAAAGAACTCTATAGATTTTAATTTATCTCTGCAAGATGCTATTGGCTCTTGCATTGGTTTTCTCTGGCTGCCATAACAAATTGCCACAAACTTACTGGTTTAAAACAATATATATCATTTTACTGTTCTGTGGGTGAGAAGTACAGCATAGGTCTATGGTAACTGGAATAAAGGTCCTCCAAAGATACCCATGTCTTAATCACTGGGGTTTGGAACTCTATTAGTGCACATTCAAAAGGGACTTTGCAGATGTGATTGATGTTAAGTACCTTGAAATAAGGAGAGCACATTGGATGGCCCAACCTAATCGCATGAGTCCTGAAGAGCAGAAGAAGAAGAGGGAAGAGTGGGTCAGAGAGATGTAGTGCAACAAGTGCCCACTGCTGACCTTGATGACTGTGGAAGTGGGGCAGGAGCCAAGGAAAGCTGCGGTCTCTAGAAACTGGGAATCACCCTCAGCTGACAAGAAGACATTGATTTTTTTTTTTTAAGACTAAAAATAGGAACACAGCCTGTCAGTATTTTACTTTTAATCTGGTGAGACTAGTACCAGGCTTCTGGCTGAGAGAAGTATAAAATAATAAATCTGTGCTGTTTTAAGCAATTAACTTTGTGTTAATTTGTTACAGCAACAACATAAAATTAATAACATAATTAATAACATAAAATTAATTGGACTAAAATCAAAGTGTCAACAGTGGAGGATTCTTTCCTGGAAACTTGATTATTTTCAGATTCAGATTGTTGAGTGAATTAAGTTTTCTGCAGTGTGATGTTTTGTAGTACTGAGATCCTCATTTCCTTGGTGGAAGGCCAGTCCCAGCTTCTAGAGGCTACTCTCCTTCCTTGTTTATGGACTCCTCTTCCATCTACCAAGCCAGCAATGTCAAGTCCCTCTCCCACTTGGAATCTCTACTGCCTCTTCTCTGGTTCATGTCTCTGAACCACTCTTCTGCCTTCTTCTACTTTCAAAGTCTCCTGTGATTAAATGGAGTCTGCTTGCTTAACCTAAGCTAAAATCCTCATCTCTAATACTTAACCTTAATTACATCTGCGAAGTCTCCTAACCATGTAAATTAATATAGTTACATAGTCACAGGTTCCAGGGACTGAGGCATGTACATCTTTGGAGGCCATTATTCTGCCTAACACAGTTCTTCATTAGACTTTGCAGTTCTTGCAATTACAAATTATGGTTTTCAAAGACAGTAGGAAAAGCAAATATGTAGTCAAATCTATAAAGTCTCTCAGTTCATGAATACCTCTGAAAAATGAGTGAAGTTTAGAAAAATAATTGAGATTCCTTTGAAAGCAAATAATTTTCATGATAATATATCATAAATCCAACAGGTAATATCATTTTGAAATGTTGTTAGAGCATAGAAACAGTGGACTTTGAAGGAACATGGAAAGGAAGGTTTATGAGCATAAGAAATTATGGAAGTCATCTACCAAAATAATTGCAGCAGAGGTTTCAAAAACAAACCAAAGCAACAAGTAAACAAAAAGGTCAAGGTTTTGATTTTTTTGTTACATATTTATCATAGACCACCAGACAGTATTAAAGGAAAGTTCTTAAATCAGCTCACAATCAATTGTTCCTTTCCTTCCTGCTTGTCTTCTGTCATTCCATTTAATAGATAATGATGTGCAAGCCTCACTGACCAGTAAGTTAAGATTTCCATTTCAAAAAGCATAGTCTGCTGTGGAATCAAAAATTTAAGTAGGCAATTTCAATAAAGTGGCAAGTACTATATTTGAGGTAAATATAGGATGCTATGCTGTGATAATTGCATAGTCAAAATTTCAAGGAAGAATTCTAAAAGTTTAGTTAGGCCAGAGCATTAATTAAGTGAGACTGATGAAGGTAAGACTGGTGTTTTAAGCAGAGCTCATAGCCTAGAAGGCCTTGTATGTCTTCTAGGAATGATTGCAGTGCTGTAAGTAAAAGGGTGTGACACATTTGAATATTTTAAAATAATGTATTTTTGCAAAGATAACTCTGGAATTCTGCTTCCAGTTCAATTTAAGAACAAAGACCAGACTTACTTTTTTTTCCATAAACCATTAGAGAGACGGATAGAATATATGAAACAACTCTTTTCAGACATTTGACAACAGGCAGCACATGACGGTAATCCTTGAATCATACAAGGTGAGCCCCACTATTGATCCCCATGACTTTTTATCTCGGGGAAGTTTTCAGACTGTAGGCTCAGAGAAGTCAAAACCAGAGGCCAGTGATATTGCTTAGTTGAGCAAAAAATGTTTGGAATTCAGGCAGACCAATGGGGCTGGAATTAGCGGTGCAGAGTTCCAAGGAGAAGGAACCTATACAGACAACTGCAGTAATGTTACATGTGTTTCCTTGTCATAACTAAAGAGTAGGCTGTCCATGCATAGCAAGAAATCTCAAAAAGTTGGGGAAAGAACAATTGGGGAGTTTGTAAGCTGAATAACTCCTAGAGCTCAAAAATCATGAGGAGACATCTGATATCTGACTATCAAGAATGAAAAGCCCTCTGCAATTATCAGAGCATTCAGTGGACACTTGAGAAACTTATGTTTCAGTAGAAGGGCTAAAGAAAAGCTAGAATAAAGACTCTTCTTCTGTTTTTTAAAGCTTAAAAGTAGGGTTCCACGGACCAAAATTAGCTATAAGTAATATAGTAATAAGGTTACTATAAATAATATAGCTTCCGTAAGAAGAAAATCCAATGCTTTTCAAGGGAATAAGACAAAATCAAGACATTCAACAATGTCACAACACAATGTCCAGTGTCCAGTGAAAAAAAAAATCACTATATATTCAAAAAAGCAGGAAGCTGTGAACAATGATTAGGAAAAAAATCAGACAATAGAAATAGATCTAGAAATGACAAAGATGATAGAATTATCAGACAAATATTTTAAAATAGCCAGGTATTATAACTATGTTTAAAGAAGAAAGTGAGTATAATGAGGAAAGAGAAACAGAAAAAAATTAACAAAATTCTTGACATAGGAATACAAAATATCACAAATGAAATATTAATTGGCTGAAACTAATTGGCAGACTAGACACGGAAGAAAAATTTTATTAAACTTGAAAGCCACAGCAAGTTTATTTAGTATTTATCCAAACTGAAGCAGAAGGAGGAAAAAATACAAATAATTAAACAAACAGAGCCTCAGTGGTATAGGGAAAATATCAATTTCTCTCATATATGCATATTGGAGTTCCTCAAAGGGGACAGAAAAAAAATTCTTGAAGAAATAAAGGCTGAATTTTTTTCCAAATTTGATGCATACAATAAAATGTTAAATACAGAGATTAATAATCTCCAAACAGGATAAAAATGAATAAAAATCACTCAAAAGTACATTATAATCAAGTTGCTGAAAATAAGAAAGAGAAAATTTAAAAAGCAGCCAGAGATGACAAAATAAACATTATATTCAAAGAAACTAGTGTGAAACTGCATATGTCAGAAGACAGTGGAATACCACCAAAAAAGAATAAAGATCTAAAATCAATCCTGTAAGCTTAAACCTTAAGAAGCTAGAAAAAGAGGAATAAATAAAACCTAAAGTAAATAGAAATATGGAAATAATAAAAAGCAGAAATCAGTAAAATTAAAAATGGAGAATCAATAGAGAAAAATCAATGAAGCCAAAAGCCAGTCTTTTAAAATATCACTGAAGCAGTTAAAGCTTTAGCCGGACTGACAAAAAATAGTAAAATAACACGTTATCAATATCAGAGGTGAAAGAGAAGATACTATTATAGTTATAAGAAAAAATTGAGTAGCTACCTAACATTTAACTCAAGAATTTTGGTTAAATGGATACATTCTTTGAAAGACATAAATATTAAAACTGACTTAGAATAAATAGAAAATCTGAATATTCAATACATATTCAATTATAAGAAATTGAATTTGTAACTTAAAATTTTCCTACATGGAAAAGTCCACAATCATGTTTATTAAGATTTTAAGGAAGAAACAATACCAGACTTATACAAAGTCTTTCTTAAAATGAAGAAGGAAAATTCCCCAAATTATTTTATAAGGCTAACATTACCTCAATATAAAAAGTAACATCAAAAAGAAAAAAAAAATCATGAACATAGACACAAAAAAATTTTAACATTTTAGTAAACAAATCCATTAATATATAAAAATATAATACACCATGACTAAGTGTGGCTTATCCCAGAATTGAAGGGCTAGTGATACAACTGAAAAATCAAACAAAACGATTCACTATATTAAGAACAATAGGAGTTCCCGTTGTGCCTCAGTGGAAACAAATCTGACTAGTATCCATGAGGATGCAGGTTCAATCCCTGGCTTTGCTCAGTGGGTTAAGGATCTGGAGTTGCTGTGAGCTGTGGTGTAGGCTGCAGATGCAGCTGGATCTGGAGTTGCTGTGGCTGTGGTGTAGGCCAGTCGCTACAGCTCTGTTTTGATCCCTAGCCTGGGAACCTCCATATGCTGCCAGTACGACCCTAAAAAGACAGACAAACATACAAACAAAAAACGAGAACGATAAACAAGTATCTCTAGATGCAGATAAATCACTGAACAAATTCAGCATTCATTCAAGACAATATGTTTCAGAAAACTGAGAAGTGAAAGGAACTTTCTCAACTTGAAAAAACTTTTGCGAAAACCCTATATCTAACCTCACTCTTAATGATATAAGGGGAAATGCTTTCCCCCTACAATGAGGACCAAGGCAAGGTTGTCCACTCTAACCCAAATCTCACATCTTATATACAAATTAAGTCAACAATCATTGAAACCTAAATGTGAGTCATAAAACTGTAAATACTATGGAAGAAAACAATGGAAAAAAATCCTTGTTTTGGGCTAAGTTCTTAATTATGATACTAAAAGAATAAAACATACAAGAAGATATGGATAAACTGCATTTCATCAAAATTAAACAAAACCTTTGCTTTATAAAAAACACTATTAGTTAAATTAAAAGGCAAGCCACAACATGGCAGAAAACTTTCTAAATCATTTTGGACAAAAGACTTGTATCAAAAACACATAAGGAATTCTCAAAACTCACTAAAAAAAAAGAAACCTAATAAAGAAATAAACAAAAGTTTTAAATAGGTACTTCTTTAAAGGAAACAGGTAGTAAACAGTTATGTCAAAAAGTGATAAATATGAATTAGTCATAAGAAAGTTAGGAACAGCAAAACTAAGATGAGTTTATATATTAAATTCACAGTATATATGCTAAGACAAAAAACAAAAGAAAACAAACAAAAAACCCCAAACCCACTGATTAGTGCTAATAGAAAGCAGAGGACCTGGAGCTCTCCCATATTGCTGGTGGGAATGTGAAATGGCACAGTCACTTTGAAAAAGTTTGCCAGTTTCTCATAAAATTAAACATGCATTTACCATGTTACCTAAAAATTTCACTCCCAGAGAAATAGAAACTTATGTTTACACAAAATTCTGTATACAATGTTTATATTAGCTTTATGGACAACTACTAACAATGAAATAGCTCAAATGTCCTTTGTTGAATGAATAAACAAATTGTGGTACATCCATAAAATGCAATGCCATTTGCCAATAAAATGATTCATATACATATAACATGAATAAATCACAAATACATTTTACTGGATGGGAGAAACTAGATCCAAATGGCTGCATGTATGAGTTCATTTATATAACATTCTACGAAGAGCAAAACTATAGATGTGAAGAATAGTTCAGTTTTTGTGAGGGGTCAGAGAAGAGAAAGCTAGTTGAAGACAGAAGGGCAACATGAAGGAATTTCTTAGAGTGCTTAAACTGTTTTATAACCTGATAGTAGTCATGAATACACACAGATGTTATTTATTAAAACCCATAGGGAGTTCCCGTCGTGGCGCAGTGGTTAACGAATCCGACTAGGAACCATGAGGTTGCGGGTTCGATCCCTGCCCTTGCTCAGTGGGTTGACGATCTGGCGTTGCCGTGAGCTGTAGTGTAGGTTGCAGATGCGGCTCGGATCCCGCGTTGCTGTGTCTCTGGCGTAGGCTGGTGGCTACAGCTCCGATTCTACCCCTAGCCTGGGAACCTCCATATGCCTTGGGAGCAGCCCAAGAAATAGCAAAAAGACAAAAAAAAAAAAAAACCATAGAATTTTATGCTGCAAACAGTGGTTACTTTATGTAAATTTAGAGACAAAGCATATTGATATACCACCATATTCTCAATCAAATGACCAAAATTAAAAAGACAATACCAAATGTTTGTGAGGAGGTGGAGCATATAATGTCTTTCTCCTGCAAAATAACATCAAAATCCTTCTTTCCTGATCCCTTTCAATCCTACAGGGAAGGGGAGAGTTTTAGGAGTGTTCTGGTTGGCTCATGGTGAATCATATCTTAGAAATTCCACAGAGGTGATGTGAATTACAACTCACACGTTGTCTGTTGCCTTAGGATTTCAGCTGAAAGTTCCATTTTAGCATCCTCCTATTATATTAGCTTTGTGACCCAGGGCCCCCTGTGAACAATACACTCTATCCTCCAGGGTCTGGTCAAAGAATAGAAGTTTGATTTCTATTATCACAATTTCACATAGAGAAACAGTATTCATAAAGGATTATATGAAGGAAATTCATTTCTTCTTCAACTATTTGATTTTGTCCTTTTCAGAATAAACTAGTATATTAGAAGACTCTCCCCTTTTATCATTTTATTATGGTTCCTATTAAAATTTCCCTTACTAAACTTTGCTTTGGCATTATCATATCAGTTTTCATTGAGGAGCTTTATAAGGATGGCCATATGAAAACTCCCATTACATATTTTTATCAGAAAAGTTACTGAGGTCCTACTACTATAACCAATGTGTCCACTTACTGAAGACTCATGGTAGAAATTCACTGTGGATCTTAGTACCAGAAAAAGTTCTACTTCTAGCATCCTAGTTTGCTTGATCTTGTAATACATGATCTTATAAACTGTTACTCCTTTTTTTCTAGGCCGCTAGGAAATTTAAAGCCAAGATAAAGGGAAATATATTTTTGCTTTCTCAATACCCAGCGTGTTTTGAGGATCATTAAGTAACATGTGGACATCATAAATGAGAATAGAAAGCTAAAAATATTTGGAAAATAGCTGTAGTACATATAAAGGAGCAGAACTGTGTTAAAATAAATAGATTAGAGGATTTTCTATTGGATATTACCATAACACCTTGGGATCTTTGTTTACAAGCAAACATGTTTGCTGAGCAGATAAAAAGCAAAGCAACACAGTGCCTAATAGGAATACTGAAATAATTATGACACCAACTTGAGGTCATCAAATAATATTCAAATATATAATCATGGTGAGGCTTCTAAAAATCAGCATCTTAAGGAAATAAACCTACACTGATAGTTAACCCTAAACGTGCTCATATGAATGCCCTCGTCAGAAAAAGAAAGAAAAAAAAAAGGAGACATTTTATAAAAATAATAGAGGAAGAAGTGATTAAGAGTGTGGGCTTCAAAACAGGTGCACTGGGTTTCCTGTGATCTTTTTTTTCTCTTTGCTTTTTTAGGGCTGCACCCACAGCATATGGAAGTTCTGAGGGTCTGGGTTGAATTGGAGCTACAGCTGCCACCCTACACCACAGCCATAGCAATGGAGGAGCCACATCTGTGACCTATACCACAGCTCACTGAGCAAGGCCAGGGATCCAACCTGCATCCTCATGGATCCTATTCTGGTTCGTTAACCACTGAGCCATGAAGGGAACTCCCTGGGGCAATATTTTTAATCTCTCTTGGGATCATTTTCCTCATATGAACAAAGAAAGCACACCTACGTCACAGAACCGTTATGAACATTAAATGTAAGGATTTTGTATAAATTCCTGTGAAAAATTCCAATAAAATTAAAATAATATTTTTATTGATAAAATTATTAATAAAAATAAAACGGAAATTATGACAAGTTCTTTAGTGCAAATAGTGTTTATTTAAAGGGTAGCAACTGTGTTATGTGAGGTCACAACTTAACTTGACTTTGTTACCCAAAGTCTACAGAGCCAGGAAAGCAGTTTAAAGTGAAAAAAACAACACATGTCCATTCCTGTAGGTAGGGATTATATTCTCTCAGTACAGCCCTAGCAGATCCCTTCTAACTGCCATTTCACATTTTGGATTTTGTGACTGTTTTTCTGGCTTCTTTTCATTTGGAGACCGGAGACTCATTTTCCCTAGAAAGTAAGAGATTCAATCTGCAATGGCCTGTTTAATCATTGTTTTTCTTTTCAAAATTTAAATTGCAAAAAGAGAAGTGAGATAACTTACCATATATCACCCTGGGGAAGAACTGCCCCTCCTGCTCCCTAGCCCTCCCTGCCTCTAACACACACACACACCTTCTTCAGGATGGATAAATTATGGAAAGAAAGTGCCTGCAAAAGAACAGGCTGTTACTGTTTATATGGTTGTTTGCAGCTAGGTTCTATTCTGACCAGGCTGAATCTATTACTAGCAATGTGTTATTTACTGTCTTTCTGAATGAAGCCATATGTTTTTGGTCTGCACTATGTGAAACCTCTATTATGTTCCATTTGAAAGCATTATAACTTACCTGAATGCACTTGTCTACATATGCTGTAGCCTAATAAAACTATCTTCTCCAAGTAACAATAGCTGCAGTTATAGAAGGTTCAGCTGGCTATCAGGAAATATTGTTTATACTTCCACAATGCCTACAACTCATTGGATGATGGCTTCATGCCTCTTAGTACATTTGATTCTTATTTTTGCACCTGCAAAATAGGAATTTCTTTGTTCCTACTATGACTTTTGTTGAGTAAACCCCAGTCTTGTCATCTCTGTCAAGTAAAACAGCCCAGTGCCTATGTAGATCTGCAGAGCTAATCCTGTGTGCCATATCACTCCTGTGTGTCTGTATATTTTTCCTAATTTTCACTAAGGTCAAAGACTTAATCTACCAGTAATTTTTTTAAACTGCATTTAATATCTAAAGTGCTTGGTTTCCAGAAAGAAATTTAATTCTTCAAAAAATGCTTTTTGCCTAACACTGCTGAATGTTATTGTCTGAACTGCATAACCCCACAAATTTATATGTAACAATAAATTATGAACCCCCTTCCTCCCCACAGTGCTTCAGAATGTGACCATATTTGTAGATTGGGCTTTTAAAGAAAGTCTTGAAATAAATTAAGATGAGGTCATTGGGGTAAGCCTTAAACCAATATGACTGATGTCCTTATGAAAAGAGGATAGGACATTTGGACACACATATGCATAGAGGGACAACAACACAATGGCATAAGGAAAAGATGGCTATCTATAAGTCAAGGAGAGAGGTTTGGAACAGATCCCTCCTTACCACCCACAGAAGGAACCAACCTTGATCTTGAACTTTCAGCTTCTAGAACTGTACACATATAAATTTCTGTTGTTTAATCCACCTAGTCTGGTATTTTGTTACGGCAGCTCTAGCAATCTAATACAGATGTCATATGAAGCAATAAAAGGCAAATATTGTCTCTTAGGACACATATTCACACTTACAATGCTAGAAATTTGATATATTGTCTTTGTTCTATTTTATTTTATTTTTTACAAATTCCAAATGTTTGTTTCTAATATTTAATTCTAAATAGCATGTAATGTAACACAAGATGTATATAAGATCCTGCAAATTTTGTAATGCATTCAGTTCTTCTGTTTATAAAATACATGGAACATGTAATATATATATATATATATATAAGCAGTAAACTTTTCATTATTTCAATTATGTCTCCTTTATATTTTCTTCCATCTCTATTCTTATACTCAATTCTCTTCCCAGTACATGAGGTATCCCTTTCTGTGCTTAAGTGTCTGCCTATCTGCCTACTTTTATGAATCCTTCGGTCCTTCTTATAGAACTTCTGCCAAAAAAAAAAAAATCTGTAAGATTTTCTGTAAAAAGTATTGCTTACCTCATGGGTGAAGCTAGTGCTGGGAAAAGGGATAAACTAAGAGTTTGAGTTATAAGGTGTAATGGAGAAGAGTTTGAGGAAATAAAATTGTACCACTCTCTGGGGGACAGAGTTTAAAAAAATCCTTCATGTTCTGTCCCTAACATGTTAAGCCTTTGGTTTCTGTGAAAGCCTTTGGGTTAGCCCTTCTTGATCATGAACCAACATGATGATATATAAGGCTTAATGAAAAAGTTCTGTTCTTAACTTCCTACTTCCTTCCAGCCAGTAAACTTAGAAACTTTGGGAACTCAAAAGTTGTGGCTTACTGATACATATAAAATGTTACAATAAAGAATGAAAGGTAACTGATTGGAAGATAAATAGAATAACAAGTGTACAAAGTAATGAACTGCCTGGCCTTTCCAGAGATTGACCATCCTCTAACTACCCTCTACCATATAATTAATACTCCATACCCTCTTTATGGTGGATCTGAAATTAATATCTAAAAATGGAGGAGTTCCCGTCCTGGCGCAGTGGTTAACGAATCTGACTAGGAACCATGAGGTTGCGGGTTTGGTCCCTGGCCTTGCTCAGTGGGTTAAGGATCTGGCGTTGCCCTGAGCTGTGGTGTAGGTTGCAGACGCGGCTCGGATCCCGCGTTGCTATGGCTCTGGCGTAGGCCAGTGGCTCCAGCTCCGATTAGACCCCTAGCCTGGGAACCTCCATATGCCTTGGGAGCAGCCCAAAGAAATAGCAAAAAGACCAAATAAATAAATAAATAAATAAATAATAAAAATGGAGGCAAAACATTGTTACCATCATCTTCTGGTGACCTCATGCTAGCAGTGATGGAGAAAACTTCCATCACCATTGCATTCCCATATCTTTCAAACATTTCCAGACAGATTAGATAAATCCCACTATTTCTGAAAAGTCAAGACTAAAGTGAGAAAGGAGGATAATTTAGAATACTTAGGATTCAAACATTTCTAGTTTTATAAAATATAATTTCATAAACCCATAAAGGGGCATGTGTTTAACATGATGATTACATCTCCCAGTGTCCATTCACTAAGAAAAAGAAAGTTAAACTGAAAAGGCAGCTGTGATATGGGTATATAATGGAATATAATCATTTTCCTTTTAATTGCTTGATATTACTATATGATTATAAAAGGTAATAAGAAAATGACAACCATATTGAATATGAAAAAAATGAATGCAGAGATGGTAGATATCTAAAAAGAAAACTTTTAGACAAATAATGCAAGTGTTTCTATTGTATCATATTGTAACAGCATATAGAGAAATACAATGTGGTATAAAATAGGTGATAGAAATATACCGTTCAGTAAAGTGAAACAATATATTATCACTGTCACCTCTTGTGCAACAGAAAGAAAAAGAAACTCCTTTGAAGCCATAATTGTTATATAAGCTAATTAACAATATACAAATGATTCATCTATATGCATAAGAGATATGATATAATGGACATCAAAAGCTTTGCCAACTATCAAATATATCTACTGCTGGTTTTCCCTGTGCCTAAAATTCCTGCCAATATTAATTCTTTTAATTGAACATACTGTTTTTCCCTAGAAAAACTTGCTTAAAATGTAAATACATTAACTAAGAGGTAACACATAAAAACCTATTGGTGTCTATTTCTTCAATAAGCCTAAAATCAAGTTCTAGCTCCACCACTCTGTGAGCCTAGAATTAATTGATCTCATTAGAATAGCCATTATTTTTGCTTTTTATAAATATGTTTTACCAAAGTAGCTATTAAGAAGAGAAGAAAATATTAGACAAAATAAAATAGAACCAGGTTTTTTTCATGAGGGTAGTAGAGAGATGCTATGACGACTTCCACTTTCATCATAATCTGCCTAAATGTGAGCACCATTATTCACAATCCTTGCTTCCTCTGGGTTTTTCTCTGCAGGACATCAACAGTTAAAACTACTATTACTTTTCCTAGAAACAATGAGGTCAACAGTCATTTCTCCAGAGGAAACATCACCTATCACTGCAATATCCTTTCCATGTAATAGGTGGAAACAAGTCAGATTAGATAAATTGTTAATTGATTCATAGCATGGCAGAGGGAAAATCAGAGATGCAATAAGTTTGCACATTTACATACAAATCATTGACTCTGCCAGAGATTTGGGAAAGCAGATTTATTTCACAAGCTACGAAAAATTTCTTTTTTACTCAGAAATCATGTGTGCTTGGCAACTTTTCTTCCCTGAAGATTTCTGGTATTCACATCATCACTTTCCTTTTTAAAAACTTATAGAAATTGGATCCCACCACCTTGTAGTCTCAAATCACACTCTGGGGAGAACATGTCTTCAGCTGATGATGGAGGTCACTGGCAGAAATACTCAACAAGCCATACATAATGTGTTTAAAGGAAAATGTGGGTGGCATTCGGTCATTCAGGAAATACTTATCGACAAAACATTCTGTTCCAGTCATTACTTTAAGAGCAGGGAATACAAGAGGAAATAAAACAGCTAACATTCCTATTCCCATTAGATTTTCAGTCTACCAAGGTATGAATGATGAAAGAAAAAAAGTAAATGCAGAAGAGAATATGAGATAATTATACATGATGGGCTGGGAATTAAAACAGCAAGTTTTCTGAAATTTGGGGATACTGATATTTTTGTCCTTGTAATTATTTGTGTGCAAGGGCACTGTCCTTTACACGTGGGGGTGTTTAGAATATTCCTGGCCTCTACCCACTGTATTCTGGTATAGTTACCTACCTCTCAAAAAAAATTACCACACATTTCCAAATGTCCCTTGGGGAGTTATATCTTCTCCAGTTGAGAATCAATGCAGTAAAGTAACAATAGAGATTGACTGCCTCCTCACTGAATGAGTGAGATTTGATGGTCACAAAAGGCCATTTAAGCTGAGCCCTTAATGTGGCGTTGTCCACGTAAAGATGTGAGAGAGAATGACTGACGCAAACGGAACCATTAATGCAATAGCTCCCGGGCAGGAATGAGAAGGGCAGCTTTGAGGGATGGGAAGAAGGCCAGTAAAAGGAACCGAAGAATGAGATAAGAGTGCAGAGTAGAAATCAGTTCACATAACAGGTTTTTGCCAGGTAAGAAGTTTTTATTTTTATTCCAAGTATCATGAAATGCCATTGGAGGGATTTTTCATCAAGAAAGTGATTATTACCTGGCTTATGTTTTTGGTTCTTTTTTTTTTTTTTTTTTTTTTTTTGCTTTTTAGGACAACACCCACGACATATGGAGGTTCCCAGGCTAGGGGTTGAATCAGAGCTACAGCTGCCAGCCACAGCCACAGCCACAGCCACAGCCACAGCCATAGCCACAGCAACACAGGATCCAAGCTACATCTGCGACCTACACCACAGCTCATGGCAACGCTGGATCTCCGACCCACTGGGCAAGGCCAAGAATCGAGTTGGCATCCTCATGGGTACTAGTCAGATTTGTTTCCACTGCACCACCATGGGAGCTCTCAGGCTTATGTTTTAAAACAATCACTCTGGCTTCTATCTGAAGAATGAATTGTGCAGCAGGAGTAGAGGGTGGAAGGCTAATGAGGAGGCAATAACTGTAGAAACAATGAGATGATGTTGGTCTCAATTATCTGCAAATATAAATTCTCCCTCAGCAAGCAGAATCGGCATTTACACGTTTTACGTATTTTTCCTCCTGTCCTCTTCTCTTGAGCTTAGCCCATCTCTTCTCTTTCCTACCCTCAGAAATACAATAAATTTTCCTATTTTAATAAATATGATAAATCATTAATTTTTCCTCATTTCATTTACTTATACAACTTTTTAAAGTTCATTTATTTATTGAATAAAATTGAGCAGCATGAAGGGGTTTAAGAAATAAAATACTATGTGTCATTAGTTAATTTTTCACTGAGTATAATGTTTTATATGACAGTATGTCATACCCAGAATTGAGTATTGAATACCTAGTTACTGTTAGAGAACTGGTGGTGTTGGAAAAGACCTCACTTATTTGGTGTCAAGAGGGAAGAAAAACAAAAACAAAAAACAAACAAACAAACCACTTCTCACTGTGTTTATAGTTTTTACCACATTTAAAAAATTTTCCATCAAAAAGTCTTCAATTCCCTAACATTTACCCCTCTTTCTTAATACCCTTCCCTCCTTTCCTCTGGGGACTCCATTTACATAAAGATTAGGCTGTTTGCAGTTGTTGCACAGCCCACTGACCCTGTGTTCATTTAAAAAAAATCCCCTTTATGGAGCTCCTGTTGTGGCTCTGTGGTTAATGAATCCAACTAGGAACCATGAGGTTGCGGATTTGATCCCTGGCCTCGCTCAGTGGGTTAAAGATCTGGCATTGCTGTGAGCTGTGGTATAGGTTGCAGACATGGCTTGGATTCTGTATTGCCGTGGCTCTGGTGTAGGCCACTGGCTACAGCTCCAATTGGACCCTTAGTCTGGGAACCCCCATATGCCACAGGTGCAGCCCTAGAAAAGACAAAAAGAGCAAATAAATAAATAAATCCCCTTTGTTTCACTACAGAGTTTCTATAGCTATATTTTAAAGTTTATTAGTATTTTCTTGTGCAATCTAATCTACCTTTAATTGTGTCCAGTATATTTTCCACACCATGCATTGTAGGTTTCATCTTTAGATCTTCATTTAGGGTCTTTCAAAAATATAGACAGATTAGATAGATAGCTAGATAGCTAGATAGTTAGATGATGCGTACATATATACGGATAGAGATATATTCCAAATTTCTACTTAACCTTTTATACATATGGAAAACAGGTATAAAAACTGCTTAATGCATTATCTGGTCATTCTAACATCTCTGTCAATTCTGGATCAGTTTTGATTAATTGACTTATGTTCTCATTATGGGTCATATTTTTCTACTTTTTTGCATGCCTGGCAATTTTATTATTGGTTGGCATTCACTGTTAGTTTTACTTGACTGCTTGTAGGGTACTCTTATATTCCTATAAATATTCTTGACCCTTGAACTTAGATGTATTTAAGTTATTTGAAAACAGTTTGTTTGTTTGTTTGTTTTGAGTCTTGTTTTTAAGATCTTATAGGTGGGGCCAGCACAGTGCTCGGTCTGGGGCTAACGATTCCCCACAATTACCAATGTAAAATTACCTTTTATCCTTTTGGGTTATTCCTTCCAGTCTCAGGTAGTTTTCTACCTATGCATGTGCTAACTGTCATACCTAAGGAAGACACTCTGCAAATACCTAAAGTGTTCTCCCTTTCTCTCCCTCTCTCTCCTTCCCCTCCCTTCCAGCTTTCCACGGGACTCTGTCCTGTAGAGTTGAACCACCTTGCTCTTTCTGGACTCTTAGCTTTATCTTCACCCCTTAGGGAGTCAGCCAGGCTCAGCTTGGGTTTCACCTCCCTGCATCACAGCCTAGTCACTCTCACAAAGCAGTAAGCCAGGCAACTGTAGAGCTTCCTTCGTTCCTTCATTTTCTCTCCTAGGAATCATCATTCTTCATTGCCTAAGGTCCAATGTCTTCTAAACCTTTGTTTCATATATTTTGTCAACTTTTTTATGTGTCATCCATAGAGGAAATCTGGTCTTTATTACTCCTTGGCTAGAAATGCAAGTCAGGATGTCTTGTAAACATCCTCAGTTGGCCCACAGTAAATACTAACAAATAATAATTGCTAAATTTTAATATCCTCAGATGACCCACAGAGGATACCAACAAATAACAGCTAAATTTTAACATGTGTCACATTTTCACACTTGGTCTTCTAGGTATAAAAGGGTTTATACTAGTTCTTTTATGTTCGTGGTATTTTCTTTGCCTGATCATCTCCCCACCACTCATTCTATCAATTTCTATTTTATGGAAAGTTTTACGGTTATAGACTCCTCATCTTAATACTTCTTTGAGTCTAGCTTTGGGATTTAAATCCCATCCATGCTGATGAAGGTTAAAGAAATGGGTTAACTACAGCATTAAACATCAGTTAATTCTTTAGTTCTTATAGTTGTCTACTTAATCTCTGTTTATGAGGCCAGAGTTGAATCACAAGTAGAGGAAGTTTAATGTTAGTCATTTTCTATTTTAAGTAACTCTATCTTCAAATTAAAAACAGACTGTTCAAAACACAATGTCAGTTTTCTTAGTATCTCTAGAGAATTCATTTCCAGGTCCATTCTTAGGAAATCTCTGTAGGCTGGGCTTTTGCTATTATTGTTATTGTTATTATTATTATTATTGTTATTACTATCATTTTGGCCTTGCCTATGGCATGCAGAAGTTCCCAGGCCAGGGACTGAACCGAAGCCATAGCAGCAATTTGAGTCACAGCAGTGACAAGGCTGAGTTTTTAACCGCTAGGGCACCATGGAACTCCTGTTTCTCTCTCTCTTGCTATTATTTTCTAGAATATTCTGAGGGATCTAAACTGTCATCCTTTTCTTCCCTTTTTTGATATACTTCTTAATCTATCTTGGATCATAGCTCTTTTTCCAGTATTTATTTTGAAGCTTAAACAGGATAATATACTTTAACAAGTGAGGTCAGTATTACTGCTGCTCCTCAGTGATAGAAGGAATGACTTTATCTGCTCAGCATCTCTTTGTCTCTGTCTCTCTGTCTCTTCTTCTCTCTCTATATATGTAAATTTATTTTCTCTCGCCATATATAATTTGTTTAATATATACATATATATACACATATAAAGTTTGTTCTTGTGTCCATCACCAGTATGATTGAAAAAAAAAAAAAAGAACAAAAATGTTATCCTCAGCAAGTAGACATGGCTGAATAATTGATCAAAGACAACTTATTAGTACTGATGCTTGGAAATGATGTTGAATGGTAAGTTACTGATGTTGTGAGCTATTGGAATAAGTATTTAGAAAACTTTGAGAGTACTTACATGATTCCTATTGAAGGAGAGCTGTTACTGTCGGGTATTAACTATAATCTTTTTGTCTGTGAAATCCAGACTCTGCTGGTTCTTTTATACTTTTTGCAAGTAATCATAAATTATGGATTTTTCCCCATCCAGTTTTGGCATGAGTAGGAAAAAGAAATTATGAGAGATTTTTCTGATTGTGCTCTGTTCATCCCACTAATGCAATGAATTTTTGCTCTTCAGGGTCCCATGTAAAAACTCTAATGGCCATGATTCTTTTCTTTCAAAGAGATAGAAATTCAGTTTAAACGAGTTAAACAGAAAAAGGAAGTTTTACTGTTTTAGATAATTGAATAGGCCAAAGTCAAGGGCTAGTAGCAGGAACTCAGACATTTGATATCAGAAGTCATAATCTACCTTTCATGGTAATTCTTTCTTTTATGCTGTACTTACTTTCACACAGGTTTCTCTATGTGGTAGTAAAGGTAGTCCCCACATCCCCAGGTTTCTATTGTCCTTAATGCTCTTAATCTGAAAAGCATTGAGACCCTTTCTTTCCAAAATCCAATCAATTTTCCTCAAAAGCTTTGATAAGCTCTGACTTGGTCCTGTGTCCATCTCTAGAGTAACCAGTGGGGCAAAGGGAATGAGGTAAAAGGACCATTGTAGCTTTCATTCTATGCTTATTCTGGACACGACACAGCAAAATGGGTGTATTATGGCCACCTAGAGTAGCTCCTCCCAAGAACTGACTTCTATTACCAAAGGAGAAAGAAGAAATGCTGGGCATACCAGTGTTGCAAATATCTGCTATTAACACCTCAGGTATGTTTCTGTGGCATGTCTTACTCTGTGTCACCCAAGCTTCTAGTGCACAGCCTGATAGTTCTAGGTTCAGAAAATATGAGACTTTACCACAGTTAGCACGTGACTAAAGGCTACAACATCAGCAAGATGCTGGGCCTTCTGCTATCTTATTTATTTCTGTCCCTTACTAATCATCAGTAGCTCCAACAATCATCATTGTGAGCTGAAGCTAGATTTTGTTTTCTGTATCATGATGCTGAGACTGTGTCATGTGTTCCTCTGTATTCCTATCCACTTCCTTTCAGTTTCTTATCTAGATGTATTCTATTTCTTCTAACTTTGTTTTGCTGTTGAATTTAAAGGTAATTTCTAAGTGTATATAAGTTTAACATGCCACATAGAAAGGTAAACAAATAACCTTTTTTTTCCTTTGTCTTTTTAGTGCCACACCCATGGCATATAAAGGTTCCCAGGCTAGGGATCATATTGTTGCTGGCCTACACCATAGCCAGAGCAACACGGGATCCGAGCTGCATCTGTGAACTACTCCACAGCTCATGGCAATGCCAGATCCTTAAACCACTGAGCAAGGCCAGGGATCAAACTAGTATGCTCATGGATACTAGTCGGGTTCTTTAACCACTGAGCCACCACAGGAACTCCAATAATAACCATTTTAAATAAACATCAACTGAATAAATTCAAGATATGCCAAAAGATCCATGATGTGAGGAGGTGAATGGCTAATGCTTTGATAAAGGGCTTTACTAGTGGTCACATTTCAGTTATTGTTAAGAATTTCCAAAGGTCCTAATACCATTTTTAGGCAATGAAGAAAAAAAATTAAGAGAAGTAGATTTCTCTCATTTAGCTCTCAAAGAGATTGCAATCTGATTCAGAAGAAACACAAGCATCAAACAAGCACAACTATAAGAACAGTCATCTTTTTTGATGCTTTGGTAAAATGTCATATGTAATAGAAATTCATGAAATGAAGTACTCAGTGAAGGCTTTAAGGGAAAAGCAAGACTTGCACAGTCTGAAAGAAAGGAGTTGCATCCATGGAGGGTGTTTGCTGTTAATAACAAAGAAAACAAGTTCAGAGGCAAGTATGATTTTATTCCAAGTGCAGTAAGAGCCGGTCCTCAATCTACTTGAGCAGAATGTTGGGTTTATGTTAAAGAATAGTAGGAAATACTCTGAGGAGTACGCTGGTTGGGTATGAAGCTCTATCAGTATGAAAAGTTAGGGAGCACTTGTACAAACTAGGATTAAACATTAGAAAGTAGCACCAAAGTCTGGCACAGTAGCTAAGCAGGGAGTCACAACCCTGACTCCGCATGAGGAGCAGTGTATGAAAATCATGCATCAAGTCACCACCTAGGCTCATGTACGAATCCCGAAGAGCACAGGAAATGTTCCTTGTCTGAGCGGGAAGACCATGACTCAAAGTGTCTAGTGAGAAAGAGGGCACTAACTGGAGTGGGTTCCTTATATAGGCAAGGATCCAAGGAGCCATTGAAGGTTGGGATGTTGGTTCACTTCATTTCAGTTCAAAAAATATACAACCAGATTCTAAGTAAGAGACTTGTACAAAAATATGGAGACACAGAAGAATAAAACAGATTGGGGCTCTGGTAGAATGATTTAGAAGGATGAGGAAACAAAGAGCAGGACTAACCTTGCTGCTGAGACTACTGCTGAGTTTATGTTTCTTACTTTCCTCTTAAATCTAGAACTTCCCTCTTAAAGCTAGAACTAAAACTTGGATTGTTTAAGATAGAGACCACAGACGTAATACATTAGTTCTCTATTCTGATTTTCTCTCTTTTCTTATATTTTCTTAATGTATTTTTTGTTAATACTCTTGTAAAAGGAATCTTTCATCAGAATTAACACTGCTTTTTATCCTCTTGATTTTAGAGTAGGCTTTACTGGCTGTGTGATTTTAGGCAACTTACTCAACCTCTCTGAACTTATTTCTACTTCTGTGTTAAAATGAAAACAAGGAGTTCCCATTGTAGCACAGCAGAAACAAATCCAACTAGTATCCATGAAGATGAGGGTTCGATCCCTGGCCTTGATCAGTGGGTTAAGGATCTGAAGGGTCTGGTGAGCTATGGTGTGGGTAGCAGACATGGCTCGGATCCTATGTTGCGGAGGCTGTGGCGTAGGCCAGCAGCTATAGATCCGATGCGACCCTTAGCCTGGAAATTTTCATATGCCGTGGATGTGGCCCTAAAAAGAAATAACAAAGAAAAGAAAACAATAATGATTGTTTTAGCACTTTGAAGATTAAATGATAGAAAATATATTCTAGTAAATTGCATAGAGCTATACAAAGCACATACTTCTTCATATGAGTTTTTCTTTAGCTCTTCACAACTTCCTTTCTTTTTTCTTTTTCTCCCTCCCTGTACTGAAAGATGTGGAAGCTAAGAAAAGCAATGAGCAGAAAAATCAAATTATTCTTTCCATAGTGATATGCTACAATGAGAAAAATCTGACAGAAGAAGGGAGCTGGGAGCCAGGAATTTTCTGAGATACTGATGCGCTAGTCGAGAACACTGCCCAGCTCTGACTGGAGATCTTGATACAAGAGGAAATGTAAAATTTTCACAGTGGCCTACAAGCTTTATCTGGTCTGCTCTGTGTTCTCTCAGGTTTGATTTTTTACCTTCCTCCTTTATTCCCTCCACTCCAGGCACAGTGGTTTCCCCACCTTTCCCTCAAATGAGACTCTTCTGTACCAGGGACACTGCGTTGTCGCTGCTGGGCATGCTCTTTCCACCAGTGGTTGTGAGGATACCTCCCTGTCCACCAGCATATCTTTGTTCAAATGTCAGCTTCTCTGTGAACCTACCCTGACACCCATATTTAACTTGCAAAATCTTCCATTCTGCTCCATCTTTCCCAACACACTCTACTAGGTTTTATTATTTTTTCCCACTTAATCTAATCATCTAATATACTATGTGATACATTATTTATTATTTCTTGCCCAAGTTTCTTACTGAAATGGAAGCTCTACAAAGACAGATGATTTTTTTCTGTTTCATTCATTACTCTATTCCAAGTTCTGGCACATGTTAAGTTCTTAGTAAATACTTGTTGAATTAATAAAGGTTGTACTTTCAAAGATAAAATATTAGAGATCTACATTAGATACTTCTCAGAACTTGTTAAAAGATACGGCTGAACAGTTTTTTGGTTATAAGACAGTACTTATGAGAGAGTCCAAATGTAACTTTGAAATAAAATCAGATAAAAGTCAACCAAAGTAATTTCAAATGAGAAGATCTCTGTTAAAACTGTTAATTAAAATGGGGAACAGGGAAATGAATTTAGTGACAAACTCTGAAGGCAAAGGGGTATGGGAGACCTCTAACAACGGTTTTTATGATAAAGACAGACCGACAACCCAAAGTAATTGATTGGAAAAATAACTAGTGTGTGTATAGGATACTAGGAATAAATATTATTTGGTCCAGTAAGGGGATGGGGAAAATCAGAAAATCAGAGAGAGGGTCTGAAACACTTATTTTTCACTCTGATCAAAGAGAGTTGATAACAGCAATAGTGCAGAATCAGGAAACGATTTGGAAAAAGATGAAACTCAGAAAGTCTAGAAATAGTCTACATGTCTAACCTGCAATTCATGCTGAGATCATAGTAATGATGACAATGATGAACACGCTTTTCAAGTCATGGGACACATACCACACTATCATATACTGTCCGTGTGTGTGTGTGTGTGTGTGTGTGTGTGTGTGTGTGTAAATATACAACTTATCTGGAGGGTTAACATGATGTTCCAAACTCTGAAAACACATTTTTGAAAAACATTTAAAAATCACTGCCGCATTTTCCAAAAAATTATCAAATAGATTATTCACATCCTTAATTATTACGAAAAGCCACAAAACATAAATAAAAATTCTTTCCAATATTCACAAACATCTGTTTTGCTTTAGCTTTAATAGCCAAATTGCTTGGTATTTAAATCTAAGAATCTCTATCTGCTCCTCCCAATGTAAGGCTGTGTGCGTATATGAATATGTGTGTTTGCTTTTATAGGGAAATGACCATGGAGAATAAAGCAAAGATCAGGAGTTAGTAAGAAATGGTTTAATTTTGTCATTATTAGTCTTTTTAATTTTTTTACTTCTAATAGGAATTGAGGCTCAGAAAACAAGAAGACAAGAAAGTTGTGGGATTTTATGTTTACACGGATTAGTGATTTCAGCAATTTAATGAAGATAAGACCAAGGAGATCATACTTATTAAGAAAATATAAGTCTGAAAGGTCAATTTTACATGATGAGTTTTATGTTTGTTATGTATTTACAGCCTTTCTCCTCATTTTTATTTTATTTTTTTTTTTAATTTTTATTTTTAGGGCCACGTGTGAGGCATATGGAAGTTCCCAGGCTGGGGGTCAAATTAGAGCTGTAGCTGCCAGCCTACACCACCACAACATGCAGGATCTGAGCAGCATCTGTGACCTACATCACAGCTCACGGCAACACCAGATCCTTAACCCACTGAGTGAGGCCAGGGATCAAACCCGCATCCTCTTAGATATTAGTTGGGTTTGTTACTGCTAAGCCACAACAGAAACTCCTCTCCTCACTTTTAAAACCAACATATGGCATAGTGTATAGAACAAAATTCATAGAACTCAACTCTGAGCACTGCCCTCCAAGGAGCTCCCTCTCTTCAGAATAGCACTATCACCAAATGGCCATCAAGGCATGCTTATGTGGTGGTGGAATTCAGCTGTTGTGATGAGCACTTAGGGTGAGGAACACTCACTGTGATATCTCAAATCCTGCTTTCCCAACTCATGTGGGCACATTCTTTTAAAAAGCAGAGAATGTAGTGAGATAAATTTCAAAAGAAAGTTAACACACGCATTGCTAATTAGAGGTAATTCTTTTGGTAAAATCAATAATACAAATGGAAAAAGACAGTTTCATCAGTTATGGACTATGGAGATAAGTGTTCCCTTTTTCCTTGTATGAATTTCAGTTAAAAAGCATATTGCTTCTCTCTTGGCTCCCCAAATACACAGTGGATTTGCCTAAAAGGACGGGCACTGTTACATTCTGCCACAGGAAAAGACACAAGACTGTCCTACAGTTTTCATACATAGCATCTCCAGAAAACTAGGGCTTTACTAGCATATCACTGTTACACAAAACTGGTATAAAACTCTTGGGATTTAATAATAAGGTCGTTTGAAGTTTTGAAGAGGCACTTCGATGAAAACTTAATCTGTTCCCAGGCGAAGATGAACAAAGGAAAGAGAAGGGGATGAATCAATAAACTTGATCACTTAATAGGCTTTTATTTACACTTTTATTGGGATGATATTGATTTAAGCCTCTAGTTTTCATGAGACACTGGTGCTTACTAGCAATGATAAAGTATTTATATTTCACAAGCACATCTGAATTGAAGGTATTTGGATTGTATACGAGGGACCTAGGCTCAGCCAATGTGTTAAATTTTAAACTCATTAATTACTGCCTTTAAATCATTAGTGCCACATTACTAAGTGATTCTTTTTTTGGCCAGCTTCTATGTTACACACTGGAAAATATAAACCATAATAAAATGCTTACCTAACTAATGGGCAGCTGTTTTTTTATAATGCACATATTGTTTTGTCTTTAGCCTAATACTTGGTAATTTTAGAAAGGCGTGGGAAGGGAAATTTAATGCTACATTATTCCATAAAAAAGTAAAAATTTAAGTATCAATTATGTAAGACTGCATTTCATAGTTCTTTTTAAAGATACTGCATTGGCATTGGTAAAACGCAGTGTCTCCTGCTAGTTAGTTTCAAAGCCCTACAAGAAGACAGTGCCTTCGGAAGAAATCAAGTTTACTTTTTTTTGATGCTTTCCAAAGATTTGTCAATTTGATGTTACTAAGACATGAATTTATATGACTAATACATAAATATTCGAGAATGCTGACTTTTCTCTAGATTTCTATTGTACCAAACAGTACAAGGCAGATCAGAGACTGAAGCACTGCACAAAGTGTGTTTTGGGTGGTTAGGTAGGAGACTACAAAAATACTGCCATCAATAAAAACACATTTTATAGGAAGTTTTCTTTTCTGTTTTTTTTCTTTCTCTTTTATGGCCCCACCCATAGTAGAAGTTCCCAGGTATGCTGCAGCTATGGCAAAGTCAGATCCTTTAACACACTGTACCAGGCTGGGGATTGAACCTGCACCTCTACAGTGACCTGAGCTGCTGAGGTTGGATACTTAACCCACTGTACCACAGTGGGAACGCTGGAAGTTTTCTTGATAGGACTACGCAGAACATTTTTTTTTTTCTTCTTTCATTTTCAGATAAGTTTGGGAAATTGGCTTAAACAGAAGGAATTTATCTCCACATTTCTGGATTTCCTAGCACCTCCTATACGCTAATGTGTATTGTGAATTTTGAAGACAGGTAGACTTAGCTTTTGGCAAGTCAGTAGGGTCACAGGGCAGCTCTTTTTTTTTTTTTTTTTCTCCTACAGATCATCTACTGGAATTACTGTATTCCCCCCCCCCCCCAAAAAAAAAAGAAAAAAAAAGAGACTTTGGGAAACACAGTGTGCAGATTAGCTTCAGAGATTAGACTGATTTCAAAGGCAACTATATACATTGTAACACTCAAACATCTGATATATCTGCTGCTCTTTGGAAGAAAAAAATCAGTGAGGGTTCCGAGAGTGGCATTGCTCAGACTGTATTTGTGGGAACAGTTTCCAGAAACACATTTTAGCATCTGAGAGGCAACATTCCTCCAGTGAACTTAAATCTTGAATTACATATGTTAGCCAAATGAAAAGGAACACTTTCTTAGGAATTCTTATCTATTTTCTAACTGTAGTTTACCCTGTTCCAAACATTCTCTCAGTCACCGCCGTGCTTCCAGTTTGTTAAAATTGTAAATGACATTTGCCCTGGCTGAGTGGAAGTTAGTAAAATAGATCTGATATATTATTTATATTTCAGCTTCATGTCATACTTTTGGCTGAAGAGCCCAAGGCTCTAAGCAAAAATAATAGAAGTTAGTATGATAGTGGAGAATCTAGGATGAAGAGAATAAGAATAAGGGACCTAGGAAAAGTTACATGCTGACGAATTATTCAGAGCTCATTTATTGAAATGGGAGAATTTGAAAACAATAGTAATATAATAACATATAAAAATAAAATGGCATAGAATTTAATGTTTCCTCTAATTGTATATATAGTATCAATTTCAAAAGGAGAGGACATGTCAAAGACAGCCTCTTAAAAACAAGAAACTTGATGTGTCATCCACTCCCCACCCTCACAGCCCCCACTATGGACAACTCATTCATTCATTTCTAACCATTATGTTGAAACATCCTAAGCTGGAAAATATTAAGTCTTTCAACACTACTAATGCCCAGAAAATCTGGTTAATTTTAATACTTTTCATATTTTTATGAGATTGTCATAAATGATCCTAGGCTTTCTCACATTATTGAAAAACAATCAATTCATGATTGCAGCCTAGGAAGAGGGAATTGATGGATTCCAAAGATTATCTAGGACCTTAAGGATGGGAAAGAACAGAGAATAAACAGGGAGAAGCATTTGATATTCCTCTCAGGTTCAACGTGTTGTTAAAAACAAAATGGAAGAGAATAAAATGGCACTGGCAATTGTTAGCGAAAGACAAGTGAAAAAAAGGTCCATTTGTAGAACTGGGACTTTGATTCCAAAAGGTCTCAATTCAAGATATTCCTCTATCCTTTCCTAGCAGGGTGATATGGGACACATTATTTAATCACTGTTAACCACACTTGTCTGTAAAATTGGTATGATATTCGTACCTATCTCACAGAAATGTTAGAAGGATATATTAACTTATTTTACATAAAATGCTTGAAATTCTGCCAAGCATATACTAATAGCTCAATAATAGTGATCATTCTTATTTTGATTATTACAAGCAACTTTCTCCTGCAGTCTTGCCATCATTGTCTTGGGTAAGTTGAAATGCCTGCTTTTCTTCATGGAAACCTGCTCCTCCTTGGTCACATTAAGTGGTCCTTCTCTCCACTTGCCATTTAATTATAGTCATTTCCCTGAGCCTCTACCCCCTCATCTTTAACTTCAACCTACATATTTTCTACCTGGGAATCTTTTTTACTTTTTAAATTATAACTTGCTGACTCCCAAATTTTCTTCACTAGGTGCAGCCTATTTCTTGAGTTTTGGCTACCAGTTACATTGACGTTTTCTTGTAGATGTCTCATCGGCACCTCTAACTCAGCATGAATTTAACCATTTTTTTGATTCTCTGATTCATCCATTACAAAGCTTCCAGATTCAGTATTCATCTGCCAATACACACTTCAAATAGAACCTCCTTTACAAAGCCTCCTAAATGCTCCAAGTTAAGTTTTATCAGTACTTCACTCTTTGTATCTTTCTCTTATTTATGGTTATTTTTACCTAGATTTACCTCATTTTTTTTAACCCATCACTAACTATAAGCTATTGAGAACTCAAAATATCAGTATCATTTTCAAAGTACTTAAAAAATGAAAGAGTGAACAAATATCTGTTATTTAATGAATGCTTGCTGAATTGCATGGTGAATGTAAAGGGAATCATTATCTCTTAAAACGGTAAATGAGATGGAGTGATTACATGATTTGTACAAAAATGTATAAGAGCATAGTACAATTACAGACATTGGAGTGAAAAAATAAACAATTCTGATGACTATGATAAGAACAGTCAAAATGAGTATACATACTTTAAAAATATATAATGTATATATGTATAATTAATATATATAATGTTAACATATGATTAATTATATACATATGTAATTAAATATGTGCAATATAGAAACTGTAGTTTCACATCCTAATTCAGATATGTCATTACCTGTGCTATTTTTGTGATGATAGTATTAGAGGGCAGCAATTGAAGATGATTCATCCTAGAATAATACTATGTGCTCAAGGGGCATTTGGGAAAAATTATTTTTAAATTGTTACATATGAATCAAAGGGCTAGGAAGGACAGAGAAAGTCATCTACGTTATACCCCTGCCTTCGGGTTTAAAGTTTTTACATTCTATTGAAATGAACAATTAATATTCAGAAAAAGGTAATGTCTATAGAGTTCTTGAAAATGTGCTTTGTGATCTCCCTGGATTACTATTGTTTCAATATTTTCATCATTCTCCGTATAAGAAAGCTCAAAATGATCAATTATCAGGGATATTGATCAAAGCCAGATTAAATACCTCTAATTTAAAAAGTACTATCTTTTACCATTTGAAATTATATCTAAAAATTTCTTATTGGCAGAGTTCCCTGGTAGCTTAGCAGGTAAGGATCCAGCATTGTCACTCCAGTGGCTTGGGTAGCTGCTGTGGTGTAAGTTCAATCCCTGACTCTGGAATTTCCACATGCCACAGGCATGGCCAAAAAAAAATTCTTACTGGCAATTTTCTGTTATTACATATGATACTATGTTTTATAGTACTATATTTTTCTACTTTTTATATATCTGTTGAAAATATCTTGATAAATTTTTTGTCCAAAACAGGGTCTGAGTTTTGATGTTTCAAGACTTTGTCAAGTTTTATATATATATTTATAAAAACAATTTTTCCTCTTTTGTGTGCATTAATATAATACTCAATGGAGAAAAGCTGAAAGCCTTCCCACTAAAATCTGGAACAAGACAAGGATGCCCACTCTCACCACTGTTATTCAACATAGTACTGGAAGTCCTAGCCACAGCAATCAGACAAACAAAAGAAATAAAAGGCATCCAAATAGGAAGAGAAGAGGTAAAACTGTCACTGTATGCAGATGACATGATACTATATATAGAAAACCCTAAGGACTCAACCCAAAAACTACTCAAACTAATCAACAAATTCAGCAAAGTAGCAGGATATAAAATTAACATTCAGAAATCAGTCGCATTCCTGTATACTAACAATGAAATATTAGAAAAGGAATACAAAAATACAATACCTTTTAAAATTGCACCCCAAAAAATACCTGGGAATACACCTGACCAAGGAGGTGAAAGACTTATATGCTGACAACTATAAAACATTAATCAAGGAAATTAAAGAAGATGTAAGTAAATGGAAAGATATTCCATGCTCCTGGGTTGGAAAAATTAATATTGGAAAAATGGCTATACTAATCAAAGCAATATACAGACTCAATGCAATCCCTGCATTCAATTTTCCACGACATTTTTCACAGAACTAGAAAAAACAATCCAAAAATATATATGGAAAGACAAAAAACCCAGAATTGCCAAAGCAATTTTGAAGAAAAACCAAGCAGGAGGCATAACTCTCCCAGATTTCAGGCAGTATTACAAAGCTATAGTCATCAAGACAGTGTGGTACTGGTACCAAAACAGACATACAGACCAATGGAACAGAATAGAGAACCCAGAAATAAACCCAGACACCTATGGTCAATTAATCTTTGACAAAAGATGCAAGAACATAAAATGGGAAAAAGACAGTCTTTTCAGCAAGAATTGCTGGGAAACCTGGACAGCTGCATGCAAATCAATGAAACTGGAACACACCCTCACACCATGCACAAAAATAAACTCAAAATGGCTGAAAGACTTAAATATAAGAAAAGGCACCATCAAACTCCTGGAAGTGAACATAGGCAAAACATTCTCTTACATCAACCTTATGAATATTTTCTCAGGTCAGTCATCCAAAACAACAGAAATAAAAGCAAAAATAAACCAATGGGACCTAATCAAACTGACAAGCTTTTGCACAGCAAAGGAAACCAAAAAGAAAACAAACCAAACAAAAAACTTAGAGAACAGGAGAAAATCATTTCAAATGATGCAACTGACAAGGGCTTAATCTCTAGAATATACAAGAAACTTGTACAACCCAACAGCAAAAAAGCCAACAATCCAGTTGAAAGATGGGCAAAAGACCTGAATAGACATTCTCCAAGGAAGATATACAGATGGCCAACAAACACATGAAAAAATGCTCAACATCACTGATTGTTAGAGAAATGAAAATCAAAACTACCACAAGATACCACCTCACACCAGTCAGAATGGCCATCATTAATAAATCCATACATAACAAATGCTGGAGGGGCTGTGGAGAAAAGGGAACCCTCCTGCACTGTTGGTGGGGATGTAAGCAGATACAACCACTATGAAGAACAGTATAGAGGTACCTTAGAAATCTATACATAGAAATACCATATGATCCAGCAGTTCCACTCTTGGGCATATATCTGGAAAAAACTTTCCTTAAAAAAGAGACATGCACCCGCATATTCATTGCAACTCTATTCACAATAGCCAAGACATGGAAACAACCCAAATGTCCACTGACAGATGATTGGATTAATAAACTGTGGTATATATACACAGTGGAATACTACTCAGCCATAAAAAACAACAAAATAAGGCCATTTGCAGCAACATGGAACTAGAGACTCTCATCCTGAGTGAAGTAAGTCAGAAAGAGAAAGACAAATACCATATTATATCACTTATATCTGGAATCTAATATAAGGCACAAACGAAACTTTCTATAGAAAAAATCATGGACTTGGAGAATAGTCTTGTGGTTGCCCAGGGGGAGGGGGAGGGGAGCGGGAAGGATTAGGAGCTTGGGGTCAACGGATGCAAACTATTGCCTTTGGAATGGATTAGCAATGAGATCCTGCTGTGTAGCACTGGGAACTATGTCTAGCCACTTATGATGGAGCATGATAATGTGTGAAAATAGAATGTGTACATGTATGTGTAACTGGGTCACCATGCTGTACAGTAGAAAAAAAATTGTATTGAGGAAATAACTATTAAAAATAATAATAAACAATAATTCAGAGATTATGAAAATATAACCAATGCATTTGGTTTTAAATATCTATTTTATGATTCACCATTAAACTACCATTCAAAATGCACTTTTTCTTTCTAAGGTTTAGCAGCAACATTGGAGAAAATAACAATGCTTTAATAATTAGTAACTGGCAAATGGCTTTGGAATTGGAACAAAGTACATTTTCTAGAAAAGATAAATTTCCTGTCTGATCGTTTCAGAGTTGTTCAAGTTGTGAAGTCATCTGCCTCTAAGACATAGTGTGAATGAAATCAGGAAAGCCCTCAGACCACAATTTCCACATGAGATTAATTTACAACAAGGGATCTCCATCAGTCCTTTGGGTTAATGCCTTCTAGTACCTGAAATAAGAGAACTAATTATTTGCTGAAGAATCTAATGCATTTTTAGATATGAAGGATTAAAAAAAATGTGTATAACTATCTTCCTCTTTCACAATTAAGAAATGAAAAATTCTGTAGTTCTATTCCAACCAAACTAAAATTGCCAAGTGGAATTTAATGTTATGAAGACATGATTTGGATGGGCTCTGTAGAAGAAGTCAGAAAGGAAAACTCGAGGATGCAATGCAGTAAAGTTGGGTGCTTCCTAAAATTGTTCTCTAATATCTGGATGAGAAGAAATCAGAAACTATTCATGCACGGTTTAAGCGAAAAAAAATAAAGTGAAAAACCCAGTCTTTCAGCTATAATAAACTCCAAGCTGAAGCTGAGATGTAACTTGAATTTAAAATAAATCCTTTTGATTTTTCAACTTATGAAAAAGGAAATGAAACAGGCTCAACCACATTACACCCCAAAATGTCTCTTAAAATGTGACCTTTTACTCAACTAGTTTTAAAATAGTTCTAGAATTATAAATTCTGGTCTTGATTTTCTACATATTTCATATTCAAACACTTCTGGCATGGAGGTAAGAAAATAACCTTTATGCTTGGACAGGAATCTTAATGCTGGCTAAAGGCCTAGGACATGGTTAGTTTCATCCATTAAAATGTAGGTAAAGGTGTAGCAATATTACTGTTACAGCAACAAATAAAGGAAAAAAAGTAATGAAGTACATAGGAGAATCCTTTCAGTAAGCAAGTTGGTTGTTTATCTTCCCATTGGTTTCAGGAATTTTTTAGTATATTGACAACAGTAGAAAATATTTTATACTTTTTCCTCATTCTTCATTCAGGCAAATAAAGGCAGAAAAAGGGAGTTAATTATTTCTTAAATGCTATTTATTAATAAATTAAAAGTTGGATTCAATAGCTGATTCTTCCTCCATAGCTAATACCCCCTCTTCTTCTCTGTCCCATTTTTGGACTCCCTCTGGCACAGCCTATATGGCTGACAAGGTTTATAGTCCCTCTGCCCAGAGTCAGTGCCTGTTGCTTTTATCAGATGACTTCCCATCCTATCTGCATAGGGATGGAGGGAGTACCCCATGTTGGAGTAATGAAATTTTATCATCCATCGTCCAGCTTCTTTCTGGGTTACTGTTATCTCATCTATTTGCCCCTGATGTGGACATCTAAAATAACTGCTGACCTCACTTGCCTTCTATCCAAAGCCTGTTTTATAAATCTCAGTGTCTTTCTTTCAGTTACTGAGAATACCTAGAATTACATGATAGGAGCTCACTGCTTTCCTTATTTAATTTAAATTACTACCTCTCTATTACTCAGGACTAAAGAGAGCTGAAGGATAACTTAAGAAAAACAGTACAAAAACAAACAAAACAAAACCCTCTTAAATCATTCGTACTCAATTTCAAAAAGCTAGATATTTCCCTCATATTCTCTCTCTGTGTAACTGTACCTTTGCACTAATGAATTTTAGCAGCATCTCAAATAAAGTTTGCTTTTCTTTCATAAGTTTTATAAAATCAGCAAACGGATTCATTCATTCAATAAAAAAAACACTGAGCACATATTAAGACTTAGGTGACAGAATTATGGTAGTGAACCAAAAAGATAAAAATCACTGCTTTCATGGAGTCACTAGATTATTGTCTTCCTATTTCCATATCCCTATGGACTAAATCTTTTTTTTTTTTTTTTTGCCTTTTTAGGGCTGCACCTGTGGCATATGGAAGTTCCTAGGCTAGGGTCGAAGCAGAGCTGTGCCAGCATCCTATGCCATAGCCACACAGGATCTGAGCCATGTCTGTGACATACACCACAGCTCACCGCAAGTCTGGATCCTTAACCCAGTGAGCGAGGCCAGGTAGCAAACCCACGTCCTCACGGATACTAGTTGGGTTCTTAACCTGCTGAGTCACAACGGGAACTCCTGTACTAAATCATTATAAAACATCATTCAACTTATGTTGTTTCATTGCTCAAAAATATTTAATGGCTTTCAATTTTTACCAAATAAAAAGTAAAGTCTAGATCCCTACCATTTTTTCTAAGTATCCTCATGCCATTCCCTAAACACACCTTGTGTAGTAACAGTTCATGATACTTCACTCTAGACATTTCTTACTCTCCCATGATCTCTACTATAGAGAAATTATTATCAAGTTCAGATACATCGTGTTGCCAGAGTTAAAGATGTCCCTTCTAGATATGGTCTATCTCATCTGTGACTTCCCTTGAATTTGATTCATTATTTCTCTTAGGGAATTTATATTATTCATTTCTACAATATATATATTGATATCTTTTATATTCCTATCACACTGTAAACTTTTGAAGGCAGTCAATATGATTTGTTCAATTTTTTTTCCACCATTATTCACATTTGGGCCTCATACACTATAGGTAGTTATCAAGAAATTGTTAATAAATTACCCTATCATTGCTATGTAATATTTTGTGTTATTCTTTAGGCTTGCTTCTCTATGCCATACATAGATTTTGGATACAGAGATTAATATAAGTATGATTTAAGAGAGTAATATATCAAAGTAATGAAATTAAATAGCTAAAAACATGAAGCCTAATTTCCCTCATGAATAATCTATATTCTAGGAACAACGTTGGGACCAATGGAAACAAAATGAGCTTATTAATACAACAAAGATGCTTCTAGGGACAATAATAGAAGCCATTGTCTGTTGTACACAGGAAAATAAAATAAATACTTGAGCGACTGAGATTTAGATGTAAAGACTTAATTTATAAGATATATCATTTAACATTATCCCCAGCAAATCTCAGGGGACCACATCTTCGGTTTCTTTTTGAATCAGGAGACAGGCACATTTTATTACTATCATTGGATAACCTTTATAACAAGTGATGGGGATGTTTTAAGCAATAATTCCACGATCCAGTTAGGCCATCAGACATTTCACGGTTGACAACTGAAAATTTATTTTCAGGAATTATTTTGTAAGACTATTGCTACACTTCAGCATGATTAAGTGTACTAAAAGAGACACCCTGCAAAGGTTTCCTCAAGTGCCCAATTAACCTTCAGAAAATGGGAACTAAATTAGTCACAGAGAGAATGCAACCTAATCCTTTCTTCCATTTACTATGCCCCAGTTAAGCACTGAACCACTTGATTTCGTTTTTTACTAAATTTCAGTAAATTCATTACTTCTCTAGGGGGAAGACACCCAGGATCTTAGGTTGATCTTTTAGTTCTCTAGTTGGTCCCTTTTGGGCTGAAGGTTGAACAACTGTAGTTGAAAATACAGTACAAAATTACACTAAAATGGGGGCTAGAAAGTATCTTAAAACTTTTCTATCAATATGGTGCTCTGTGCATCTATGAGCATTGCAAAAATAATAGCAACAAAAGTGAATATCATCATATTTGTATTTGTCATCTTTTGCCACTACTGGTCAGTCATTTTTGCTTCTACTGTATTTAAGTTATGTGAGAGTTACTTCCCTATATCACCCTAACTCCCTGATTGTTTTCTATTTCAAAAGTAAATAATCCAGGCTTTAGTTCTTCCAGGTTCATCTTTCTAGGAAAACTCATTCAGCACTCCAAATATCCATTCAGGCTTCCTACAAATATTTGCCAAGTATCTACCATACACAATGATTCTTAAGAACTATGGAGGATCAGGGAGTTCCCGTTGTGGCGCAGTGGTTAACGAATCCGACTAGGAACCATGAGGGTGCAGGTTTGATCCCTGGCCTTGCTCAGTGGGTTAAGGATCTGGCATTACCATGAGCTGTGGTGTAGGTTGCAGACGAGGCTCGGATCCTGCATTGCTGTGGCTCTGGCGTTGGCAGGCATCTACAGCTCCGATTGGACCCCTAGCCTGGGAACCTCCATATGCTGAGGGAAGTGGCCCTAGAAAAGGCAAAAAGACAAAAAAAAAAAAAAACCTATGGAGGATCAAAAATATGTAAAGCATAATTATCATTCTTTAGATTTAGATGTAGTTGAATGTACTAACACAAAAACTCTTTCAGAGGTTCATACAGTGCATATAATCTGGGCAATTGCAGTTACCTGGCTTAGTCACTAAGATTTTGATTTAGATATTGATTTATCAGTCTTGAGAACAATTTCAACTAAAATTTTCATAAGCAGGTTAGCCTTCTGGTTAACAAAGAACCTTAATTTTAACTAATGTTTAATATGTTGAATATGAAAACATCCTTCAGTATATGTCACCCAGGTTCAAAATGGAAACTTACTGAAAGATTCCCTTTACACAGTGTTGTTCTCCTGGGTACCCTCCTTTGGCCCTACTAACCTGCCACAGCATCTTCAATGGGTCAGATCTTTCCCAGGGTCTCTGCATTAATGTCCTTGCAGATCAGGCTGCAGCCGCAGAGCTCTGCTGCCTTTCTGTGAATCTTTCTGCCCTAAATCTGGGTATCATGCTTGAATTTCTTATTTAGCTAATTGGCACTTAGGTCTTATGAATTGAATTGTCCTCCCTCAGTCAGATAATTGAAGAAGTAGACTCTACTCTTAGCTCCTCTTCACTCAAGCATCATCTCTACACTGAAAATTGCATATAACATAACTATCTTTTCTGTCAATAACTGGAAATATGATCTGTCTTATAATTATTTAGCCCTCCCCTCTGGTTAATTCTGCTATCCTCTTCTGCTGGTAGCTTGGATGACTTCATGATTAATTATCAAAAAATTAGGCTCATGTAGTTTTATATCTGGGGAGCCATAGCCTGGGGAGATGACATTCAGACCCTATTACTATTATTTTAATCCTCAGACTGTAACATAAAGAATAGGAGCATGGATTTTATGGTTAGAAATCTTAGGTTCCAAGTCTTGTTAATTCTGTTATTCAGCCCTAATTTCTCCTTTATAAAAGAAGATTATAACAGAATGTTTAAGATAAGTAAATGAGATAAGAATATAAAGTGTTTAGCAAATGTACTACATAGTAAGTGCTCCATAAATATTAGCAATAATAGGCCATGTAGGTTTAAAACAAAGAAGTCAATATCAACACCATATATCCCTATCCATGATGTACAATTTTAGTTGGTACAATATCTGCTCATCTTTCACCACCATTTTTCAAAACAGGGGTCAGAAAACATTTTCTATACAGAACCATAGACTAATCACTCTACTATCTACTAGTGGCCCATACTATCTCTGTTGCAACCACTCAAATGTGTTGTTATAGCATGAAAGTGATCATCAACAGTAGGTTCCAAAGACACTTTACAAAAAGAGTCAGCAGGTTGGACTGGTCAGCAAGCTAAACTGTATGCAGTTTGCGTCCCCGACAAATTCGCATGTTAAAGTTTAATCCCCAGTACAATGGTATTTGGAAGAAGGGCCTTCAGGGTAATGATGGTGGAGCTCTCCCATATGGGATTAGAATCCTTACAAAAGAGACACTGTACAATATCAAAACATAATCCATAAACAAATAATTGATAAGCTGGACTTCATTAAAATTTAAAATGTCAGCTCTGCAAAGACAATGCCAAGAGGATCAGAACACAAGTCATAGGCTAGGAGAAAATACTTGCAAAAGACAACTGTAAAAAAGGACTTTTATTCAAAATATACAAAGAATTTTTAAAACTCAATAATAAGACAACAACCCAACTAAAAAATAAGCAAATACCTGGACAGATACCTCACCAAAAAAGATATACAAATGGCAAATAAGCATATACCATAAAAAAAATGCAAATTAAAACACAATGGAGAGGGAGTGGGATGCACGAGGAGTTTGGGTTGGCAGATGCAAACTGTAACATTTGAAATGGTTAGGCAATGGGATCCTACTGTACAGCACAAGGAACTGTGCGTGATTGGGTCACTTTGCTGTACAACAGAAATTGAAGAAACACTGTAACTCAAGTATACCTTAATTTAAAAAAACTGGTTAGTAAAAACAAGAACAACAGCAATGAATTACCACTATACACCTATTAGAATGGCCAGAGTCTGGAATACTGACACCACTAAATGCTTGTGATGCTGTAGGGCAATAGGAACTCTCATACATTGTTGACAGGAATGCAAAATGGTACAACCACTTTGGAAGACAGTTTGGCAGTTTCTTACAAATCGAAAAATACTCTTGCCAAAGGATCCAGCAGTTGTGCCCTTTGGTATTTAGCCAAAGGAATTGAAAATGTGTGTCTACACAAAAACCTGCACGTGGATACTGAAAGCAGCTTTATTCATAATTGTCAAAACTCAAACCAACGAGGATGTTCCTCATTAAGAGAACAAATAAACTGTGGTACACCCAAATGGTATACTATTATTCGGTGCTAAAAAGAATTGAGCTATCAAGCCATGAACAGACAGGGAGGCACCTTAAGTACATATTACTATGTGAAGAAGCCAATCTGGGATGGCTACATGCTGTATGATTTCAACTACAAGAAATGCTGGGAAAGGCAAAATTATGGAAACAGTGATTGCCGGGGGTGAAGGGAAGGTGAATAAATGAATTGGCAGAACAGAGAGAAATTTCAGAGCGGTGAAAATACTCTCTATATTACAATGATAGCTATATGTCATTATACATTTTTCTAATTCCACAAACTGTATAATACCAGGACTGAGCCCTAAAGCAAATTATGGAATTTGGGTAGTTATGGTGTCAATGTAGGATTATCCTTGGTAGCAAATGTACCACTCAGGTGAGTGATGGGGTATATGGGAAATCTCTGTTATCTTCCTCTCCGTTTCACGTGAAATTAATATTGCTCTAAAAGATTCTTTTAAAACATTTTTTTAAAAAGACCTCAGAGAGCTCTTTCATTTTCTTTCTGCCATGTGAAGACACAGCAAAAAGACAACGGGTTATGACCTGCTGGCTTTCACTAGGTACAGAATCATCTGATGCGTTGAGCTTAGACTGTCCTATCCTCCCAAACTGTAAGAAATAACTGTTTGTTGTAGCCCAGTCTATGGTGTTTTTTATTATAGCAGCCTGAGTGGACTAAGACATTCACCTTGTTTTAAACCACTGGAAGCTATTCACAAAAGTCTCCAATCCATATATCTCCAACATAATGTTCTTAGACCTAACCAGTAAAATGACAAATGCCTGGCCATGATAAAATTTTATTAGAGAAATGAGGGCATATACTTATTTTTTTTTCAAAAGACATGTAAAGATTAAGTTAAAGAGATTTCCCTTTATTCTGACTGTCCTTTTTTCTCTTTTGTGTTAAGACATTTAACTGAAGATTGATGGTGATAGATGACACAAGTTATTTTTAAATGATTTGATTTGATCACATAAAAACACAGCTCTATCCACTGCTACCACCACTGATGGCCAAAAAATAAAAATTGCGTGGGCCATAGAAGTGCACAATTATTTTAACTGCTAAAAGAAAACACTCCATTATTATATTGTAGAATTATATTTCTAAATTTACTAGGAATTTTAAGGACATTTAGTCCAACCCTTAACCTATGTACAGATTTCCACTCTAGCCTACCTCCTATATTCCAAAAAAGTGAGATACCCTCTTTGAACAGCTCTAATCTCCCTACCTCGATGAACACTTGTTTTATTTTTCCGGCTCTTAATACAAAATAACAATAACAACAAAAGAATAAAGCATTAAAGCTTACCTAAAGGAAGTAGTGGGATTTCTAATAGAAGACAGCAAACTTGGGCAGGCTCTTTCAGTAAATCTGAAATACTCTTTTTTCCAAGATTATCTGATTAGATCTGAAAGCTATTGCATATCTTACAATTTATATTTTTTTTATGCAAAGAAGTGCCAATTATCTTCAACTGCTTATTATCTAAATCCTGAAGTGACTACCATGGGAGGAAAAAAAAAATCCTGTTAACTCCCCCTGGAAGTTAACCTCCAAATTCACAGATAAATCAATTTTCTCTGTTCTACCACTTCCATTACAACAATCACATGATATTACTTTACCTGAAATATAAATATCTATCTATATATACATTTACATATGCTTCTGTATTTATGTATTTCCAAATTTTCCACAATAAAATCCATCATGTTTTCTGTACTTCCATTCCTCTTGTAATGGCATGGCAGATTCCCTCTCTAAATGCCTTTCAGTCTGCCTGGGCATCAGCCATTAAAAATGGAATATTGGTTGTCTCAATTATGTAAAAAGCTTATCTGATTCTAAAGGTCACTGAAGTTTCCAACCCTCTTCCGAAAATAAAGGATAGAGCTAGTGTAAATGATTCTGTTGCATTACTGGCTTTCAAATGACAATTAAATGGAGTGTAGGAGAGAGGCTATCGTCCTTAAGACTATTTCCACTAGTGAGTAGTAAAATATATCAGCTTTTATCATATAAAGGGGCAATTGACTTAGTGACAGACACACTTGAGAGCTATTCTGATATCAGGCATATAAACTTCATTAAAAAAATAAAAGTGAATATTTTCTCTACAGATATTTATCAGAAGGGTTTAGATATCTTAGATCAGTCAATTGCCTTCCACTAAACTCAACTCAGTACATAGAATCAATATTGAAACATATGTAAATATGTGTTCAAATCACTTTGTGTCATTTCTGAGTGGAAACAGAGGCCTAGGGAAAATTTCTTTCATCATCTTTATGTAATAATAGAAATCACTTACCAAAAGCACAGGACAAGTTGATTTCTCACTTTCACAATATTATTTTCTTTCCATTCATACCCCACTCTTTACCCTGAATTTTTACATTTGAGTTTTATTAAGGAAATCTACATTATAAAATTTTAGGGACAAAATGGAGTTGGGGAAATTAAAGCTACTTCCTACCATTCAAGTTCTTTCCAATACAATTTTATGGGAAACAATAAGTCTGCCAGTATTTTACTTATATTCATTTAAGTCTTTTGATTTTGGAAATGCTTTCATATTGATTATTTCATCTTGTCATCAAAATAATCCAGTTGGGCAAATGTAACTTTCTTATCCTGATATAAGAAGATTAAATTCCAAAGAGGTTAAGCAGCTTACTCAATGAGCAAGGCACAATAGCAGAGCTTTGAGAGAAAACAATTCTTATGACTCCCAGTCCAGTGCTCTTTCCATTTTCTTTACCTCACCTTACAGAATTCCTGACAGTGTATAATTAATTTTTGAGAAGCGGTCCTTCTCTCTAGCATTGGTGTTAAAGTTTCTTAATAATTTAGTATTTCATGTTGGCTTACAATGGAGTTTCCTATGGGAAAATGTGAAGTTCATTCTTTTTTTTTAATTTTTAAAAATTATAGTTGATTTACAATGTTCTGTCAATTTCTGCTGTATAGCAAGGTCACCCAGTCATTCATGCATATATATATGAATGTATATAAAAGAAAAATATATTCTTTTTCTCACATGATTCTCTTTCATGTTCTGTCACAAGTGACTAGATATAGTTCCCTGTGCTATACAGCACATTCTGATGAAAAATGCATTAAGCCAGCATTAAGCTACTGAGGAAATATATATGGCATATACATATTTACTCTTGTTCTTTTAATTAAAAGTTAGACTGCTATCTTTTGGTATCTTCTTTTTTTCAAATGTTAGTCTACAGATAAAGGGAGAAATGTGATATATTAAGTCCTTATCAATGACTTATGATATCTATATTCTGGAAAAAAAAATAGATGAAAAGTTCAAAGGCTATGCCTTTGATTTTGTGTTTATTTATTTGAGTGGGTTTATTAGTTTTTAGTTGACTAATCCCAATGAAATGCATTTTCAGCCTTTATAAAATTTTATTATCATTTCCAGAAAATAATACCCAGGGACTATTTGGTTCTTACATGATGGTATAATTTAAAACAAATGAAACGAAACAAATACAATTTCCTTTTGGTTTGAAAAATGGACAGTGTCTCTGAAGCTCTAATACATGGAGAGACTGCGTTCTATAAAGGCCTATAATATGTCTCTTATGATTCACAAAAGAAAAGGGAAAATGAAAAACATTTAGAGACTGATCAAAGAAAATTATTTGAAGAAAATAGAAGCAAAAGATTGCACACGGAGAATGGAGCCAAACTAGAAAAAAGGTGCACCAGAAATATTGTAACAAGCTCATACTACTGTTATTTTTCTCGAAACCAATAGGAGTTTAACTTAAAATAAGAAGGATGCCTTCACTATGTGCTATCAAAATATACTCATATGACCAAAATGTACCCAAAAAACCTTGTCTATAATAATAACATCTGGAATGAAATACTCTAATGCAATTTGGAGGAGGATATTTAATTAAGATACAGTTTTCTCTCATCACTGTTATGGAGATATCACAATTATTCACTTAATCCCATTTGGCTAATTTCATCATGAACAAAACACTGAAAGCAACATGTCCTCATTGAAAAAATACTATTTATATGGCACATTATATAGCAATGGTATCTCAATTTAGTATCTCATTTAATTTTTCTAAACTTCAGTATGTCTGTGAGTAAAATAAACATGGTAATACATCATTTTGGTGTTGTTACAAGAACATATGATAGAGCATATCTGAAGCACTTAGTATATGGTCAGGCATGATGTATAGACTAAGGGAAGAACAGCTCTTTACACTTTCAAGCTCTTGTCTATGACACCTTATCTTTGTCTGTTACCTGGGGCCTCAAACCTTCATTCATGCTTCCTAGTCCTGAAAGAGGCTGGCATCTCTATCCTGATGCAGCTACTCTCTCTCTCTCTCTCTCTCTCTCTCTCTCTCTCTCTTCTTGGCAAGGAACTTTCTGCTCAGATCTAGTTCCATTTCATAGACCCTCATAAAGTAATTCCAACCGCCCTTTTAAAGTTTCTGAAGAGCAGTTTCTGTTCAAAATTTTGAAGAGGCAACTGGTTGTGTTGGCAACTTCTTCCTCCAGCTTTTAAATGTCATGTCTCTTTATTAAGTTAGACCAGTAGAAAGTAACACATGTGAACTCTATGAATCTTCCCTTCCCAAATGGCTGCTTATCTTTAACATTAGCCAGGGATTAACATGGCAAGTCATTAGAGTTGACTGTTTAGTGTCCTATACTGACAGACACCACAGACAGTAATTGTGAAAATTACCCTCAAACCTCATCAAAAAAATCATTCTCTCCACTGCTGCAGTGACAATGCCACAAGAGGACTCCTGGACAACAAGCTTTATATAAGCCGCTGTGCTATTCTCTTTGCTCATGTGCTAATAAGCTCAGATTTTACTTTTTTACCAAGCTACTTGTTTCCCCAGAAAGCATGTCTATCACTTAATTTTTGTATTGCATATTTTGTTAAGGTGCTTTGGTTTGATTGTATCAAAGTTTTCTCTAAGCAGATAATGATTCTGTGGATGTGTATGTACACGTTTGGGAATTTTAGGTATCTGTAGTTTAGAACAATGCGATGAGAGAGAATTTGTGTGCCCTATGTATGGAATTTAGCTTATAACTAGATTCACATAATTAAAGGGGTTTGGATCCGCAAACACCTTAAAGATTCTCTTACATCTCGACTTTAGGGGTGAAAAGGTTTTGTTCTTGAGAAGCTGAGGGGCTTGCCAAAGTTCCCATAGTAAGGTGGTTGGCTTAAATTTATGACTTTTCCTTTTTTTCATTAACCATGCTACCTTGGTCTCAAAAAGATATCCTATCAAATGAGAATAAACTGTTTGGCGTAAATCTGTGATTCTGTTTTGTTGTTTTTGTTTTCTCATTCAGCCGACATTCTCCAACACAGAGTAACAGCCAATGTGATTGAGAAATTCAGTGATTTCAGGTTTTATTTTCTCTACAGTAAGAGATGAACTCTTAGCAAAGGTCAGTAATGAGCATCTCAAGATCTGTTATTTTAATCTTTCATTTCAAATTTATTCACACGGTTTACTTATTTCACCTCTAAAGTGTAGAAATAATGCTTATTATAGTTTAGATTGCAGTATAATTTGAACACATCAAGAGATGTATTTGACTCCTGGAACAGTGAGTGATCAACATTTAACACAATGAATCCCCATTAAGGGCCAAAGAGGCTCTGCTGTGAATGTCTCTGAAGATCGATACTATTAAATCACACATTTTCCCATTGTTTGGTTTCCCAAATCCCAGACAGAGGCCTTATTGATTTTACTTGACAACTTTTTCCCCCACTGTTTATTTCTTGTGCTTTCTCTACCCATTGGATGTTGATCAAACAGTGACTTTTATCTTACTACGTGGGAGCTATTCAGCCTAGAGATGCTTCTATGGCTGTCACTCAGTGAGGTCCCACAGGCCTCCTGCACAAAACTGTGAGATCCCAGCTCTCTTTCCAAGAAAAAAATCCTGCCTCACTCTAAAGGGGCCGCATAAATTGGCTCAGGACTGCATTCTTCCTGGAGAAAAGTCCAGAGACATGTTTTTTTGCTATCAATAGAAAAATTCAGTCAAAGATGTATCCTTTCCAAATTCTGTAATAAAAATGAGTCTTGGCACAGATATGAAAGAAATTGTGTGAAAGTAACATATAAGAACATGAGAATGTGAAATTTTAAACTTTGAAAGAATTGAAGGGTATTTAGTGGTCAGCTGGCTCACTGGTTAACTGAAGAGTCAGAAAATAAAGAAAAAAATGGATATGTTTGAAGAAATTATTTGAAAAAGAAATGGAGAAATTGAAATTCCATAATACCTAGGAAGCAGTAATCACTAAATCAAATATTGGCCTTCTAAAGATGCAGCAGCAGCCATGCAAATTCAGTACAATATTAAGAAGGAAATCTACACTGAAAGTAGAAGATGGGATCCCTTAATAATCTATAGCAGGTGTCAGTAAACTTTTTCTGTAAAAGGCCAGATAATAAATATTTTCAGTTGCAGAACAGAAGGTCTCTGCTGGAACTATTCAACTCTGCTGTTGCAGCATAAAGAAGCCATAGACAATGTGTCCATGTTCCAATAAAATTTGTAGAAACAGACAGCAGAAAAATTTGTCCCACATACCATCATTTGTTGTCTCTTAATCTATAGGAAATACACAGTTTTAGTTTTATTGACTATACAGATAAACAGATAAAGGGTATCTAATATAAGATTTTCAACTATTCATTTTTTACATGAGAGTCTTTTATATTAAATGTCCTGTCTTCTTTATTTGCATTCACATATCGTTTTTAATGAAAAAATAGTGAGATCAAGTGTGTATTTGTGCATGTATGAGATTTAGATATCATATATAATACACATTATATATATCATAAATGTTAAATTAAATTTCATCATTTAGTATCACCACATACTTTATTAAAAATGTGTGTGCAGGAGTTCCCGTCATGGCATAGTGGAAACGAACCTGACTAGGAACCATGAGGTTGCAGGTTCGATCCCTGGCCTCGCTCAGTGGGTTGAGGATCTGGCGTTGCTGTGAGCTGTGGTGTAGATTGCGGATGCGGTTTGGATCTGGTGTTGCTGTGGCTCTGGCATAGGCCGGCAGCAACAGCTCCAATTAGACCCCTAGCCTGGGAACCTACATGCTGCGGGTGTGGCCCTAAAAGGACAAAAGACAAAAAGAAAAAAAAATAAGTATGTGTATACGGTATATACACATGTTAAACACAATTTATCATTTTAATATATATAATATACAATTTATATATGTCTTATATATTTATATACACACATACATACATATATTAAACACAATTTTGCCATTTGGTCTCACTTTTATCATATAAAAAAGGCAGGACATAAATTTAGAATAAAAGAAAAAGACAGGGCTATGTAAAAATAGTTGAAAAAAGTATTTTGTTTATTTCTGTTTCTCTGGAGAACCCTAATACACTAGTCTTTAAATAAATTACCATGGTATCAATTGTTAGTGCATACTTTCACTTTCCTAAGTGCCAGAGTTCACTTAGGCAGCACTCCTGATAAGAGATTATGCAGTTTTTATTACTATTTCAGTAATAGAGAGTTTACCACCTAATGGTGTCTCAATTCAATTTTATGATAGCTCTCATTGTTGGAAATTGTTCCAGAAAAACTTGACCATTTTGAGTTGAATATCTTTCTACAATAATAGGCCCAGTATCCAGAAATTCTAATTCTACTATTAGCACCTCCATGTAGCCAGTAATTCACACACTGTTATCTGCCTTTTAGAAATGGTTAATACCTTGGGCTTTAAAGTCTATCAAAACTGAGTGTGAATTTTAACTCTGAAACATACTAGTTGTATTCCTTGGGAAAATTGCTAAATGCAGAGTCCTGGTTTTCTTTAGCTCAGAAATGAAAAATAACACCACTTACAATACAGGGACTCTTTTGAGGTGTGATTAGGAAAATGATTTATACATTGCCTGGCAGATAATAAGTGTTCACAAAGAATGTTTTTTATATCATTTTGTTGCCAGTGGTAATAGATGAAGAAGAGATCAAATTGTTATCCAAAGTCATCAGGATCTGAAGTCATCATATTTCAGGTTTTATCATTCATACAAAAATATTCTTGGGCACCTACCATGTGTCAAGGACAATGAAGAACTAGATAGAAGTGGATTCAGCGGTTGTGGATCTTATTCTACCCCAGCAGAGATAAAAGATGGTGTTGTTTATGTCAACACGAACCCTCAAAAGTGAGTCAAGTCAATAGGTTTGCTCATCTCAGGAGTCCTTTGCTTATGTCTGACTATTTCCAAAATGATAACATACATCCCTATCAGCAGTCACCGAGCTACATATCACCCTTTCATCATTCACAATCAGGAATCACTGATTCCAATACTGTCTTCTGTCTGTGGACTGTTCACAAGATTCTTCCTCTGATTTTCTGGTGATTATATGTATACCCTATTTGTATTCTAAGGATAGGCTGTTTCTATATCTTTAGTAGGACAATATCACCTTTCCTTGGTAGATTTCAAATGTGTGCATGTTTGAGAGATATAAATGAAAGAATAATTTCAAAATAATGAAATTGTAAGGCAGTGCATAAGAAAACTGATGTTGAAAGACAATCTGAATTACATATCTTAATCTAGGCATGTTTGATGTTTAGTCTAGACATCATGATTAGGGATGATTATGTCAGGGCCTTAACAAGCTCAACATGTGTCCTTCTTCTCTTTAGTGGGGTTTGGAGAAATCACATTCTATTCAACCCCCTTACATCTGATTACCCCACCATCTGTAGGCAGAAATCCTAGAGAGGATACATTTGCATACTGAAACCAAGTAAAGGTTGAGATTCAATTCCATTACCAAACTATCTGAATCAAAATTTTAATTCCTCCTCAACCTTTTTAGATTACAGTATATGCATGGACTCTATGTACCACAGAAGCAGCATTTGAGAGATTCAACACAAATTTCAGAATTTAACAATTACACCAAGCATATCTTATATAAAGTTTCATTTTTGTATTATAGTCTCAAATTGGATTTCATTATTATTTTTTCTTATTCAGAATGAGCTAGTAGACCTATTACTACACAAATCAGATTCATCAAGTATATAGACAGAAGCTTTTTTTTTTTTTTTTCCTATCTGGAAACCATACCAACTCACTTTCTTCCTTCTTCTTGATTTAACTCTGTGGATCCAACATATGCTCTGTAACATTTCAGAATTATGATAGGAGCAGTTGGCAATCTGGGATGGCTGTGGAGCAAGAAAACACCTGGGAGGGGAAAGGCTGACTTTTTCAAAGACTGCACCTTCTGTTACAGACCACAAGGGGGGAAAAGAAAGGATGGTTGTTCCTTTGAGCAATAAACTTCCAGGTGATATTTCCAGGCTACTGTCAGTCAGAGCTGCAGATGCCTGGGGTGATGAATTGAGCATAAAGCACACCCAATTTCAGGGCAAAGCAATGGAAGAGAACTAAGAGACATAGCCTGCTCTCAAAAGAGGAGAATAGAAGCTTTCCTGAAAGAGCTGGAACTGAGGAACTCAGTGACAGGAATGTTGCAGTGAGAGAGTTGAGGAGAGGGAGCTTGGGTACAGCGTACAATACATTCTCAAGGGTTCTCAGCTTCTTATGTGCTCTGTTTTAGTCCAATAGAAGCCTCTACATTGTGGGTTTAAGACTAAAACATGAAAGAGAAGGGGGTATTTACAGTTGCTACTACTTGTTTTGCTTTATGATCAGTTGGAGCTGAAATGTTCTGCAATTACTATTGTTTATGGAGCTTTTAAAACAAACTTTTTTTCTATGAAAAAAATCTTTCTGTAAACTGGAGCAAACAGCACAGATGAACAAAATTAGCCACATACTGATAATTACTGAAGCCATAGGATACACAGGATAGGTTTCCTGGGCTTGTTAGAGTCTTCTCTTTCTCTTCAGAAAGCATCCCTCTCCTGAGGCATATACAAGAGTCCAGCAAACTTCTTATTTTCCTTCATCCCATCAACACAAAATTTCATAAAAGAGACAAGCTTTCTCCACTTGTTCACCATGCCCCATCTACGCTCCCTGGTTTAACCCACCCGGGCTGGCTCTGTTCCCACACTGTCACAGAAATGGCTTTTATCAAAGTGAAAAATGATCTCCATATTTCAACACAACAGATACTTCTTCTACATATCTCCTATTTCACCTCTTATTATGTTTTGAGTCATTAAATCGCTTTCAAATTACCAAAATAGTCTCCTCTCTGAGCTTTACTCTCCTAGGTCTTCATCTGCCACCCTCTGAACTATTTCTAAGTGTCTTTTGCTCTCTTGTTCAAGTCCTCTGACGTTGGTCATGGACCCTCAGGAAAGACACTCATGACTCCAGGTCCCATTTCCTGTCCTGGCCTCGTTCTTGAGATCGAGCTTCACATGTCCAATTATTCACTGACATTTCCATTTGAATGTCTAATATGTTTTAGAATTTAGCATGGCCAAAATAGAAGTTTGGATGTTTCTTCAAAATATATTTCTCTCCTGGCTTTGAGACAGGAAGGAAACTGGTAGGATACAACTGCTAGATTAATGAAGAAGGGGTGCAGCTATTAGGATGCAATAAAAACTGGTTGGAGCCCGCTGACACCGACATGGCTTCTAGAATAGATGATCCTGGGCCTTGAGCTCATTACACCTTCATTGTAATACTAAAAATCACTCCCCTTTATGCCACCATAGTTCCGAGGTGGACCATATGAGGTCAAAATGGCAGGGCCTACTGTATATAGCTCAGGGAAATGTACTCAATAGTTTGTAATAATCTATACGGGAAAAAAAGAATGGATATATATATGATTGACTTTGCTGTACATGTGAAACTAAGTCAACATTGTAATTCAACTACACTCAAATTAAAAAACAAACAAACAAAAACCTACAATAGTGGCATAGCCCAATCTCTTGAAATCCCCACCCTTCCCCAAAATACAAAAATATTCCACCTACTCATTAACATATGAAATTACTCAGCCTATAAAAACTAACAGTCCCCTGCCTTGGGGCTGCTCTCACTTTCTGAGAAAGTGAACATTCTGTGTTCAGAGTGTTTATCTCAATAAATTTGTTTTCATCTTTGGGGGGCTCATTCTTGAATTCTCTTCTGCACCAAGCCAAGGATCCTCACTTGGTGGCCCACCCAGGGACTCAGGGGAGCCCTTGGATGATACTTCCTTCTCCTGCAACAGTCTGTCTCATTTCAGTTAACACCTGCCCATCCTCCAAGTTGAAGCCAGAGGCATTCCCCATCTCCCATCTCCCATCTCTCAGTCTTCTGGTTTTACGTGTATATAACCTGGGATTCACCCATTTTCTGCATCTCCACCACCATCATGTTTGTTAAAATCAGCTATGACAGTGGTTTTCTCAATAATCCCCCTCCTATGCTTCAGACTCCCAGCAACTCATTCTCTCCACAGCACCAAAAACATCTCCTGAACATTAAAATCAAATCATGTCACTCTTGTGCTCAGTAACTTCCCATGGGGTCCTTTTGCATTGGGGCGGGTGGGGGAGGGAAAGAATCTAATTCACCATGGCTAACAATCCCTAGTTGAGGTATGATCACCTGACTCAGCTAATCTTCTCCAGCCTCACCTTAAGCCCTCTCTTTCTTCCCATTTTCTCAGCTTGTCCCAGGCCCACTGATTTCAGTTTCAGAACATATTGCATTCTTTCCTGCCTTCAAGCCTTTATGAATCCTGTTGCCTGCACTTGGCATACACAGCACTGCTTCACACAGCAGGCTCCCTTCTTTCAGCTTCAAGGCTTGGTTTGAAAGATAACTTCTCCAAGATTCTTTATTACTGTATTTATACTCTTTAGTTAATGTGCAATTATTTCCCTCTTCACCTAGATCTCTTCCAACAAGACTGCAAATTCCTTGAAAGGAAATTGCTGTATTTTTTTTTCTTTTTACGTTTGTATACTCAATGTGTAGCAAACTGACACATAAGTGCTCAATGGGTGATTTTTGAAGAAAATAGATGTAAAACAATTATTCATAAAATAACCTTCACATAAGGAGTTAGGACTTTTTTACTTAAGCAATATACTTTTGCAAAACATATAAGACAGGCTGCATGCCTCAAATCCTGAATGTATTTGCACTATGACAAAATTAAGAGTCTCTCAGTTTTAACACATGAAAGCTATCCAAGAAAAATGTATCCTAGTGGTAAGACTTATTGATCACTACAGACAGTCCAATCTAGTTGAAATAGTTAGCAGCTGGTTAAGAAGAATTGTTAGTTTTTCTCATTGGTTGCCTGCAGATCATTTTTCAGTTAGCTACTGTCTATGTTTACATGTCTAAAAGTTTTCAAAGTGTCAACTAAGAATTTCTTTAAAAGGTAAACATTCCTTTATACTTACCACATTTTAATTAACCAATCTTAGATTAACTATATAGTTTAGGTTTATATATTAAATGAGTAGCTATGCTTATACAATTTTCCACAAAACCAACTAAATGTCTCCCAGCCACTACTGAGTCGAACCCAAGGTGGAGAAGCCATTTTCTCTTTAGAGATGTGCGTTCAAAATCCGTAATTATTCCTCAACATGTCACAAAAGGAAAAAATAGAATACACTTCCATGAAATACTCGGTTGTAATCAACTCCACTGAGAGTCTTGCTTTGAGAGTTCTCTCCTTCTCTTCAGCTGGTTCTTTTGTCCTGTAATTGAATTGAATTTTCTCCTCGCCCTGTTCCTCCCAGACAGATTCTCATTTGAGGGCTTTGAAGATGTATTACACTAATATATCGTCAGAATGACAATGCTATGATGATGCATGGGTATAATACATCTTCAGAGCTTCAGCACTGTCCAGAAACAATGCAGCTGGTACTGGATTAAATTCAAACCTAATGAAAAAGGAAACATGAAAAAAATATCTAACAATGAAGGTGAAAAAAAAACCTAATAAAAAAGTTATTTTAATGAATTCCACAATCCTGTATACTTTGAAGACAGGTTTTTCAAGACTTTGGTATAGACTATTATTAATTAGTAAATTTATGCAAGCATGTACTCTATAAATATCTGAGGATTACAATGAAACATAGCCTTAGACAAAAAATACACAGTAAATTCAGTTTTTTAAGTCTCAATCTCTCAGGTAAAGTTTACAAAGTTTATGTGCAGTAAGTGTTGCATTTTGCTATTTTGTCAGTCTGGAAAATTAGTCCCTCAACATTTCATGAGACATTTACATTATGCATTTTACTAGGAGACATTTCATGAATGTTGATCCTCTTCCCTAAGGACAAAACTCCCTCTGTAACATTTTCATAGAGGATGAAAGTATCGCATCTAATAGAAAATAAACTTTAAAAGCTCAAATTGGGTTGCAGAGTAAACAAAGATTAGAGAATATATAGATGGCGATGACAATAATAGTAACAACAACAACAATAAAAAACAAACAGAAACACAGGGCACAATTATTTATCGTGTCCTGGTCACAATGACCTTTATCTCCCTTACCTTGGCTTTGTTAGATCAGCAATCATAAGACACTTGCTCCTTCACTGTTGAAAGGCAACCTCTCAGGAATCTACAGCCATGTGAAAATGAAAGACTCTTCTCTTTTGTTCCTTATTTTTATAGATTTTTTTTAATATATATCACAGGATGCAACTAAAGAAAACAAACATATCCCTTCTCCAAAGCACTGTATTTCTTAGCCTTCTCTCTCATCACCTACGGTTTATTAAAATTTGAATAAATAATGTAAACTTTTGTTTTTGGAAGGTATTCTGGTAGTTGCTCAGTAAACCATTCCTCTTCTACTTTCTATGCAGAAAAAATGAAATACAAAACAACGTCTCACTAGTTTAGAAATGCAACCATTACAATGCATTTATCTGATTTTTATCACAGTATTTATCATTCCCACCTTTTATTATCCATCCTCAAGCAGCTTTTATGTAAAGATGAATGTAAAATAAATTTTAATAATAATAGGTAAGAATTTGGAGCTCTTAATCTTGCCTGAATATTTTTTTTTAATCTCTTCATCTGTAATCTCTCTTTTACATGACAGCCCTGTGATAGAACCATCATAATCATCATGATCCTCATCATTATCTCAATTTTGCAAATAAAGAAACTACAGAGAGCTTAAGAAATGTGTCCAGGTTAACACACACAGTGAGTGGCAGATTAGGTAGGGACTTGAAGCCAAGTAGTCCAAGTACTGCCCATGTCCTTTTATGCACTCGGTTCTATTGCCTTGTTTAATGGAAGTTTGATAATTATAAAAATGTTATTAGCTTTTTCTACAACCTGTTTGGGGAATGATGTATTCACAAAAGTTGTAAGCGAAATAATTATTAGTCATATTAAATTTAAAATATTAATCAGTTACTAAATGTTTATTCATCATGAAAAGACTTTACAGTGTTCTAAAATATTGTGTCATTTAACAGATATTTATTGAATGCCTACTAATCAGCTATATTTACTTGAATCATGGATCCTAAAGAGAGAGCACATAGAAGTGAAAGGAATGAAAAGTGTTTGCCATAGTTTTATCAATCTATCATCCAAGATTACTAAAATGACTCTACTTCTCCATTAGTGATGACTATTCCCAATTATGGTCAAGTTCATAAAATGATTTTAACACAAGTTGGAGTATAATTAAAATTCAATAGCAATATATTAATTTTGAGTAAAGAAAATGGATAAAATGGTCTTTTACACTAGGTCCTAACTGCTTTAATTAAAACTTTTTACAAGCCTACCATATGCTCATCTATAATTGTCAAGGACACATTAGGTCTTGATTTTTTACAAAATCATTATTAATATACTTTTTCTTTATGCATATTTTAATAATAATTCAGGAAGAGCACTAAAATTCTAGTAAGCCCTGTTTGTATAAAAAATGTAGTCTTGATGGACATGATCTTATATTTAAGGGGAAGTAAAACAAAATTATATCTTCACTGACTGCCAGGGTTCAAATGATCAACAGAACCACCTGGGTTCAAGCAAAAATCATGCTCCTTTCCACACGAATGTGCTGCATGAAGTATAACACTACTTTACATTACACCAGTTAAATACGTTATCCTAACATATGTTAGAACAGCGCCTGGGATGTACTAAGTGCTCAATAAATAATATAAGTATTAGTTAGACTTATTTTATACTTTCACATTACTTACTAGTGCTCTTCGTGAATCCTTATAGGATCTACTGCAATATTATTAGCACAATTTTGACCCATGGAGTCCCACTTCAGAATGAATTAGCGGAGTTCCTGTCATGGCACAGTGGTTAACAAATACGACTAGGAACCATGAGGTTGTGGGTTCGATCCCCGGCCTTGCTCAGTGGGTTGAGGACCTGGCGTTGCCGTGAGCTGTGTTGTAGGTTGCAGAGGAGGCTTGGATCTCACGTTGCTGTGGCTCTGGTGCAGGCTGGTGGCTACAGCTCCGATTTGACCCCTAGCCCAGGAAACTCCATATGCTGCGGGAGCGGCCCAAGAAATTGCAAAAAGACAAGAAAAAAAAAAAAAAAGGAATGAATTAGCATGAAATTTATAACCAAAGTAAAAGCTGCATTTTCTAAGATGATAACCTTTAAACGTGCCCCTAAGTTGTTTAGACATAACCATTCTTGTAATACCTTTCCATAATACATGTAACAAGACACTGAAATCACTCAAGAAAAACACTAGAGAAATCTAATTCCTAAAATATAATTAGTCTTATGCCAATGATTATCTCTAAATTCAGTCCATTAAGGGGAAACATAATCTAGAGTGGTATTATTATTTCCCTAATGCTCCTGCTCTCTCAGAAAATCACCTTTCATTTAAAAAGAAAAAAAAGGAGTTCCCTTCATGGCTCAGTGGAAATGAATCTGATTAGCATCCATGAGGACGCAGGTTCCATCCCTGGCCTTGCTCAGTGGGTTAAGGATCCAGCGTTGCTGTGAACTGTGGTGTAGGTCACAGACACAGCTTGGATCTGCCATTGCTCTGGCTGTGATATAGACCAGAGGCTACGGCTCTGATGCAACCCCTAGCCCAGGAACCTCCATATGCCACAGGTGCGGCTCTAGAAAAAAAGAAAAGATCTTTTATGAAATGCTTTGAAATGTTTGGTGGGTTCCTGTTTTCTGTTTTATATGGGTAAGCACTTTCCTCTGAGAATAATGGATTATCTCTTATATTGATTCATCATATCATCAGGCTCATTCTTTAGCCTTATATTTGTCCTAAAATACCGAAAATTTTCTTGCTTTCTATATTCAAATAGCAGGCATCAAGGATTCTGAATACAAACAATTCCAAATAGCCCACTACTAACTGGATAGAAGTAGAGGGGATTTTGGAACTAGACAAATGAAAGTTAAAATCATAAAGAAAACTCTCAGAACAAAGAGGCAATTTTAACTGTATATATAAATTATTAGTGTGCAGTCTTATGGTAAAAGTTTAACTTGCCATGATTATGTAGATTCATTCATTATATAATCATCCATTATGCAAAGCCATTATGGAAATTCACAAAAGCTCCACATAGAGTGCAACTCTACAATGGGGCTAGAACAAGAGTTTGCAATCTGAAGATCTGGTATTGTTGAAATGTCATGAGCATAAATTGCTAGTTTTACTGAATTTTTTCTTCTCAACATTAAAGAGCAAAGTGCAGTGTCAGGATTGCAAACCTGAAAAAAGAGCCTTAAAGAATTATAGTGTTTGGGGGACAGGCTGCCAGCTTGCAAGGAGCACACATATACAAACTCTTCATCATCTCACCCTTGGTGTTGGCCCAAACACAAATATTTCAAAGACAAATTTCTTTCACAAGAGGGGAATGACAGTGGGATCAAGAACACAAATAGAAAGTAGTATTTTCTAGTTAGTTCCTGTGATGACTTGAAATAGTTTCAGAATTATTTTAAACAACTGATTTCTGCAGTGTTCATGGTTTTTAGATATTGTTTCCATTTTTTCTAACTATTTTTTCTGCTAATTAGTAATTAGCATTCTCTATCTTAAGATTATATGTAAGTATCTTTAAAGGTTATGAGAAATTTAATGTTTTAAACCTGTATATTATGCAGCTGGAAACCAAAATGTAAAACCCAAGCCTCTTTTAAAATATCTAATGCAGAAGTCAACAATTTTTTTTAAAGGACCAGAAAGTAAATGGCTGAGGTTTTGTGGGTCATATGGTGTCTATTGTAACTGCTCAGCTTTACCACTGCAGTATGAAAGTAGCTGAGGACAATATCTAAGGTTGTGAATGTGGCTGTATTCCAACAACAACAAAAACAACATCTAAAAATAGACAATAGGCTAATTTGGCCCACGGATCTTAGGTTGCTAAAAAATGATCTAATGAATCCTTGACTTTGTTTACTCTGTTTACCCTGAAACATCTCTCATTTAAAAATCTTAAAGTCCTTAAAAATCTCTTAGTTTGGAAAAATATGTTTTATCTTTGATTAAAAGTTTATGCTAATATTCCATAGCAATATTTATGGAAAACATGGAAAATACCATTTTTTATTTTTCAAAGTTTCTATACTTTGATCCACATGATTTCCAAATATTGCCTTAAGGCCACTCTAAGTCTACTTGAATGTAAAATAATGACTGCTCTGTTTTATTAAATTTAATATTTTATCCTAAGCAAAATATTCTTTATGAATGAAGGTAAAATGAAGACATTCTCAGATGAAGACTACTAAGAGAATTTGTCTCCAGTGCACCTACTATTAAAAAAAAAAGGGAAAGGAAGTTTGCCAAATAGAAATGAAGGAAACAGAACATTGAGAAGAAAGGAAGAACAATGGCAAAAGTAAAAAGATCGGTAAATACAAAATACTTTCCTTCTTTTGAGTCTTCCAATATACATATTTGACATGTGAAACAAAAAACTATTCCACTGCCCGATGTAGTTCTCACTATGTGGAGAAAATATTTTCACATACGTATATTAGAAAAGTGGGAGAGTAGATGGAGGTACGGCTTCTCTAATTCACTGGAACTAGTACAATGTAAATACCCTCACACTATGATGAGTTATGTATGTATGATGTAACTCATAGAGAAAGTACTAAAAAACTATTCCAAGAGACACACTCAAAAATACTACAAATTAAACAACATAGAATTCTAAAAAATGCTTAAGTGGAGTTCCTGCTGTGGTTCAGTGGATTATAGAACCGACATAGACTCTGTGAGGATGTGGGTTCAGTCCTGGCCTTGCAGGATCTGGTGTTGCCTCATCCATGGCTCAGATCTGATGTTGTTGTGCCTATGGTGTAGGCCACAGCTGCAGCTCTGTTACAGCCCCTAGATTGGGTACTTCCATATGCCACAGGTGTGGCTGTACAAAGAAAAAAAAATTAAAAAATGAAAATAAAAAGTGCTCAAGTAACACAAAGACAAGAAAAAGAAAGCAGAGAAATAAGGGGGGAGGGTACAAATAAAACACAAAAGAAAAAGACATCAGACATAAGCCCTCATGAATCAATAATTAAATGAAAATGGTCTAAATACACCAATCAAAATGCAGAGATTATTACAGTGTATAAAAATATGACTTATCTGTATGCTGTCTGCAAAATACTCATTTAAAATATAACAACAAATGTGGGTTGAAAATTTCTAAAATGAAAAAAATAAAACCCAAGATTGTTCATAGCATTGTTTATTTGTTATAGCCCCAAACTGGAAACAAGCAAAGTATTCTATAATACATTCATGGTTAAAAAAATTATAGTACACTCATATCACAAAATATTACTCAGCAACAAAAAGGAATAAACTATTGAGTAAAATGCTACAACTCAGATTAATTTCAAGAGCAAAAGGGCCAATTTCAAAAAGTCATATACTAGATAATTTCATTTACATAACATTTTATAAATGATAAAATTAAAGAGATAAAAGACAAATTAGTGGTTGCTGGGGCTAGGGATGGTGTATGGTGAAGGAGTTGATGTGACTCTAAAAGGACAGCATAAAGTAAATCTTTGTGCTGAGGGAACAGTTCTGAATCTTAATTGTACGGTGGCTTTGCAAATCAACTCAAGATGAAATGATACAGAACTACATGCATACATTGCACTAATATCCTTTCCTAGTTTTCGTCTCATACAGTTATAGTTGATGTTACTAATGGAAGAAAGTGGATGAATGGAAGAAAATGGATGAATGTGGAAGCTCTCTGAATTAACTTCATAACTTCCTGTGAGGTTGTAATTATTTCAAGGTAAAAAGTGGAATAAAAGAAACTCATATTAATTTGGGGCAATTTATTTAAATAATCTTTGTTCCATGTTATATGCACAATGAGGATAACAATACCCATCTCACAGTTCAGTTTTGAGGCTTATGAGACAAGTATATACAAGAACCTCCCATTTTTTCTAGAGTATATAAAGTAATGGATACATGCCAGTTGAACCATATTAGCTAAAAATTTCTTTGTTGCAAGATGCTCTTTACATTAATGGAATTCCAACATAGTAATGGGGGGTTTCCCACCACTAAGCAGTTATCTGACATCAGGAGGATGTCCTGTAATTCAATTCAATTCTGCACAACCCAGAGAGAGTACTGGATTCCGCAGATTAAGGGCTCAGTACTATAAGATTTCTTTGCTCTAACAGTAACCAGGAGCAAGGCCAGTTTATCATCTGTGCTTGAAACTGAACAGGCCCCTGTGAGGCCCTCACTGGTACAAAAGCCTCTCTTTGTCCCCAGCTTCTTATCTGTAGAAAAATGCTTTGGTTCTGGTTCTCCTATGCCTTCCCTGAGTTCCAAAGAACAGACTCATGCAGTTACTAATTAGAATAGCAAGAGAATGCAGAAACAAAGGAAAAGCAAGTCAATAAACAATAGGTGATAAAAGAGTCTTAGTTCCTCCTCAAGGAATATACATAACAATCAGATGCATATTTTTGAAGTTATGCAGAGAATAAGATCCCCTCTGCCCAGGTGGATGATGGTAACTACATGCTAACCCCAAGCACACAGACCTCAGACTGGCTGGAACCAGAAGGCTGATGATTAAGATCCCTAAAACACTGTCTTGATACCTCATCACCAACCCATCAGAAGAAAGTCATGCACTCTGTAGCTCACACAAAATGTTGCCTTTAAAAACACTTCCTTGAAAGCCATCAAGGAAATTGGGGTCTTTAGAGGATGAGCTGCCCATTCTCCTTGCCTGTCCCTGCAAAAAACACTATACTTTCATTCATCATAACTTGGTGACAGTAAATTGACTTTGCTACATGGCAGGTGAATGGACACAAGTTCGGTTCAGTAACATGCTTCCCATCAGCCATAGATTAGAGGTTCCAAAATGACCCCATCTTTGGGTTTGCTAATTTGCTAGAACAGCTTACAGAACTTAGAGAAACATTTGATTAGACTATTGGTTTATTATGAAAGGATGTATCAGAAAGAGCAAGATAGAAGAGATGCACAGGGCAAAGTATGGGGAAGGATGAGGGGAGAAGCTTCCATGCTCTCTGGGTATACCCCTCTCCCTGAACCTCCACTTGTACACAAAACCAGAGTTCTCCAAACTCTGTTCTTCTGCATTATTTATGGAACCTTCATTACATTGGTGTGATTGATGAAATCGCTGGCCATTGAGGATTGATTGAACCTCTAGTGGCTCTTTCCTCCCTAGAGGTCAGTGGAGTGGAACTGAAACTTGCAACCCTCTAATCAAATGGTTGGTTCACCTGGTAACCAGCCCTCAACCTTAGGTCTGCTCCAAATATCACCCCATTAACATAACAAAAAATACCGTTGTCACTCACTATACTGACAGGTTATTCCATTATTTTTAGCAGCCCAGTACCAGAACTGGCATGAAGATCAAATACATATATCTATCTACCTATCTATCTATCTATCTATATATCTCACAGCATAAGTCACAGTGACACAGAAGTGCAGTCATATTGTAGGTAAAAGGTAAATAAAGGGCTGATTCATATTTAGGTGTATGTGTGTGTATTTATATTAGGAAGATAAAGGAAGTGGGGAGATATCAGAAAGGAAATACTTTTTAGATGTAAATACATCTGTCAGTACCTTGTTATCTCTTCAAATTTTGATTTCTATTTCTAAGAAGCCATGTGGGAAGCAAGGGCAGAGAGCAGCATCCATTAACTCTGCAGTACTTATAGAGCCTCTGCTTTGTGCCAGGCTTCATGCTAATCAATAATGATTGATTAAGCAAAAACGATCAGTGTCAAGAGATTGATTTCAAAAAAGAATGACTTGATCTTTGTTTAAATGTGGACAGGATTGTGTTAATAGAGGAAAAGAGGTTAAAGATACAGGAAGAAAGGGTATTTAATGGAATGAGGACCTGACAGTAAGGAAGGATGGATGGAATCCCGAAAAAAATAGGACAAAGAGAACTTAACTGAACAGTCTATCTTTAGTTAGGCAATAACCTTAATTCCTATGGATAATTTGAATGAGACTATCCTTTTAAAAAGCACTAAGCATAGAAAAATTAAATGAAAAAGTGTTTGAGATACACAGCCCAGTGTTCATGCTCATATTTTTGAGTCAGAACCAAAAGAATATCTTTGTTAGACTATAAACACCAGCAGGGTAATGTAAGAATATCTCTGGAGATTCCAGATATCAAAGAATAGGAATGAACTAGGAAGCAGAGATTAAGACAAATAGCAATGAATAATAAGTGGAAATATGACAGAGGCCTTCAAAATGCTTCCACATTTGTTATCTATAATCTATTATTTTAAAATTTATCTTTTTAAGTTTTCCTATTGTTTTTCTGACTGGATCTAGATTTAAGATTGTGATTAAGTATTTTACTTTATCTTTCTATTCAAAATCAAATGCCTTGTGTAAACTTGTCAATGTTCTCTAGAAGTTTTCAGTGAGTTTCAGTTTCATGATATCACAACTTTTGAGAACAGCTGTGTGAATTGCATTCAAGGGCTGTAATAGCTCCATTTCAGAAACAGGCTTGGAGATTCCACTTGGTCAGACATTCAAATACATTTCAGTAGTAAACTAATAGCTAATATTATGGATTTACTCTAAGTCATGAATTCTGCTCAATGCCCTATACTATTCCACTTAATCCTCATAATAATTCTATGAATTAAGTACAATTAAGTATCACCATTTTATATTTGAAGTTTAAGGACTTAACAATGTTGTCTAAGATCTTACAGTTTATAAGAAGAAGAGTTGGGTCTCAGACCTACTTTTGACTGACAACAAGTTCATGATCATAATCACTGTGCTATATTGGTGCCATCTGATGCCTAATACATTATTGGTAGAAAAGGAAATCATGTATCTTATAGAAAGAACTTTGAAAAGAATGTGAAATTTTTCTAAATAGATAAGGAACCAGTCAGATTAGTTAAAACAGTAGGATCTCTTTTAAATAAAGATATGCAAATATATCTAAATCTCTAGTGACAGAATAATTCCCTATACTTTCTTTGATATAATTTTCTTTACTATCAATTATATAAGTACTCTTTGTTTACATACCAGGTTCCAGGCCCAGTTCCCGGATTGCCTTTAGATAAAACCAAAGAAAATACGATCTACCTCCTGTACTGAAATTATTTTTCTTGTGGTTAATAGACTATCATAGGAAGTATAAGTTTCTGGTAGATTTACTATAAGGTAGATAGATCAACAGAGTTATGTATTTTAAATCAATATGTTATCGTCTTAACTCCTATGCATATGGTGGCCAACTGTTTGAAGTAAAGTAAAATGGTCGATTCCAGATCTGGGACAGGAAAGACATAGAGGGAGCCTGGCATGTTATGCCAGAAAGTAGGAAAGTGCTAAAAAAAAGATGATGTCATATCAAAACGACACGGGAGTCAGAATGAAATGACACCTACAGGCCAACCAAATCAGGGACAATTTAAGCATCACAATAATCATAGTAACATTATAAATAGGTTTAAAAAGTTGGGAATCCATGAGTACCTGCTATAATAAATAATTAACCAAACAGCTAAATAACAAATAAGGGAAAGTGAAGTTTGTTTTTTTTTTTTCAGTAGAAAGTCAAGTGCTAACTGATAAAAACAGAAAGATTGTTGAAGCTAGAAAAATCATCATTTTGTAATCATCACAGTAAAGACTGATTCATCGAAGAAGCACTGATATGCCAAATCCAGGAGAAGAGTTGACAAGTAATGGAGATCTGCATGCTAAGTGTTAAAACTCTTCCTACTGCTTATTGATAGCGTGATAAAGAAAATAAGGAACTATACAATGCAGAAATCAGACAACACCTTGACTGGGAAGACAAAATAGGCATCACAAATGAGGTATGGATGAATATCCTGAGCCTTTGGATATCATTCCCTGAGAAGTTACAGCTTTACTTACTTAATCACAGATGGGCATAACTAGAATCTAATCATAAGGAAACATGAGTCAAACCCCAAATGAGAAATTCCCTATTTTTTAAAAAGGATTACATGCGTTGTTGAAAAATGTCAAGGAAGACTAAGAAAGACTAAGAAATTAGTCCTCAGACTAAAGAGGACTAAAGTAAATACAACTTACAAATACAAAATACAACTAAAGTAAATACAATTAAATATAATACTTGGATTCTATACTAAAAGGAAAAGAATGCTCTAAAGGACGCTAATCCATCAGAAGACCAAACTGGAATATGGATAATAATGGGATAAAAGTATAATACCAATGTTAAATGTACAAAAGTCAAAAACTACACTGTGGTTATGCAAGAAAATGTCCTTTTTTTGGAAATACATACTGAAATAACTAGGGAGAAAAGGGCCTGATATATGCAAGTTGTTCTCTGCAATAATTCAATAAAACAATTTTCTGCATACTCCACATATGCAAATGGTAAAGCAAATGGGAAAAATGATGGATAAAACTGAATAAAGGACATAGGGGGTACTTTGTGTTATTTCTGTAGCATTTTTAGTATAAATTTGAAATAAATTTCTACATATAGAAAATATAGAAAGAAATCATTAGTATAAGTAACTCTAAGGAAACTCATATATCCAGGAAAGTATCAGGAAAGATATTTTAGGTAAAGTATACTGAGTTGTTTGAACAAGTAGAATGGCAACCCCATTTGGTTCAGGTGATGTCTGTGATGTGGCTGAACCGTCAACCTAACTTTTCCAGAGATTAGGGAAGCTCCTTGGAGCTACTTTCCTGTGACCATCTTTTTTTTTTTTTTTTGTCTTTTTATGGCTGCACCAGCCGCATATGTTAAATTCCCAGGCTAGGGGTTGAATCCGAGCTGTAGCTGCCACCCTACACCACAGCCTCAGCAACGCAGGTTCTGAGCACATCTGAGACCTACACCTCAGTTCACAGCAATGCCACATCCTTAACCCACCAAGCAAGGCCAGAGATCCAACCCCTATCTTCATGGAACCTAGTCCGGTTCGTTACCACTGAGCCATGATGGGAACTCCCAACCGTTTTTTTAAAATGATTTTTAAAACCGAATAGACCATGAATGAGTCAGCAAGAATTACCAAAGGTACTGATAGAAAAAAAAAATCTAAACGAATCACACATGTACAAAAACTAGTCATTACTTCTAATATCGACAGGAAGTCTATTTGTATCTGTTTTTAACACAAAACACTATTCGCATGCTGATACCTGAAATACATTTTCTTTTGTGACAGAGAAAAAGAAAAGTGAAGAATATGCAAAATATTGATTTTTTTGGGGGGGTAAAATACAGACACATGAATGAAGTTTAAAATTTTGCTTTCAAATATATAGGTTGAAGAAAGGTAATAGAATTATCAGACGAGTTAAAACACATTGCTGAGTATTTGAATATAGATCATTAACAAATTATAGTTTGTAATTATTGGAAGCATGTATAAACATGTCAGCTATAAATAGCTATTCATTAGATAACAGTTAATATTTACGCTAATTTTACTCATTTGCTCTGTATTGTACGATCAGAAAAAAACAAATCTAGGCACAGTTTAATTTATAAACCCGATCTGTCTTCTTTCAGCTTCATGATGTTATCCACTATCATTATTCTAATAACTTCACTAACCAACATGCATGGTATTTAATTAAACTAAAATGTATCCAAGCACTTAAAAAAAAGAATCTACATAATAAAAAGCACTGCAAAGCAGGATTATATCCAAAATATTAATCTTAAATTACATGAAAATGGAGATTTTGTGCTTCATTCTCACAAAAATTATATTTTACTATCATATTTAAATCCCTAGAAGAATGATTAAGAATCAGCCTTACATTTGCATATCACCTTAGACTTTTTAAAGCACATTTATGCTTATTATCTTTTTTCAGTCTCACTATGGCCAGGGATTTTTATTATTCGATTTTTGGAAAGTAGGAAACTAGCTGATGGAACTGAGGCTAAGAAATTTGCACTAGGATTTGCTGAACTGATGATGGATAAGGAGGCTGAGGTTGAAGCACATGTATTCTAATTGCTTGTCCTGAGTTTGTCTTACCTAAACCCCAGGGACAGTCCAGTCACTAAGTCAGTGCTCACATATCAGTTTCATGATTCTGTAGCCACTCTAGAGAGTGAAATGTGGGCAGTCAAGAGAACACTCCTGATTCAGAAATATTATAGGGGCCATAATGCATATTATATAAGTATATATTGCTGTTATATTGATTTTTCTCACATTAATAGTAATACTAAGTGTATAATGTGAGTAAGTCTCATTAGACCTACTGCATAAATGAGGAAACTGAAAAGACACTTAAGGATAAGTGATATTAAAGAAAGCATTAGCAGATGAAATGGATGTTCTAATTGTACTCGTTCTGTGCCAACATAAAATGTACCTCTATGATTTCTTTATGATTTCTTTAAAAGTGATTTCCTCATACAAGCCCAGTTCGAGTTATTTCTACCAAAAATGTGAAACGAATAAAAATCATTTATTTGTTTATACGAAATGCGGTGGGGTTCTATTCATTAAAAGTACCATTTTTATTTCCATGGTACATTTAAAAGTTCAAACATTTAAATTTTCACAAATTGATGATTCGGTTAGAGTTGCAACTGTGAAAACAGACCTGTTTTGATGATGATTATTCCAAATTTCCTACAACTGGTAATTTCTTTAGGAGGATGAGCCCTGTATCCGAAGCACCAGATGCCAGATGAGCATGTTACATCCCTTCATTTCACCTAGCTATGTGATCTTGTGTAAGTTACTTAAACTCTTGGGTTCTTAGATCTGTCATCAGTTAAAATCTAATTCTAACTGCCAAATCCTTGATTCTGAACTGCAGTTTGAAATTAGACCCAGCAACCTCATAATTTGTATAATTTCATTCTCCCCTGATTACCTTAGCAGTTCATGCTGGCCTGTTAACATGTGAATGCCGATTGAATAAAAGCTTTACACATTTAAATGAAGATATTTCTCTTGTGATGTTTCCATTTGAGCCTTTTGTCTATTGATTTGTGATTATCCAGTATACAAAGTGAAAATAACCTTGGCTAGGAATCAAGAGACCTAAGTTCTACCCTGGGCTCTGAGAGAAAATGTTCATTTAACTTTTGTGAACTACATGCATTTAGGTATAACAAATAAGTATAAAAACGCACACCCTGCCTACCTCAGAAAAGCTTAAAAAATTAATTGACTTAAGTTCCAAAGGGAAGTTACGGGAGGATATTGAACAGCACGAACAACAGTGATATAGTTCTGCTTTACCTGATGGGGAGATGTGTCGCCAAGAAATGGAAGGCTCTGGTTTCCCAGTGGCCAAACAAGTAAGGGTGACATTGGTTCCTTCATTGATGGTCATATCACTTGAGATGTCATATATCTTCGGAGGAACTGAAATGGCAAAACATGCAGTGTCAGAAAAAAAATATATAAAAGTCTGTTGAACTACATATGATTAACTCCATGACAGCATGCAGTAAAACCATGGTGGTGAAATGCACTTATGGCCCATGATCATCACCTAAAAGATAGGTTCTTCAGGTCCTCAGGATTCTTGGAGTTTTTTTGTTTTTTGATTGGTTTTAATTTTATCTAATATTCAGATATGACATATTTCAGGGTGATTTAAATATTTAATAACAAAAAAGTTTGAATATTGCTTAAATTAAATTTTATTATGAATACTCCGTATTAAGTAAACTAGAGTATAGCCATCCCCTCCATGTATCTTCACTCTAATGATGACTTTCCTGTTAAAGTAATAAAAGAAAGAGGGAAATCTGGAAGAAACTTAAAATAGCAGCACGGTTACATTGTATGCCGATTTAAGAGCTAAGTGAAATAAAACGTACAAAATTGGGATGTAAGATTTCAGGGTCACAAAGGCAATTTGGGCCTCAATTTTCTAATCTGCCAAATAGTAGGGCTGGGCTTTATGAGCATTTATGTTCTAAAGTACACAAATTTTAAGGGCTGTGAAAGATGTGTTCAACGTAAGTTTTCTTGTCAGTGATGGATGGAAACTACTGGTTGAAACAGATCTCTTTACTTTGAGATTTCCTAGATCCTTTGCTATGACTTTTTGCCCTTTAAATCTCCAAGAGTGAAAGGGGAAATATCATGACGCACTTTTCTTTTGATGTATTAGACTATGGAAGCTTCTATCACAGAGCATTTGATGAAACTAGTGATCATGGAATAAACTTTGAGAATATTGGATAATAAAATACCTAAATTAACTTCCATGGTGAAAATGCCTGTATTCGCTCAAATACCAAATGGTATCATTTAATCCTTATAGAATATGGGTATGAATCCTGCCTCCTCTATGAGTTAGGCTGTGTTATCTCAGCCTAAGGTCTTCATCTGAAAGCTGGAGTTAATAATAGTACAAACCCCATTTTTTTTTCTGCTATGAGGATTAAATATGTCAACATACATTAAAAGGCTTAGATAAGTTCCTGGCATCATTGCTAGCTATTATTATTCAATGTCTTAAAACACATATTTGGTGTTTGAATTTAATTTCAGTACTGCTTTTTTCATTTGCCTTAAAATTGCTCTTAAAACTTCATGATTTTGGTAGTATATGTGACTAACCTGTGCCATAAGTTTTGGTTTACAATGTAAAAATTATAGTATGTTGAAGTTACAGGTCAAAGCTAAATAAGTGGCAATTAGACACATTGATAATTCCTAGAAAAACATGCTTTTTTAGTGAAATTCTCATTGCTTCATTCCTAGGGTTTCTTTATGCAAGAGATATGTTTTCACAGTTATTTAAAAAAAAAACCCAGTAACTGAAATCTATCATAAGGACAAATTAACCATCCATACTATGAATATCATCTTTGATTTTTTAATGGAAGCAAAACTCTGCTATAAGAAATCTGGGATGATTTGATTACAAATATAAACTATTCGATTATACATAACTGTTGATATGACTGAGGAAAAGGCTTATTTGTAAGTGATATACTATTGTAACTGTTTTTAAATGACATACTTTAATTGACATTTAAAACATATTATCATTAAACTCTTCAGTGAGCTCTTCTCAGGCAAATAATAGAAACAAATAAAAATCATTCCAAACAGAAGACTCTTTTTAGCTTAACTGAAACAGAACAGAAATAAAGACATTAAAATACCCTAGGAAGAAAGTAGAGAAAAATACACATGACTTACTGGTGAGTTGTAGGTTTATTTTTATTAACTCTCCAACATTAAACTAAAAATATCCCTTGTATATGTAGATATAAGTATCAGTGTGATACAGTTAACCATGAAATCTACGTGTACATACGTATGCACATATACGTATGTACGCACACACACATACATATATACAAATACCAATATCTACTACTAAATAAAAAGTTATTTAATAGTTTCCTTCTTTACAGAGAAGATAGTAAATAAAGATCATAAAGATCACTGTAGTCTGCCTAGTTTATTAATATATGTCAAACTTGGGACAGAGTTGCATATATGTAACATAAATTATGGGGTGCCATAGGACCATACATTCTAGCCTCTAAATTAAATTACTTTGCCAATTTTATCTGATCTTAAAATGGTTTCATCTTTACACATTTACTTATATTTAAAGTGGTAATCATGAGTGATAAACTAATATCAAGCACAATACTTGATTTTGCAGACAAACAGCCAAGTCCCTTAGCAATAAATCTAGATTTGACATTTAACCATGGGAACATCTATGGTAGGGGAAGACTGTTGAATTCCAGGTGTGATATGTCATCTCAGTCATTGCAATCACCTGCTGACACCCCATAATTCAAGATATGCTACAGGAAAGAAACATCTGGAAAGAGAATGTCAGAAAGGGAAAATCCCTCTGGCAAGGCTCTTCTCCCCAGAATGCATCACCTGTTGGCAGCAGATGTTGTGTGTATGTAAAGAGGGCCAATGAAATCCTTCACATGCACTGTAGCTTGTGGAGGCAACAGCAGGCATTGCTTTGCTAAATATCCAGTCATTGCATATTCAGTTCAAGATAAAACTTTTACTGAATATTCATGGAGGGAATAATTCTGAACTCACAGGAAATGCAAACATTTCAAAGCATAATCCTTGACCTCGAGGAACTTAAAATTGAAAGAGGGAGGCAAATAGGGAAGAAACTAAGAGAACACAAATATTTTCACATTTCCTTCCCTATTTTACCCGAGTAACAGATGTCTGATAAAAATAAACTTACAACATTGAAGTATGCCCTCAAATCATCAGGGATTAATTTTGCATTCATTTCTTTTAAAGCAAACCATGAAGGATAGTTTATGCACCAAGTTACCCACTATAGTGCTATTTATAACAGAGAACTATTAATAATCTCAATGTAAGACAACAGAAATGGAGATATTGTTAGTTCTGCCTTTAGAATAAGATGTGGTATGAAGGTGTTTGGGATGATTGTGGGGAACATTAAGCTAAGATATAAAGGAAGAGAAAAGTGATGCTTCTATCCTGGGTGGCAGGAGCAGGGAAGAATGGTAATGTCTTAGGCATCTTAAGACCATCTGGTTCTGGATTACAGTTTGTGTATAAATGATGCATGCACACAGGTGGGAAGAACTCTACTAAATTTTCTGAATGACAAGGCAGTGCATCTTATAGTATGACCAATATTCTATGTGCGTGCATAGAAAAACAATAAAATGAGGAGTTAAAATAACTTACTATTCTAGATGTCTGTTCCTTTTCTATATACCACATTTCAAACTCCTTCAACCTCTTTATTGATTAATTTGACTTAAAAATAAATTGTTTAAAAGGAAGTAAATGTGTTCAATCAATTCAACAACTTTTAAGTCATTAAGTAACTATACATTTTAATGAGGATTTTGGACTGCTTTGTACATTATTCAAGTACTTATGACCTAGAACAGATTAAGAAAGGGATATGTTATTCATCTAAATGTATAGTTGTTTAATTCACAGGAAATAATTATTATAACATTATCATCATTATGACAGCATAAAAAAAATGAAAGGTAAAAGTTCTAGATTTCATACTAAATCACAGAATATCTCTTTCCTAACAGGACCCAAATTGAGGATACATACAACTTTACTCCTGTGTTCATAATTAATTCTTGCTCATTGCTAGTTAGAGAGACTGATGAACACTGGGAACTTTCTAAACAACAGGGTTGGGAGTGAATTTTTTTTTTTAAATTCCCATATGCATTTAAAGGAATCACTCTTGGGCCTTCAAATGAGTAACCTACTTTGCCTTTAATTAATTATCCAGAGGACTCAAATTCAACTCCTCTTTAGCATCTTGTCCTCAGCTCCTCTTGGGTGACGTCATGGTGAGGGGATGATGCATATTTAGATGTATTTATAGACTTAGATTACCTAAAGGAAATTCAAATCTCTTGCTGGTTTTACAAGAAAGCACGCAACCTGATTGTCCCAACTGCCTTCTCCCTTTTGAGCCATCTATCATGGTGTCCTCAGACAAGGTATAGCACATTTTCAGTAAGGAAAATCTTAGAATACATAATCTAACCAAATGCTAATGATCTTCATACAGCTAGCTATTTGAGATAATCCCCTACCATTTGCACTAGATGTGCAATTGAGTTTGTGAGTGTCTTCATGGTTGCCTTTTTTTTTTAACTGTATACATAATTTCTGAAATATATAAATAAAATAATTTTGTTTATTTAAAGAGCAGCCTTTACAGGTTAGTAACTTAAATTCCTTCCAACAATTCATCTCATAGTCTCAGAACAGAACCGTTAAAAATTTGAGATGTTGACATAAGTGTGACAAATTTGTACAACACAGGAATATGAGCACATTGTTTTATTTTATATTAAAAGTCCATGCAGGGACGGTGACAAGATGCTGGTCTGAAGCAGTCAGAGCTGAGGGCCTTGGCAGTGTCCTCATGCTCCGGCTCTGCTCTGGTGCACAATGGAGGCCAAATGGAAATTTTTTTTTAAAGTCTGTGCAGATGGTTTTCAGAAATAACAGATAAAATTTCTGAGTCCACACACATACGAAATTGCATGAGAAGTGAAGTTGGGTCACATATAACACTGAAAATCCTTAGAGGATGTATTTGATGGCTATCTTCACTGTAAATAAATACAATACATGGACTGTTTGATCTGGAAAGTTGCCTTGGTTCACTAGAATCAATTAAATGCCCCATCAAATTCTTAAGTTGTTAGAGTCTGTGAAAGGCCACAGTACATACAAATCCATTCATAGGGCTTCTTTAGGTTGCCAGGGCTAAAAGGTAGATGGAGTATATATTTAATTCGGCCCACGAACACTCATAGATTATTGAAAAAACATCAGTTGAATAATTACCATAAGCACAATATTCTGGGTACAAAAAATTACCTGCTTCCTTAGGGTGTAAAAATCACATCAGTGTTTTATAAGCAAGGGTACGGTCTTCCCATTCAGTATCTAGGCTATAGACTCATTACTAAAAAAACCTTTAAAGGCGTTAATACATCTAATTGAATTATGGACACAATCTCTAGTCCTGTCTCCCAAACATGTTCACTATGTCAAACAAGAAATAAAAACACTAGTGACTCCATCTCTTTGATGTCCTGCTTGACTCACCTCTCCCATCGTGACTTTTGCCACCTCAAAAATTTACCACAAAGAAGAAAAACTGAAATGTGAAGTGCTGGTGGAACGTTAAAAGGTTAAATTTCATCTCAAAGTGTTATGTCCCTGATGACTTTGACCATCGTAAAGCAAGATAGAGTTCTCTGGGTATGCGTCCTGTGGAAATAAGCATTTGCACCCACAACACTGTCCCTTCTCACACACCCTCCTCTTGCAGTCTCTTCCTTTTAGTATTCTTTGCAATCTGTCACTGTCATTGGTATTTATTCCCTTACCTGTTTATTGCCTATCTTATCTTTATAAAACATAAGAAAAGGCCTTGGGTAGGAACCTTGTTTACTTTATTCAACGACTTATTACAAGCACCTAGAAAAGAGCCTGACACATACGGAATATTCAATAATAGTTGTTTTATTGTTTTTTTATGTGCTAAGATAATATTTCTTTGGCTTCATAATGATGATCTCCCATAGGTTTCATACCACTGCAAGGATGATAAAATAGAAATTTTGAGAATATAGTGAAACTGTAATTATGAGGCCAAGGGTCCTACACGACTTTTTTCAAGGATTCCACAAGACTAGGGATTCAATATTCTTTTAACTTATTTAAAAGGATGATATTTCCTTAGTGCATTGCCTACTATAGTTTTTGCCATGCAAACCCACAGAAATAATAGGACAATAATCATAAATGTATTTTTAACAGAATGGGCTATCACATCTTGGGCAAGATGGTGTATGTTGGATTGAGTATTTTTTTTTTTTCTTGAGAAGCTATGTAAATTTAGGGTCAAAAGTGTTTGACTCTAAGCGTGTGTACATATTATTTCTGCTTTTTTTTTCCCCTCTCCATAGACTTGGAGTCTGGCTTAGTTCGAATAAACTATATCTCTGAAGATTTTCCAAACTGCTTGAGTCAACAAGCTAGACAAAACTATAAATCTTCAGAGACTTGGCTTTTTCTGCACTCCCATATCTGGTAATGGCTGGCAATATCAAAAGAACAGTCTTCCTTTCCCTAGGCTGGCACTCCCCTTTTCAGTCTTGGCCAGCCCCCAGAAAGTGAAAGCGGATTTACGTTAACGTAACAAACCTCCTGGAAAAGGTGCTGTTCTCAAACTGAGAGAAGAAATTGTTTTATGATTTTTTTCCCCCTAAATTGGCTTGCTTGTGGGTGCTTGATGGCTTTCTGGCCTGTGTCTAACTAGCAACATTGTTTTCTCCAGCTCATAGACTATAAACTGACTTTTTATATTTTATAACATTGCAGAGATTTCTCTGGCTTCTCCCCTCATCCCATCACTCAGACAGTGACAGGAGAAAAAAACTGCTAAGTGTGGCTTTTAAGTGCAAACTTACCATATTTGTGAGTTACCTACTGATAGAATATGCCAGAACTACTTCTGGGGGTCAAATAATATGTTTGGGGGAGAAAAAGTGTCTTTCAGACTTCATTTTAAACTTTGAATCATGTAGCTTAATTTAGTGCTTTCCTTTTTTAGAAAACCTATGTATACATTTTTCTCAATCTACCATGTCATTCAAGGGATCAAGCTATATAAAATGGCAGAGCAGGCAGTGACCTATTTTCATCCATCCATCCATCTATCCATCTATCCACCCATCCAACAAACATTGAGCACAAATTTGATTTAGGGAGACTAATCTTAAAGAGTCCATGTCTAAAGAGTTAGAAAGACTTACCACTATTCATTATAACGTGGAATCATAAATCCTACAAAATGGATTCTGTACTGAAAAGTGTTTTGGGAACAGAGAATAGTAAATGTAACTCTGCCCTTGGGGTCAGAATTGGTCAGCATCCTAAATAAGGAATTACAAAACAGATGATATTTGAGTAGAATTTGATGGTTAAAAACAGTAATTTCCTATACCTGAAGAATCATCAGGATAAAGTGATGAGTTTTTTTTGTTTTTTGTTTTTTTGGTTTTTTTTTAAGAATCCTTGGGTGGGAAGGGCATGACTCAGGAGATCCTTGACCAATAGGTTTGGAATGTAACTGATTTACAGGACAACAGAAAGACCTCACCGTAAACCTCCCCCTCCTATTTATTTAAAATCTCCATTCTAGTTAAAGAGGTCTCTTTCACAACTTTACAGCAGTTATTTGCTTTCAAATAACTATCCCCAGAAGAGATGATGGTTTGATAACTTGCATTCAGTGAAAGGAACTATAGGCAATTTTTCTACACTGTGTTTTTTCCCTTGGGAAAATCTAGAACTGACTCATATAGCAGTGATCAAGATAAGCAGCAATGGAGAGAAGAAAGTAAGCATCTGAGAGTGATAAACCCCACAGGATATGGAGTTATGAAAAAAATCAAAGTGGAAATGGCTTCCTTCTCTTTTTCCCTTCTCTCCATCTTTGCTTGACTACCTAATACTTGGACTATATCAAGTGGGATGAAAGAAAACAATAATCCTTAAATTTCAAAAGAGATTTTCTTATTAAAGAAAGGCCTAGGTGTTTGCTAGGTAGATTTACAGTGGTTCTCTCTCTCTCCATGTATATATATTGCAAATAAATATGATATATATGTGTACATATGTATGCAAATACAATATAAGTATATATGTTATATTAAGAAGGCTTAATATATATGAGAACTAAATGTGATAAAAAATTTAAAAGGCTACTGATTTAGAAAGGCTACTAAGATTTGGTAGTTTAGTATTTATTTAATGATTTAAAAATTTTTGGTTGAAGGCAAGTTTCTCATCTGCTGAATAAACATCATTAAATCAGAAATACAACATTGTTATATAAGAATTTCAATATTTTGTACTGCAAAGTTTTTTTTTTTTTTGCTTCCTCTTCTCTAGAGAATCAAGAGCTAGCCTCTACATGTGAGTGTTAGGTATCAGAGTTCAAATCCGTGCTGTACCTCAGGCTAGCTTCAGATTCACTTTACTTGGATGGTTCAAAGATAAAATACTGCTTAAAATCAGGACCATAATAGCAGCTACCCCCTCAGGCAACAGCAGCAGGAAGGCTAGAGCACACTTTGAGCAGTGTTGTATATCACAGGGAATCTACAATGCCTTCGTAACTCACCCTTCTCCCCATAGAAAATAGTTACAAAATACATAGGAAGAATACACAACTGAAATACCTTAGAGCACACAAATGTAAGTATCTATACCTAGGGAAGCAAATTTCTTAAGAAACCAACTCTATACCTTTAAAACCTTAGTGATGATAACATTTTATTAAGAATTAATAATGATCTTTTTCCTGGAAACAATTTGGCAGTATATATTAAGAACTTAAAAAAAAAAAAAAATCCAACCCAATAAGCCAATGATTTCCCTTCCAGGAATTTATCTTAAGGAAAGGAGGTACCTCCTTCCAGTATAGTCACTATTCCCATAAACCCAGTGACCAGATTCACTGTTCTGTTTGAAAACATGCCAGCAAATGCCCTCTAAAATGGCCCGGGTGAACTTTTCTTGCCTCATCTTTGGCAGTGAACTATTCTCCACATAAACCAGAGGAAACAGCCCAACTGTGTCATGCTAGAACTCAGCTGCTTTCTTTGCAAACATTTCCCATAGCTAAAAGCTTGCTTTAGCATTTTTTGAAACACAAGAGAGTCCAATGTCTACCCTTGGACTCATAGAATTATATTGTAACACCTGGCTCCGGATTTCGTGAGGTTAAGCCGGTTCTGATTCAATGAGTCCTCCTTGTAAAGCTCAGGTTTCCATAACTGTATTTTAGCAGATTTTTATATCTAAAGCTTGCTATGCTATTTTCCACATTTGCAGAGAAGATGTGTCATTTCAGAGAAATAAGAAAAATAATGATTTTTCTGAAGTACTCTGGTTTCTTTTTTGTTTGGACATGATATGTATTTTCCTAATTATGAAGTACACACTTATTGAAAAGAATGTGGAAAACATATGAAGAACGAGGAAGAAAAAACCCAAAACACCTACTAGGTTGACACATCTTAAAACTGCCTTTTGGTAGGTCAAAAACAAATGTGTGCATATACACTGGAGACCAGCAATCGAAAGGCAGCTACCACTGATATTTCCATTTAGAAATGGAAGTCCAGGTTTGACAGATTTTTAGATATGAAATAGTCTATTTTTTTGAACAAATTCACCAAAATAATTGTGGATTTACCCTAGCACCAACTCAAATGGCACCATTTTGCAAATTCAAAAAATTTTTCAGCTGACTGAAGATAATCATCACATGTTGGAAAATTGTCATAATGTAGAAATCTATAGGAACTATGAAAGGTTTATGTGTGTACAAAATCCTCACCAACCACTGCAAGCCTTCTGTGATCTGGATACAGTCATGGAAACACAACTTGCCATCTCTGCCTTATATCCTGGCAAGCCCTAGCCTATTCATTTGCCTTGAAAGACCCATTTTCACATTATATTGCTAGGCTTCTCACAAAAGCTCTGCATTATCACACTAATGTGTAAGTTGCTCACCTGTCATGGAATAACCATGATGACATCTCCAGAGTGATTGGAGTTCTGCCTTAGGAAGTATTCTGAGAACAGATCTCATTCAGAAATTTAAATAATAAAACTATGATTCATATTAATATTCTGTTTCCCCCTCAAATTCTACATTTTAAAATCATCATGTTTTTTTATCTGCTTTCTCAAAGAGAATACTTTATTTATACTTTGTAAATCTAACAACCAAATGTTATTGTGCAACTATATGCCAAGAGATCTCAGTGTAGTCCTATGGCTACATGCACAGATTCTCCCTAAAATTGGGTTAAAAGGTAATTTGCTATGTTGCTGGACCCTAGATCATTAGTCACAGTGGCCTAAGTGCATTCTCTTATAATTCAATATTAAAGAAATTGCTTTTATGGCATTAACTATATTATATTCAAAATTGTATAAATTATTGAAATACTATGCCTACTGCCAAGATATAAGACAGTTCACATGGAAAAAGTTCCATTTTAAATTATTCATTGGAAAAAAGTGAGTCTCTTGCCAGAAACTGTTTTATACTAGGGCTAGCTTTTGGGACTTACATTTAAATATGAATCACAAGAACTCTGGAAATTTCAGATACTCATAATTCTCCTGGCTTTGAATAAAAGTTTATCTCTTTAACTCATTCATTTCCATCAAGTGGATCAAATACTATCAATTGTCTTGTATCTAGGTGCTATTCTGGTGAGCATTTTCATTAGTAGGTAAAGTCGTTAGATACGTGATTCCTTATAAGCCATGAAAAAATATCAAAAATCATATAAAATACTAAAATTTAGTGACATAGTTTCAGTATTTGTGAGTAGAATATAGAAACTATATAACCAATGAGTTATGTACATATATTACATAAACATATGCACATACAAAAGTTATATGTACGTGTATATTATGAATATATACATATATATGTTTGTAATATAGTTGATATATATTAGATTGGATATGTGTGTATGTGTATTGTATGATATAATTATGTGTCTTTGCTAATGCTGGGATATGGTAGTAAAGGGGCAAACCTAATTATAGGAAAGCTAACCTCAAAGGGTCACATAATTATGTTACAAAGTACACATACACAAATATACACCCACATATCCAATCTATGTATATTTTTCCTACATATTTCTAAAGAATTCATATAAATGGAGGAACTATTTTGTATTGATTTTTTAGTACTTTGCCGGATCAGAGTTAGTTCACAGTAAGTGCTCAGAAGGTGTTGAATAATAATGTTTTTGTCGGTTCTAAATGTTCCTTATTAGGAGATTATAGACTTCCTTCTGCATATTAATTACAATATTCTGAGGAACAGAAATATTTAAACACTTTTCCCATTTGAATGAAAAAACATTGAAAGTAAACTACTCCCTGGAGTGTTAAGTAAGGAACTTTGGTTTATTTTAGCTTCTCCAAGTACTAGATGCATAGCATGTCTGCAGAGCCCAGTTGAGAGTATTATGTAATTTTATTTTGATTTTCTAGATATCATATTTTTAAGGATTTGAAAATGCAGCTAAGACTAAAAAGTGTCTTCTCTTCAGCATGTGTTGTCTGTAATTACCTCTCTACCTGCTGGACTTTTTGGTTAGAGTGCTCCAGTCTCGTCACTTGGCAAATCCTCCAAAAAATAAGCTAAATCCTCTTTTCTTTCAGCATTTGGAAAACTCAATCTACCCCCTAAGCATTACCTCTATTATTCTTTATTTTTCTTATACTTCTCTTAACCATTTATCTTTTTTTCCCACGACTACTACTATACTGAAAGAACAGAAGGCATATCTAAATTTTTGATTTGAAGATTGAGATGAATGAAGGGCAAGGTTTAGCCATGTCAAAATAATCAAATTAACCTTTTGGATAGGTTAACTAGCTTAGTAGATAAGGGAATTCTATGAACATATTGAGTGTATGTAGATCTCTAGAGTCATTTGACAGTTGTTAGGGAGAGTTTAACAATAGAATGGGGAGTGTGGACAAAGAGTCACATAGCCAGGAAGAATCCTATCTGCTTGTCATTACAACCAGTGTTGATGGGTAGATTCACATAAGACAGAAGGGAGAATGGCAGAGGAAAGCCAAAGGGATCTGTGTCTGGCTCTCTCCTTTCTGCAATTTTAAACGTCTTGGATGAAACTCTTGGAGACATATTTATTGATAAAACAATATGAAGGGTCATATGTTCAGTAATCGTCACTACAATTTAAGATTGACATGATTAGAAGTCTGTCAGAATAGTAAAGTGCCCAGACACAATGCCATGTAAAGACATAATTGAAGGGGCTGGGATGTTTACATAAAGATAAGGAATGGAAAGAAGGAAATTTTTTGAATTAATTTGTGGATGTATTTGTTGTTCTAGTAGACAGAGTAATGGTAGATTTCAGGTCATTACAGTGAAGTTCCTAAACAAGAGTGTCCTCCCAATCAAGGAGGTTATTTATGAGAATGTGAGCTTCCTGTCATCAAAAGATTCTCAGACATGAAAAATCAGTAGGATTAGACAAGGGTTTACTACATTGGGTGAGTGCTTGGGTCAAATACGTTCATAGAGATTTTCAATTGCTGTGTTCTTTGACTCTTTGCTGCACTGTACGCGTGTACATGAAGAAGCAAATCCAAGGAAAATACCATGAACATGCTAAAAGGTCTGGGTAAATGGCTATTTACTATGTTTCCTCTGAGTGCTTAAAACTTAATAGGACAAAATAAGTTCTTCCAGGAATGCAAAGGAATGAATTCCAGGAATGCAAAGAATAGTTGAATGATACCTTCGTAGGTGGAAAAAAAAGACTATTCTCTGCTATTTGAAAACTCCACTGATTGATCTTACATTTGTCTTTCCCATGATAATATGAATATTACATCAGTGTTTATACCTAAGCAAATATTTATGAGTTTGTGTACATTATAGTAGTTACACTGTATGCATCCAGATCAATGTGTTAGTGTAAACAGACGGAAATATGCTTCTCAGTTGATGAAAAACATAAGAGCCCTTCTCATCCTGTTTCACCAAACACCTAAACTCAAACACTTTCCGTCCTAGTTTCTCTTTTTTTCCACTTTTCTTTCTTTTTCTTTTTTTTTTTTTGTCCTTTTAGGGCCACACCATAGTATATGGAAGTTCCCAGGCTAGGGGTCAAATCAGAGCTGTAGCCACTGGCCGGTGCCACAGCCACAGCAATGGCAGAACCTTAACCCCCTGGGCGAGGCCAAGGATTGAACCTGCATCCTCATGGATACCAGTCAGGTTCCTTACCAGTGAGCCATAACAGAAATCCTCCACATTTATTTCTGAATTGCTTTTAATCTCCAGAGATGGGGTGACCACCTGCCTTTCAAACATATTGCAAAAACAGCAGTGATTATGGTTGATTTTTGCTAGTCAGTTATTTTATTGAAGAACACCTGTACCAAATGACAGCAGAGTCACCAGCTGATGAGAAGATTTATTATGTATATAATATTGTGCTTTTGGTAGGGAGTCAGCAGAATTGTGTTATGACTGTAATATCAAACTGTTTCTATCAGGCTAGAGCTGTAACATTCAAATGGTACCTTAAGGTACTGAGTTGTGTGCTTGCTATGGAATGGTACTCTTTAAAAAAAAGATTAAACAAAATGTATAATAGAAAAAGCAAACTGTTTTAGTAGAGACATATATCTGTTCCTTTCTGAGTGTAGCAAGGCTGCTAATTGATCAGATTTATTTCCTCTTCTTAGCACATGACTAGATTTTGTTTCCTAGAATCCTTTGCAGTTGCTTATGACTAAATTTTAAACAATACAATGTGAGCAGAAGAGACAGGTGCCACTTCTAGGCTTGCCCCTGCCCCAAATTCCCATGGGTGATCCTCCATGTTATGTCCCCCTACACAGCTTGATGCACATAGCCTTAAAAATTGGAAGTTGCATATTGAATATGACAGAAATACAGGATAGAGGGGAACAAGTTTTTAGAGAATGTAGCCTGCCTATAAGGAATAACTGATTGGGCTGTGCTATTAGTATAATAAATAAATAAATAATATTCCCAGACAGTTTTATAGAAAAGATCTACCAATATCTAAGGAACTCTCATCTTTGTGTTTTACAACTCACTCAAAGAACTATTAAACAAATAAAATGTAAGGAAATGATTATTACCTTATAAGCCTATATATGAAAATAAAAGGAAGAAAACATTGCCAATTCATTTTATGAAATTGATGTAATGTGATATTAAACATGGACAAGAACTGTACAAGAAAGGTAGTTTCACTTAGAACACAGAACATTTTAAATTATAGTACTCAATCCACCAAATATAGCCATGTTATTTTTAAAAGGATGCTTTGTTACAAGACTGAAGATACTGTTCAACAGTTAATATTAACTTAATACTCCACAGCAACAGACTGAAGGAGAAATATATGATTATGTAAATAGGGATAGAGAACAAACTATATAAGAAAAACGCTATAATTTACAGCAAAAAAAGTTACAAACCAGGAATAGTAAATTCCTTTTATAAATAATGTGACTAAAAGGATCTATCAAAAATTCATAATGGGCATTATCTTTAATTGTGAAATGTTGCAGACATATTTCATTAAAACTGAAGTAAGGTAAGGAAGCCCACTTTTACTGCTTCTATTTTACATGGTACTGGAATTCCTAGCCAGTTCAGTAAGTGTAGGAAACAAGCCAGACATGTAAGAATTGGAAACAAAGGTTCAAAAGAATCATTGATCACAGATAACATAATTGTCTTTGTAGAATATTTGAAAGAAGTTATGGATTATTTAAATCAATAAAATTGATGAGAATTCAGTTAGACTACAAAAAATATGTTAACTTTTCCTACAATAAATCTACAAATTTGATACAAATTACATTAAATTTCCACTTTTATTCACAGAATTCAATAAGATTAACCTAGTGTTGATATTGAAGGGTAAAGGATGAAAAGTAGCCAAGACAAACTTGATTAAGAAAAATAAAGAGAGGAACTTATCCTATCATACTCTTAGGACAAATTATAAAACTCTGTACTAAAAATACAGACCAGAATGAAGTTGATACAAACAAAATATATAACATGCACAGAACACACATAGTAGTTTTGGATATGATAATGGAATGGTCAGGATAAAAGAACATACCATTTAACCAATGGTGCTAGGACAATGGATGCATTAAGAGAGAAAGTAGATTCTGACCTCACATTATGCACAGAATATGGACATATATTAAAAGCTTAGATATTAAGATCAAATAATTTAAATGTTTAAAAAATATAGAATAACTTTATAATATGGAAGTTGGAAATGAGTGAGATATAAAACACACACGAGAATGAAAATGATCAATAAATGTAACTATATTCATTTAAAAATATTTATGCATATGTGAGCTATCGTAAAAACTTTGTGAAACCACAGATTTGTAGGAGATATTTATAATGAATGTAAACAAACAAAAGATAAGTAGCCTGAATACACAAACATTCTTAATAGTTCAATGAGTAGAAAAGAGACAAAAACAAAGAACAGACTAATAAAGAATATGAATAGCAAATTCATAAAAGGAAACTTGAATTGCCAATTAATTGACAAGAAATATAAATTCATTAATAGCTAGGGAAATTTAAATTAAAATAATTTCAAATCATAATATTGGTAAGCTTTAAAAACTAGAAAATTCCAAGATGATGAGTGTCAGAAAATAAAATACACAATGATGAAATCAGTATAAATCTACAATATTTTAATAAAGTCTTATGTGTATCAATATCGACTAACTCTAAAAAAAGTAATATGTTGAGTGCAAAAGACCACTGGTGGTGAAAGCATAGGCATATAGATTGACTGAACAGAATAGAATAACTAGAAGAAGACCTGTATAAATATATTTAACTGATCTCTGACAAAGAAGCAAAGGCAATTCAATGGAGCAAAGACAGACTAAAAAAAATTATGCTAGAATAACTGGAAAGCAGCAGGCAAAAAATGAATCTAAACAAAGACCTTACACACTTCACAAAAATTAATTCAAAGCGTTTGTAAACCTAATTGTAAAATGTAAAACAATAAAATCCCTAGAAGATAACAAAAGAGAAAACCTACGTGATCTTGGTTATGGCAATGACTTTTTAGATACAACAACAAAGGCATGATCCATGAAGGAAACAATTGATAAACTGGACTTTCTTAAAATTAAAAATGTCTGCCTTGAAAAATATATGTCAAGAGAACCAGAATACCTGCCACAGACTGCAAGAAAATATTTACATGTATCTGATAAAAGAATGTTATACAAAATATACAAAGAATTCTTAAAACTCAACAATAATAAAATAAGCAATCCAGTTTAAAAAATGGGCCAAAGACTTTAACAGACACCTCACCAAAGAAGTTATAAAGATAGTAAATAAGGATATGAAAAGATGTCCCACATTGTATGTCATTATATATCAGGGAAATGCAAATTAAAATGATAATAAAGTATCATTACATACCTATTAGAATGGTCAAAATCTGGATCACTGACAACATCAAATACTAGAGAAGATATGAAGCAAAGGGAATTTTCATACTTTGCTGATGGAAATGCAAAATGATACAGCCATTATGGAAGGTATTTGGTATTTCTTTTTTTTCTGAAACTAAACATACTCTTACAATTTGTCAGTTGTGCTCCTTGATATTTACCCAAAGGAGTAGAAGAATAGGTCCATACAAAACCCGCACCTGAATGTTTACAGTAGCTTGATTCATAATCACCAAAACTTGGAAGCAACCAAAGCGTTCTTCAGGAGGTAAACGGATAAATAAACTGTAGTACTTCCAGATAATGGAAGTATTATTTAGTGCTTAAAAGAAATGAGCTATCAAGCCACAAAAAGACCTGGAGGACACTTAAATGCATATTACTAAATGAAAGAAGCAAATCTGAAAAGGCTACACATTGTGAGTTCTCCTATATAATACTTTAGAAAAGACAGAAATATGGAGACAGTAAAGAGATAAAACTTCACCACGAGTTAAGAGGGTTGGAAGAGGGAAGACTAGGCAGAGCACAGAGGATTTGGGGACAGTGAAAATATTCTGATATTATAATGATGTATATAGGCCATTATACGTTTTTCCACACCCATAGACCAAACAACACTAAGAGTGAACCGTAATGCAAACCATGGACTTTGACTGAATATGATGCGTGAATGTATGTTCATCCATTGTGATAAATGTATTACTCTGCTGGGAGATGCTGGTTATGGAGGAGGCTACAAATATGCAAGGGAGATATATGGAGAATCTGTACCTTCCTTTCAATTTTGCTATGACCCTAAAACTGCTCTAAAAAGCCTTAATGTAAACCTTATATTTATTGATCTCATACATTTCAAAAGTAATAAATATTCACTGGGAAAAAAAGCCAGTTGGGAAAAAAATTATGCAGCATGAAATTATGATAGATACTATTTACAAAAATCCTGAAAATGCACAAAACATTCTGTAAATTATTATGGTTAAATAGAGATAATAAAATTATAAAATCATGTATAGGAAGGATACATACTAAGAACAGGTACAGCCAGGAGTTACGGAAGGGAAAGAGAAGCTGTAAATATTTAGCTTTAAATATTATTGCTATTTTATAAGTGAAGTGACACAATATAATCAAATGGTTAAATTAGTGTATTGGTATATTGGTGCTGATATATTTTAAACTATATTTTCAAATTACCAAAAAAAAAATAAAAATTTAAAGCAAATGTAGATTAAATGGGTTCTTATTTCATGAGGTGGTTATGAACCTGTTAAGTGAGATTTGATGCTTGAATGAAGTAAGTTTGGGGAAGTAAATGCTATGTAGGTTATTAGCTGTTATTACTAATAAATACTGTTCTAATGTAAATGAAACAAAAACATAATTATTAGCTGTTGTTCCTAATAAATATTAAATCTATATAAAATGAACCAAAACATTCATAAATTTCCAGTCTCATAATCGCCTCACAAATGGTTTCTTTCTCCTTTATGCTCTCCCATCTTTCTGTATGTGTTCAAACTAACCTTCCTTTCTTTCCTTTTCTTTATCTTATCCTTTTCTTTGTCTTATTTTATTTCTTTTATAATTTCTGGCTTATTGTTTTTTCATATGATTTATTCATTTTCTCTGTCTCTTTCTCTTTACATTTCTCCTTTTTCTCAACTGATTATGAATGTGATGTGCAGCAATTACACAATAAATTATCACATGGTTTTAATAAAAAATTTCTACATGTCAAATGGAAAAGGTATTTGACCCAATGGAATCACAGATGTTATGATAAAATTGAAATAGTTAAAACTGAAGCAAATATATATATATTTATATACCTAATATGTATTTATATATAAAAAAACAAGCATCAATGAAAAAACATTAATTAGCTTTTATGTTGGCCTCATTTTCAGTAATTTCTATGGTGTGTGGCAGCAAACATCAGGCCAACGGATTGAGGCAAAAGGAGTATTAAAAAAGATAAAATTTCCCTGGGAAGTTCCCAATGTGGCTCAGAGAAAAAGAATCTGACTAGCATCCATGAGGATGCAGGTTCCATCCCTGGCCTAACTCAGTGGGTTAAGGATCTGGTGTTGCCATGAGCTGTGGTGTAGTTCGCAGATGCGGCCCAGATTCCACACTGCTGTGGCTGTGGTGTAGGCTGGCAGCCACAGCTCCTATTCAACCCCTAGCCTGGGAACTTACATATGCCATGGGTGCAACCCTAAAAAAAACAAGAAGAAGACATAACTTCCCAAAACTATTGGGAAAGTGGAAGTCTACATCCTTCAGGAAGGAAGCAGTATTCCATTTAATAGTGTAATGTGAAAGAAAGAAGAGCTATAATTTCGACCAGAGCACTTTTGGGAATCATTTCAAAAGTCTCAGTCAGTCCCAAATAAATGGAATGCACACACAGGCCTCAGACAAGTCAACTTTTGATCATGAAAATCTAGCTTTTGCAGCAATGAAGATGCTAACCTTGCTTTTCTGACTCCATATTATTACAGTTCTAAATTTCAGTTGCATATGACGAGCCCAAACTCCCATCCAATCTCCTGCCCCAGGTCACCACACACACTCATACAATTTTCTACGCATGGGAATAGATGTCTTCTGTGTGTTCCCCACCCCCGCCTCAGGAGGCATTTCTGAGCCTACCCCATATTTCAGCTGGTGCTTTAGAGTCCTATTATTTACACTTCTTGGGAGATGTGGAGGGTGCTTTTGCAAAGAGGATGCTCTGCCCACATACAGTATTCTTATCAACCATGTTTTTTTGGGTTTCTTTTTTTTTTTCTTCCTCTTTAACTTTAAAGGTCATGATAGTTAAAGTTACTGCTCTTTTTCAACTCATCCAAAAACAATTTTGATTTTGTACTTTGCATCATATTTAAACAATCTAGAAAAAGAAGTGAGATTAAAAGTCAGAGGAGAGTTTTGAAATATCTGGATGCAGTATAACCTGGGATGACGAAGTTGGTTGTTTCAACACAGTGAAAAATGGCATATAATGAGTTGGAAGAATTTTTCAAAATGCATTCCAGGGTAAAAAATATTTTGTTGATTGTAAATATTGGCAAGTTGGTAAAAACCTATCATGCACAAAGCACTGTGCTCATTTAAACTAGGCAGATGTCATACTCCCCCATCATCTCCTAGTGAGCCAGGGACCAAGAAAGTACAAAGGGACATCATAAGGGGAGGAAGTACCAAATGATAAGATATCAAATGAAGTCTGGAAGAGTGGAGGAGCACTTTTGCTTAGGGGGGAGAAGAATTTTTAAAGGCCATAGGTTTTATAGAGGGGCCTGATATAGATTATTAGGGACCAAAGAGTAGGGACCATGGGTTAGTCATTTTACAAAAGGTACTTAAATTATTGGTATTCATGAAATATTTGTCAGATGGTGGAAGAAAGGATTTGTATCACTAACAAGGAAAACGGACTTCAGACAAGCCATCATTGTTTGTAGAAAGATAGATGGGATACTCAAGGAAAAGAGGAAAATATTGATTGGATATTTAGTGAAACTCTGCTTGCACTTCTTATCCATTACCTCATTTATTTCATACAGTCATGTTGTGAATTAGGAATTATTGACCTAATTATTAACTATTTAAATCTGAAAATAATTATCAATTATAAATCTCAAAACACACAGATACTAAGAGGCAAGACTGGGTCTCCTTCAGTGTTTGGTATACCAAAAATGTTACTGGCTACACAAGGATCGAAGCCAGGGAGTCATGCTAATAAGATTCGAACTTAAGATGTCCCATATGCAGTTTAAGGTCATAGACTCTGGAGTTAGGCTGCCTTGAAACCTGTTCACTATCTTTTTGACATTACACAAACAATATATCCTCAGTTTCTTCTTGTAAAATAGGGATAACTATAGAATCTACACATTACTTTTGTTTTGTTTTGCTTTGGAAGAATACAAGAGATAAGGGAGTTCCTGCAATGGCTCAGTGGTAACGAACCCAACTAGTATCCATGAGGATTCAGGCTTGTTTTTTGTTTTTTTGTTTTTTGTCTTTTTGCCTTTTCTAGGGCCGCTCTGTGGCATACGGAGGTTCCCAGGCTAGGGATCTAATTGGAGCTGTAGCTGCCAGGCTAGGCCAGAGCCATAGCAACGCAGGATCTGAGCCATATCTGCGACCCTCACCACAGCTCATGGCAATGCCAGAGCCTTCACCCACTGAGCAAGGCCAGGGATTGAACCTGCAACCTCATGGTTCCTAGTCAGATTGTTAACCTCTGAGCCATGACGGGAACTCTGAGGATTCAGGTTTGATCCCCAGCCCAGCTCTGGCGTTGCAGTGAGCTGTGGTGTAGGTTGTGGATGAGGCTCAGAACTGGTGTTGCTATGGCTGTGGTATAGACTGCCAACTGCCAACTCCAATTTGACCCCTAGCCTGGGAACTTCTATATGCTGCATGTGCTGCCCTAAAAAGAAAAAAAAAGAATACATGAGATAATATATGTACAGAACATTCCCTGGCATGAATTGTATACTTGCATTGAATAGCTTCAGCAGTCATGTTCTGGTTTTTTTTTTTTTTAAATGATTCTGAATAATATTTACATTTTTCTCAATTTATTTGTTTTTATTTCCTTCTAGTAATGTAGGAGAAAATGTCCCAATAAAATGTAGAAAGGAGAGACCCCAGCCATGATGACTAAGTCTAGCCAACTGCCCCAACCAGTTCTCCCCCATGCATCTGCTTCTGTAAGTTTGGTTCCGCAACGATTACCTTGCCTGACGTCACTCCAGTCCAACTAGCCAATCTTGGACCCGGAAGACATAGCCCATAAAAGCCTTGTGAAACCCTTCTTCCGGGCTCAGACTCTGGAGAGCGATCTCCTCTGAGCCCGCCGGCGTAATAAAACTGAGTTCTCCAACTCTCCGAGTGCTCGCTTGGTTTCTCGCCGGGTAAAAGAGCTGGTCCACTGCAGCCACAGAGCTGCTGGAGCTGGTACACTACAGCCACGGGGCTGTCGCCAGAGCTGATACGCTGCAGCGCAGGGCTGCTGGGTATCTGCCATAACAGTAACACTCTCTGGGCACTGACTCCTCTTCTGTGATCAGGTAGTCTGAGCCATAAACTTGGTCATAAATTTTCTATTTGTGCTGGTCAACTCTATGAAATTGCTTTAGAAAAAATAAACAGGACTTTATTGTGTTTAACCTGAATTTCTGTAGTATCCAATTGTAGAGTGTGTCATAATATCTCCATGCAGTCTTTCATTACATATCATTCCTTGCCATAAAAAAAAAAAGAAAGAAACTTGTGTCTTTAACATTGGTCAATCGAAGGCCAACATTAAAGGACACAAAAAGCCAAACATTCTTAACTTCCAGACCCAGGAGCTCTCTCTCCATAAAAAGAAAACAGAGCACAGCTGGGTGGGAGTGAGAGCTGAAGAGAAGCCAGCCCTTTGAAGCTAAGAGTGTATTTTTGATATTGCCACTGACTCCAGCCCATTTAGAAGGTAGAATCGGACTTGGTAAAGCAGATAGTGCCTATAGCCCAAAAATAAACAGAAACTGAAAAAAAAACAAAAACAACAACAACAAAAAACCATAGTTATTTTTTAAGAGAAAATTCATGGTGAGGAATCATCTTAAATGAGACATAAAGATGCAAAAAAGGTAATTTTTAAAAAATTAACTCCTATTAAAGTGTAAGGAAAAAAGATTATAAAAAAGAAAGATGATAAAGAAAGCTAAGACACTGGGTGGAAAATACAAAATAAAATAACATAAAAGAATAGGATGTATGATAAGTAATATTGATTGCACATTCACTATGTGCCAGACACACTTCTAAACACTTCTGCATATTAAAGAATTCCACTCTCACAATATTTATGTGAGACATTATTATTTTCATTCTGCTGATGGGAAGATGGAGGCAAGTTCATTAACTTGCTCAAATCATTTAGCAGTCTGGGAATCTAGGATTCAAACTGAGCTGATCTGACTCAAACATAATTGTTGTCTCCAAGGCTATATAGGCAGAAAAGGAAACAAAAGAGATTTATAAAACAGACCCTGAAGAGAAGAAAAGCGTATTGCACAGAGAAACCTCAGCAGCTCACAGAGCAAGTGAAACACATTGGTACTCCGCCTGCCCTCATAATCCTTTCCTGTCGTGAGACATGTTTCTACAATATTTTCTTAGCCTCTTTGCTGAAAACTCTTGTCCTGCTTTACTTTACCCCATCTTCCTGCTTGAAAAACAGTCGCAGTGCTGGTGAATGACTTAAGAACAAAGACCTAAAGGCATAAGTTATTCATAGGGTCAGCTGAATGAGGACTTAATGCATTGGTCTAGGCATGCTGGACCTGTGCAGATTGGCATGCCATTTGCACAGCATGATACTCCCCTTAAGAATAAAAGAGGAGCCCCATGGTCCCAAGGGGTTTATGAGGGGCCGTTAGCAGGATATGCATTAGCAAGGAGAACCGAGGTGCAAACCTAGGCACGCAGGGTTGCTGCAGATAGGCCTGTCTGCAGAAGCACAATGGTGATTCTCTAGATGCTATGCATAGATAGCTGACACCAAACTTCCTCAAATGCTAATGATCGTTAAATGCTTAAAGGTCAGAGTAAAACCTTAATCAGCAACCGGCTATGTGACTTTTAAAATAACTTAAAAAAAACCCTATATCCTGCACCTACAACCCCTTCTTACTTGATGTAATCCTAAAAAACACAATAAAAGCTGTGTGGTTTCTTAAGGTGGTGCTCTTGGTCCCTGAGACCTTGAGTCCCCCAGTTTCCACCTTTACTTACGATAAATGTCTCTGTATCTTGTTTTATGTTAACTTTTTTCTTTAAGTTTCACAGCACCCGTTCTTCAGCCCCATCCTGCTGAGCTGGCCTCGGCACTTTCCAACATCATCCTTCATGAGCATAGCCGTGGATACACTCAGGACAGGGATGGAAGCACAGACATCTACCAGTGGGTCTTATTACATCTATAACCTCGCTTGTAGACTGTGTGCCTCTTGAGGGTAGGGGAAAAGATCTTGCGTTGATTTACATTTTTAAACACAGGCAGGATGAGTGGTATTTTGTAGTACCACAACACACCCTCATATCCTCATATTATACCTGCAGTTAACATTAGTTTCTTTCGTCCCATGTATAGTCCTCTGTGTCCTTATGCTCTGCCTTCCTCCCTGTTGACAGAGGTGTTCCTCTGTCCCTGTGCAGGCCCAGCCCTCCACTGAGTACTAAGCCCATTCTCTCCAACTACTCAAGGGATTCATTAGAGTAATCCTCCTGTCCTCTCCTACCTCAGCCTGTATTTCACCTTTATTGGATTATTTCCATGACATGGGTTGAAATTTATGCACTTTTTTTTTTTTTAAAGGGAATTTCCATCGTGATGTCAGCGTGATTCAACTAGTATCCATGAGGATGTGGTTTCAATCACTGGCTTTGCTAAGTGGGTTAAGACTCCCACGTTGCCACGAGATATGGTGGAGGTCGCAGACATGGTTTGGATCCCGCATTGCTATGGCTGTGGCATAGGCCCACGGCTGCAGCTCTAATTCAATTCAAACCCTAGCCTGCGAACTTCCATATGCTGCAGGTGTGGCCCCAAAAAGCAAAAAAAAAAAAAAAAAAATCTTGAGCAACCTTTCCCCTCCAAATACTACACCCCTTCTATAGTAAAACTCCTCAAAATTGTGTCTATATTCATGGATATGAGTATATAATATAATGAGTCTATTATATAAGGCAGCTGCCTTAATATTCTTCCTTCTTGATTTCACTCTAATTAAACTCTCAGCACCACCATTCCTCTGCAATACCTTCTCTGTCATTATCCCACAACAATCCAGATATTGCTTAATCCTCCGGTCAGTCCTGATTCTTCATTTTACATGACCTATTATCCAACCTCTGACAGTTGCTCATTGTCCCTCTCTTAAAACCCTTTCCTCACTTTTTTCCCAGGAATATCATGCTCTCTTGGTTTTCTCATTCACTGGTCTCTCAGTCAGCTCTGCTGGTCTTTCTTGTCTCACTGGCCTCATGATGTTAGAGATGTTAGAACATCTCAGGGGGGAATCCTTGAACCTCTTTTGTGTCTACATTTCTCCTTCAGTGAAACCATAAAATTTTGTGGTTTTAGTTACCACATCAAAAGCAGGCACCCTTCCCTAGATTATGGACACAACTCTCCAGAGTTTAATTGTAGACACAGACATAACTTCCCGCTCATCATCTTCACTGGAGTGGCTAACATACACTCTACCTGAATGTATCTAATGAGAACTCTTATTGTCTTCACCACACATTCTGTACCATCAGCTTTCCTCATCTCAGTTAATGATATCTGGTGCTTCCTATTTGCTCAAACCAAAGTCCTTGAGCACATCTTAGATTCTCTCACTCTCCACATCCAATATCAACAAATCTGATTTTACCTTGAGAGCCTCCTGACTGCTCTTCCTGCTGCCATTCTTGTCCCCTACAATCAATTCTCAATGTAGCTGCCAGAATAATCCTAATAAAATAAATTAGATGGCATTGCTATTCTGCTCAAAACATTCCAAATGTTCTCTATTTGTGGTGCACTGAGTCATATTACTGGTTGAAACTCAGTGCTAAAGGTGATTCTAATGAGAGCTCAGAAAGAAAGAAGAGCTATTTAGAAAGTTTCTATCATCTCAGAGAATATATGTATATCATCATCTCGGAGAATATACATACATCATCATAAAGAGGATGCTAGTGGGAATGTGAACATTAAGGACACTTCTGGAATGGTCTCAGATGGAAATGAGGAACATGTTGCTGGAAACTGGAGGAGAGGCTATCCAGGGGCAAAGGACAAGGCTGAATAGTCATCTATTGCCTTGTGAAAGGAAGCATATGCAAGCTAAGAAACTGAATATATATCAGAGGAGATTTCAAAGCAAAGTGTTGAGGGTGCACCTAAGTTCTCCTTACTACTTAGAGTAAAATGTAAGAAGCTAGAGATGAACTGAAAGAGACCTGTTAAGCAAAAAAGGAACCTGAAATTAAAAGATTTGGAAAAATTTGTCTACCTATCTTGAAAAAAACGGAGACAATCTGTTCTTGAGGGAACACCCACAGCATACAGGTCCAGAGAGCAAGGTTCTTCCTCCTTTTTTTCAGAGTGTGAGGCCACGTTTTACAGAATCAGCCAGGCCATTAGGCCATCTCAAAGGGGACAAGGGAGAAGCCTAGGGCTGTGTGGTTCATGTTGCCATCCCACTGGAACCAGAGGGAAGAGCATCCAGAGGATTATTCTCAAGGCTTAAAATACACTAAAATTTTCCTAACTCATTTGTAGATATGCTTGATACCTGTCACTCCTTTCTTCCGTCTGATTTCTTCTGGATTCTTTTGGAATGGGAATGCTTATGCCTGTCTCACCACTGTATTTTGAAAATGTACTGCTTATCTGGTTTTACAAGTTCACAGCTGAAGAGGAATTTTGGTTCATATCTGTGGAGTTCCACCTATGCTGGATTCAGATGATATTTAGATGAGACTTTGGACTTGGAATTGATGCTGAAATGGGTTCAGATATTCAGGAAGTTGGGATGGATGAATGTATTTCACATGTGAGAAGGATATGAATTAGGGGGTGGAATAGAGGGCAGGAGGTTATGCACTGAATTCTGTCCCCACAAAATGTATATGTTTGAAGACTTAATCTCTAATGTAACTACTTGGAGATAAGGAGATATGGTTAAGCAAGGTCAAAGGGCGGGGCTGTAATCTGATAGAACTGGTGTTCTTGTAAGAAGAGGAAGAGCTCTGTCTAGAAAGAGGTACAGAAATATTGTGCACAGAGGAAAGGCAATGTGAGCACACAGCAAGAAGGCAGTTATGCACAAGTCAGGAAGAGGGTTCTCACTAGAAACCAACCCTGATGACAAATGGATCTTGGAATTCTAGCCTCCAGAATATCAGAAAACCAATGCTTGTTGTTTAAATCATCTGGTCTGTAGTATTTCACTACAGTAGCCCTAGCAAACCATCACACTCAGAGGAAAAGGTAAAGTCCTTTCAATGGTCAACAATAGCCTTTCTCTTGTTACCCTACCACTTTTCCATACCATATTCTTTCCCACTCTATTCCAGCCCCACTAGCTCCTTGCTTTCAGGAATTCCCCCGCCTCAGGAACTTGCAGTTCCATGTATCTGGAATCTTCCTTTAGATATATGCATACTTTTCTCTTGTGCTCCTTTAAAATCTTTGGTTAAGTGTCACCTAATTTTTCCGTGATATTTCTATTTATATGTCTAACCTTTTTACCTTCTCTGATAAAAGTTTGTCCACAGCACTCATACTTTCTATCATTCTATATGGATTACTGTTCCATGTTAACAGATTTGTATCAATCTTTGTCTCTGTTCAGCCCTCAGCACCTACCTCAGATTCTGTGACATAGTTGATATTCAATAAACATTTATTAAATAATTGCAATGTATTTAAATTTCCTTCTCTGATAGAGAAAATTACCACCATCTTGTATTCCTAATGCCTATAGGGTAATATCAAATATTAAATTTTTTACTGTATTAAATATAAAATAGAATTAACATAAAAAATCAAGCATCAGTCTTAAAGAGCACATGCTTGATGATTTTAAGCAGAGGAATCATGAATCTAAAATCACAGTCCTATCATTTCTATCAATTCTGATATTTATATAAACACTTCTATGTAATATTTGGAAATGTTTACTAAGGATATGACACTTACTTTAGCTTGTGTTTATTTATTCATGTGTTATAAACCTGATACTAAATAACAATCACATACCTTGTTGCCAATATCCTCAGCCACTGTGAATGTTGCAAGGTGAATTAATTAGTAAGAACAGGTGTAATGAATGTATTTCTACGAGATCTCCCGGCCATGTGGTTGGCTCCATAGCACAATATAAATAAAGTGTATATTCATAAGTAGACACCAACTAATTTAGGTTCATATGTAGAATCATAGAGACGGCATTACACTCCTTATGAGTATCACTTTCAATGATAATAATGCACTAGCGCAGTTTTGGAGATAATTGGAATGTTGTGTTTAGCTAGAGATTTCATTGCAAGCTCATTACAGTTTGCAAACAATATTTACAATTTCTCATGTTTCTTTTTGTAAAATACTTAACTACTTGGCTGCTGTAATGTATAATAGGAAGAGAACTGAAATCCATGTGCACCTGGTTTATTTAAATGACAAATTTTATTCATGTTCTCAGTAATAGGCATCAGAAAGGCAAACAGAAATTAAGTGGTTAATGAAAAAATAATGACTATAGAACATTTGCTTTTGTAATCCTTTCAAGCTCTCTTTATAGAAATAAAAATGATTGAAAAGTAATCTCAAAACAATATAAGGATTTCAGTCTATTACCTTTTATTTTTTTCTGTAATTACTTTGTGTACAAAATATCTGCCACCCTTCTACCAAGAAATTCCATTATTTCTAAAATTAGGAATATCCAATACAATAATCTCAAATTGGGAGTGGGCAATACATAATTCTAAGATATGTCATGAAAATTCATGCCGCGATAAACAAAGATATTGCTATCCCCATTTAGAGTGTGTTAGTTCCCCGGACTAAGCCTTTTAATCAGTTGTTTCATTCTGACCAAAAAGATATACTAAAGATGATATTGATATATTTAATAAAATACATTATAAAATATTCACAAATCTAACTCCAGAAGCTAAGCACCATTTGAATTAAAAAATTTTAAAGCTCTCTCTTTCATACTAAAGTTAGAATCCCTATGATTTGGGGCTTAAAATGGTCAGAGTAAAGCCATATAGTAATAAAGATTTTTAATACTGTAATGTAAGAAGTATCAAATGAATGTATGGATCGGCAGTCGGCTTGATCGCTCACGGTAGTGAGTTTTCCTCGGCCGGCAGTCCTGCCTTCCGCCGCCCTTGCTGGGCTGAGCCGCTCCAGCCGGGAAGCGCCTCCATGCTCCTTGCTGCTTCCCTCATCATCGGCACACACCATGATGAAGAAAGAGAAGAAATCCTTCAACCAGAGCATGGCTGAATGGAAGCTCTTCTACCCCGACCACTGGAGAGTTCCTGGGGCGCTCCGCCAAGAGCTGGGGTTTGATCGTGCTTTTCTACCTAGTCTTTTATGTGTTCCTGGCTGCACTCTTTGCATTCACAGTGTGGGTTATGTATGCTTCAGACCCTGAACGATGAGGTTCCAAAATATCGTGACCAGATTTCTAGTCCAGGACTTACGGTTTTTCCAAAACCAGTGTAAGTGTTGGATTATTCATTGTGTCTGATCCAGAGTCCTATAAAGGGTACATTGATGACCTTAAGAAATTTCTAAAGCCATATGACTTAGAAGAACAGAAGAATCTCACAGATTGTTCCTATGGAACATTTTTTTGAACAGAAGGGACCAGATTATGATGCATGTCGGTTTCTTCCTAACTTACTTGAAACTGCAGTGTTGTGATTGATCCCCAGTTTGGCTACTCCAGAGGAAACCCTTGTATTCTTGTGAAAATGAACAGAATAATTGGATTAAAGCCTCAAGGAGAACCAAGGATAGAATGTATTTTGAAGGGTGAAAGCACAGCAGTTCTATCAACTTATCCTCCCAACGGAAAGATAGATGTAAAATATTTTCCATATTATGGAAAAAAACTGCATAGGAACTATCTGCAGCCATTAGTTGCCGTCTGGCTCACCTTTGATGCTGGCAATGACATGAACGAAGTAACGGTTGAGTGCAAGATTGATGGATCATGCAACCTAAAAAACCAGGATGATCATGACAAGTTTTTAGGATGAGTTGCTTTCAAAATCACCGTGCATGCATAGTAAGAGTTAGGATATCTCCACAGAGTAAATGTTTTCTTGTCTGTCTTCATTTTGTATCATCTGGACCTGCCATTCCAGCATTATGAGACCACCTTGGAGAAAGGTGGAGTGGTACATGACACTGGGGTAACATCGCAATGTGCTTCCAGACCATAGTGTTCAGTGTCCTCTGAAGTAACTGCCCGTTGCCTCTGCTGCCTTTTCAACTATGTACAGTCATCAGATGGGTACTGTGAACACCTGATTCTGAACATGTAGAATGGGGGTCTTAATCCAATTTTTATGTGGTTTGATCGCCAAGTGTCTAAAGCTTCACGTGCTGTGCCATGTAAATATTTTACAGATTTAACACTGGTTAACTGTCATATTTTGATGCCAGCAAAGTTTTAGGGGATAAAATGGCACCTGACCAACATCAAATGACTTTATACCTACAAGAAAAGCAGTGTGTGGAGTTCTGTATGTGAGGAGGAAAAAGGAAAATAAAAGTGGATTTGAAAGGTTGTCAAAAACAAAAAAAAATGAATGTGTAGATCTATGCAGTGATAGAAATAATTACAACTCAAAGTCTTTTGGGGAACACCCTCCAGTCCTCCCCCTTAAAAAAAAAATACAGCAGGTGTTTTTCTAACCACAACTATAGCTTCCTTGTGTCAGAGTTTAGAAAATTGCTATAATATAAACGACAGTTCATGTTGATGCAAAATTTATTATTTTCCCAGAACTGTGGTCAGTGATTTACGCACATTATCTCATTCAGTCCTCACAATGGCACCATAAGGTGATATTCTTATTATTCCTATTTAATAGATTTTTAAAAAACGAGTAGTTGAGTAATCTGCCAAAGTTATGAGATAAGTAAATGTTAGAGCTAAGCTCAGATTTAGATGTTTTTGGGCACTAAAACCCTTTATTAATCATTCTTTGATGCTAGGGTGCCATACATTTAAGTACCACACAGATATATCCATCTGTTTTTGAAATCAATACTCTGAAAAGTTTTGAGGAGTTACCAGAAAGCATATAGCGGTAAATTTTGCATAATTTTGCACCAAAATATGGTTAATGAAGACCTTTCACTTAAATGCAAACTCTGAACAATTTATGGACAGAGAGACTAAACATTTTCTGTACTAGGTAAAATCAAAGCAATCAAACAAATAACAAAACATCCGGAAAAAAAGACTGACTTGTAGTGAATATAAACAGAAGGAACAATGCCCAAAAATAGAAATAAAAAGTGACATTGCATTGAAAATCTAATGAATTAATTCCTTATGAAGAGGCACTGAAATTAATAGACGTCTTTCATGTCTAACTGCATACAATGTTTATGTGATTCTTATCCTGTGGTACAGGTTTAGTCCAAGTTTATGTTTATTTTTTTTCCTTACACTTATAACATCTGAGCCAACAAACCATTTCAAAACTTTTTAAATCAACATTTGAACCGCGGAGACCCAACTGAGCAGTGGATATACAATTTGAAATTAGAGAGAGTAAATCAGGTAAGCAGTTTCTCTTAATAAGGCCTATTCCTACCTCCCACCTGAGTAATGTTTGCACTATAGAGCCTATTCTGCAACTAAGAGTGGGGACTATTACAGACCCCTGAGATTACTTTCATAAACATAAAAATATTAGAAGATGAGATTGGTCATATGTATTCGTTATGCTCTACTCCATACATATTAATTTTTTTTTTTTTTGGCTTTTTGGGGCCACACCCATGGCATATGGAGGTTCCCAGGCTAGGGTCTAATCGGAGCTACAGCTGTCAGCCTGCATCACAGCCAGAGCAATGCCAAATCTGAGCCTTGTCTGCAACCTACACCATAGCTCATGGCAATGCTGGATCCGTAAGCACAGCCTGGGAGTAAACCTACAACCTCAGGGTTCCCAGGTGGATTTGTTTCCGCTGTGCCACAATGGGAACTCCAATATATATTAATTTCTTATGCTCTATCTTATACTCAGTTTCATAGTACATATTATTCTTTAAAAATATTTTAAAAACATCACCTATCTATACTAAACAGAAAATATCTGAAGCAGATGACTCAAAGAAAAGATTTTGGTTCCCAATGTACAAAATTATAAACAATATCATGTAACTTTTTATGAGAAAGAGTAAAACACACCAGCCCCTCCCTCACAAATACAATCACCAAACAGCAAAAAGTTATAACACAGAAAAGGGAAAAACACTCTGAAATAATATCAAATGGGGACTTCAATCCAATCCAAGGAGAAGAAACGCACGTGCCAAGATTTTTTTAAACTATGAAATTTTTTACTCTAAATTCTTCATTATCTACTATAGATTTTTCAGGTTTCATTTCAAAGACTGCTCTAGCCCTCTGATCATCAGCTTAGGTGTGATGGAGATAAAAACAAATATTTTTTTAATAAGAGTACAAATTAGGTGCTTAAATATATTATTTCATTTCCCACAATCAATGTGCCAGGTAAATATTCTATTTTACACGGGAGGAAACTAAGCCCGAGAACAGCTAGGAAGGCTGCCAGTCACAAGTGGTTCAGATTTGCAGGTATTTTCTGCACATATGCATCAAGACTCTTTATCATGCTTTCTCTTGTAGCTGCATGGTTTTTGTACCAACAAGAGAATGTACTTCATCTACTCTGAATCCAAGGTAATACCAGTTCTTCACTGCTAAAAGCATTAAAGTGAAAATGAATAGGATCTTTTGCATAATTACTTCCCCCAACTCCTTGTTACATATTGTTATTTCAGAAAAGGAGAAGAACAATAGGGGGAAATGAGAGATTTTTCACAGAGTGGTAGACACCTAAAATGGATGTGTGATTTTTTTCCCCCTGAGAGTAAATTATCTAAAGCTTTTAAATCAGTGCATACTAAATTCGCTCAAAGCAAATAAAAATGACAATACCTGCCTCTCTGTAGCTTGTTTTCTATATATGGTAATTTGTCACTGGCTAGCAGAACCTAATAAGAGAAATGCGTATGTGCTTTTTTTTTTTTTTTTTTTTGGCCATTTACATGATTAGGTCTTTAACAGCATTGTGATTGAAGAGCATTCCTTTAAAGATCTCCACCTATTGCTTATTAAACATACATCTCCATGTGTGTGAAAGCAGCAGCAGGGAACTGACAAGATAAGTGATGGCTGTACAGGAGAGAAAAATGCCTAAGCCTCCATTCATTGTTTGTTTCCAATTTACTGGTGTTGCAGAAGCATGTGGGCCCTCGTGGAAAGTCGTGCTTTTCTGAGGTTTTGATTAACCTATATCATCCTACTGCTCCCATCATCATCACACAAGGCAGTTAAGTCAACAGATATAATAGGCCTTGGAATCTTCTCTAGAAATTTACTGCCATGGAAATTCAACTAGCTTTCTCATTTATCTCACTTTTCAAAGAGTTATCTCAGTGCCATCCACATGGTGCAACAACAGTAAACTAAGCTGCCATGATCATTTATTCATTCACAAAACTTTTCTTGTGCATTGACTATTTCTCAGGCTCTGCCCTAGGCATTAGGGTTATGAAGGCAAATAATGTATGTCCCCCAAGTCTTTGTAATGTAATGCATCTAGATGATTAAAAATACTAACTAAACTTCTAAAATCTGAAAAAATTATCTTTACCCAAGGTATTCACAGAAATAATAAATACAGATAAATAAAATTTTCTCTATTAACTATTTTCTGAGTTTCTAGTCACATCATTGTTACATGTGGCATATAACATTCTGCTAACATACATGTGGAAACTTTGTATGTCCAATTTGGTACTGAGAAGTTTGTGTACGTGTGTGTGTGTGTGTGAGTGCACAACACTCTAAAGGACTTCAGTGTGGCCTGACTTACACATACAGAAATATAACACGGGCCTTCTCAATGTTTTTACTCTCTTGTGATCCTTAAACATTTATAGTTTGGAAAAAATTGCTTTGAACATGTCAAGGGAAAAAATAAAATAAAGAAGAAGAGTATTGTTTTGTATGGAAAGAAACTAAAACCATCTCAGACAAATGGTAATTGTCCATAAAAAGATTTTCCAAAGGGTTTTATTGTCAGTGCACTGTGATGGTTGATCCAAATGAAGTTTATGATGAGCTATGAGCCACTTTACGTTAGAAGGAATGATACATTTTCATTTGTTCAACCTAGCAATCTGCACTATTGACATTTATTAAAACTCTTACTTAATTGGCAATGGCAGACAGAGGACCAGCTTTTTGGGGGGAAAAAAAAGAGGGCTCCTGCACTGAGGCTGAGCTCCTTTGTTTTTTAGGATCTTGTATCAACTTTTCTACTCGTTTTAAATAAAAAAATCATGTCCAATGATACTGTAATGATATTTTTTAAAGCATAGTTTTTCTTCTACATAGAGAATGGAATTAACAGCATGGTGTGCTTCCCCGCCACAATCTCTAGTCTACGTTTCAGCCGCTCACCTTTCAGTTAATTTTGCAATTTTCCAGTCAGGTAATCTAATCACCACCATGGATAGAACTGAAGCTGTATTCAAACCGTATCAAAAGTACAGTATTGAAATGCACTGAAAGCTTTTTAATGAGTTTACTGAAAGAGCAATATTGTACAAGACATCAAATTTGTTAACCCTTGTTTATTAACGTATGCATTTCTCAAATGTGCTTTTCTGTAAAAGAGACCTTCCTAGGCTCAGATATCAGCAAAAATTTCCATTGGTATTTTGGTGGTTTTAAACAAGTACGTTAGCACAAAATTCTGCTGGAGACTCTTCGAAAACACCTTAATAGAAACTCCAGGAATGAACAGAAGGAGTCAGTACAATAGGTAGATCATATTTACTCCTTAAATCTTTCAGGGAATTGGATCATCTCTGTAAAGAAATATGAAAGACAAAAACCATTTTCATGATTACTTACTATCTCCTAGGCACAGTACCATATGTTGAAAGCAACCTCCAAGGGAATATTATCACCGTTAACTAATGACATGAAAAACATTATTGACTCCAGAGAGTGAGATAAGGGATTGGAGATTTGTGCTAATGAAATAATTAAAGCTCAGAAAATTCAAGTTCCTTAGTTCAAATGACAAAGTGAGCTGTTTTCCCCTCTGAAATATTTCCTTGGTGTGGGTGGTTCCTTGAATCGTCTTGATCCAGGCACTAATGTCACCTCCTTGGAGAGGCTTCCTTGACCTCCTTATTAAACAGGAGCTGCACATCCTCAGCCCAAGTCAGTGGCTATCTCATTGCTACATCATGTTTTCTTCACAGTACCTATAATTTGAAATTATATCATTTATTTTTCCTAGATTCTTTCATTGCAAGACCTTTATCCATTCTTCACCCGTTCACTAGAATGTAAGCCTATGAAAAGAGAACTTTTCAATGTTTTTATTGTTGTTTTGCACCCTTTTAAAATGCAGTACTTAGTAGCTACAAAATGAGTATTTGTTGGATAAATGTATGCATGACGAATGAAGGAAGGAAAATAATAGAGCCAGGATGCAAATTTAGGTTTTCTGATTCAATATCCAAATATCACATTGCCTGCAGATACCTGAAGTTTGAAGATTCCAATCAATGTCTCTGTTCTTTGCAGGTACTTTGGAAAAAACTCTCCTGCCCAATGTGGTATGGGTAAAATCGATCATAAATACTTTCCCTTCTCCCCTTTTCCTACCTCTCAGTTTCTCTTTCCATTTAAGTCAGCCAGTGACCCTTGATAAATTGGATCATGCTTAGAGGTTATACAAGGTTTCATATATTATTCTTTTTTTTATTTCGCTACTTTTCCACTATCAGTCAACACCCCTCTTATGTCTTTAATTTGCTTTTCACTCAAATTGGATTTCCGAGTACATCAGTAAAATCAATTCCTTTCAAACATACTTAATCCCTTCATCCTGCTTATCTCTTATCACTTATCTTGGAAACTCAGAATACTCAGTAAGATCCAAATATTTGCCTAGCTACTTGCTGTCTGGTCTGAATTCAAATTCATGACCACAAAACTCAAATGAGAATTTAATTCCCTTAGCATGCATACACTCAACAATTTCTTACCTTGTCTTTCTTCAAATTTACTGTATTAGTCTGCTTTCTTTCTACCTCTCACCCAACCACCCACTCTTCACCCCTTTAGTGGAATATACTTAAGTATATGCATATACTTAAGTAGGAAATATCTTCTTTTCTCACCCCCAAATCTATAAATGAATCTGCATCTATATTCACACAATATGCCTTCTAAACTTAACCATGGGTAAAATATTTCTGATTCTATCAAAGCTCAGTCCTTCAAATTTCATCCTCTATTACATCTTTTATAGCTTCTCAAAAACTTTCCTTTTCAAATAATCTCATTTTTAAACTAACCATATCATTTCCTAATTTCTAGAGGGTCATCCTTTGTTATCTCTTATTAAAAAAAAAAAAATCCTAACCCCTCACTCTCCCCGATTCCTTTATTAGCCTTCAAAGTAAACCATGTGGCCAAGTTTTCTATAGCTGACTTCTCTCCTCAACCCACTTGAGTGAGGTTTTTGCTCCCACCAGTCTAGCTGAGACCCTATATCTGAAGATGACCAATGGCCTCAGTGCAGTGTGCTGCCCCTATTCCTCTCCAAGAAAGGATTCGCTGTGCATCTGCCAAGGGGGTATGGTGAGCAGCTGTCAGCTGGCATCTGCTGCAGAGACCTGCCTGTTCCAAACAGCTGATACTCAATGCAGGAGCAAGGGAGGAGGTCCCAGCCATTTTGCTGACATGGGGTAATTCTGGTGGCCATTTTAGCTCTCGAATTTCCCTGCCAGGCTGGCCAAAGCTTTAAGTGTTCATCACGGTTTGACACATTCCTCTGCCAAGTCCCACTTCCTTCCTCCTTCCTTTCACAGGTGTTTTTTCCCCTAATAAATATCTTACATTCCAAAGTCAGCATCTGCTCCAGAGAAGCCAACTTGTGACAATCAGTACAAGAGGCAATTTGAGACAGCAGGATGGAGGGTGGAGTTTGGTGTTTGGATAACATGCCACCTGGCATCACTAGTATAAGGGGCACAGATGGCACCTGGGACCAAGTGATCACCCAATGGAAAGGTTCACCTTTGGTAATCTGATGAAGCATGAGGATATGTGGACAGAAGGGCATATACTAGCAGCTGATATTGCTACTGCTGTTGAAATGTATGGAATAAATCATAGATGTAAGAATAACGGGATTTGATGGCTATTGCTAAACACCACAGTTGCTCTATAGCAATGCTGCCCAATACAATAAGTCACCAACATGTTGTAGTTATTGTGAACTTTAAATTCAGTTAGACCAAACTGAGATTGCTATACACAAAAACCACAACAGGTTATAAACCTTCACCACAAAGAAAATGTAAAATATCTCATTAATGCTGATTATGTGTTGAAATGATAATACTTGGATGTTGTAATAAAGAAAATATATCATAATTTCATCTCATTTTTGTTTTACTTTTAGAAATGTGACTACTAAAAATATTTGAAAGTAGAAGACATTATATTTCTATTGCACATTTCTGGTCTATAGGAAAAACAAACAAACAAACAAACAAACAAAACACCACCAAAAAACAGTTGAGATTGAGTAGAAAGCTAGATGTAGGAGCCAGTGGGCTTCTTTGGTTTTATACAAAGTAACTAGTGTCTGCTGTAGTGAGAGGTTGGAGAAAGATGAGGATCTGGTTCAAGATTTAATAGATTATAGGAACATGAAAGGGGTTTAAACACCAACTAAGGCCAAGGTCAGGAGGGAGACATCTGGGTACATGCCCCTAAAAATAACTCCTTAGGCTCTGAGTTTCCTGAGTCTGTGATATAGCCTATGAACTGTATTGAGAGCATGCACCTGCTGCCAGCACCTGCTGGAAGACAGTGAAAAGTCTTATTTCATCCAAGGAAATATGTACCCACCTCAGGACCTCCTTCGCTCCTCTCCCCTCCTGGTACTGGGCCTGAATCTGTGAAAAAGTCGCTATATAAGCCAAGTCGGATGAGGTGGTCTCAACATGAATTAACTGGGTTTGGGTAAGTGCCTGTGGGACTGGATTTTGATGGTGGTCATTCAAGGGGGCTAGTTCACAAAATTCAATAAGAAAAGGCTTTATTGACGTGGGCGTGTCCTCTAAAGTTAGCAGGATTTAACTAGCAAGGATCTTCCCCAGAAAGCCTCATAAAGTCCCTACTAGGATGACCCCTGTAAACATGGAAAAAGTGGCTGCACATTTTGAACTAAGTTGAAATGCCAGAATTGTCACCTCAATCTGTGGAAGAGGGGGACAGAAGGCTCGGGGAAATGCTAGAATGGATGTACAGTGTATGACTGGAAGACTCAGTGGATGATCATGCTCCACATGAAGGCTGGGGGACATGCCATTTACTAAGACCCTGAGGAATGTGTGAAAGGCATGGCACCAGTATTAGTAAAGGTTCAGTCATTTGGAGTAGGAGAATTATATACCTTTTGAGAAAATCTTTTGGTGTTGCTGCTGGGTACTAAGAGAAAGTAACTCTTTGGTTGAGACTGGAAGATAGAGAGACTGTTACAGATCTTTGCTCACTGAAATCAGTATGGATGGTAGGACCCCAAAGCAATAGAGATTAAGTGGCACCAAGAATCCAAAGGGCTTACATTTTTGGGTAGTATATGCAATAACAGAGTGGTAGTCAATGAAGCCTGACCTGCAGAGGTTACAGAGCTATTGTTAATAGAACACAGCATCTTTAGAGGCAATACAGGCAGCCAACAGGAGTAATACTTAACTTGTACCAGCAAGAGAACTCAAGGTTAGATGGTTAAGAGGATTAGGGCAGCCGTCCAATAAAAATTATGATCCCTTGCCCAATTTCCAGACCTGACCAGTTTTCAGACAGAGGATCCATTCATTAAGGATGTGATAGGTCTCCAGGTGGAAGGACTTCAAAATCCTATAAATGTACATGGTAGCGATTCCTCCAGTATGTCCCTCCAAAGGGACTATGGCCATTTACTTGGGGAAAGCAAATACCTATATATTTTGATGGCTGTTGGACACAGGGCTTAGGATAACATTTCTATTCAGAGACCATCATCATGGTCTCTCCGTTAGAGTGAGAACATACAAAGGTCAGATATCAAATGAATAAATGAAGTCTTGGTCAATATGTACCCTTTAGCATAATCACTAGTGATCATTTCCCTTGCCCTGGAATGTACAATCAAGAATGACACTGAGAAATTGATGAAACTGTTCCACTGTTTCTTTGGTCACTGGGTAATAGCTATAATACCAGAAAGGCCAAGTGAAAGTCCCTGGCTCTGTCCTCTCCTCCCCCAGTCAGTAGGAAATGAAAAACATTATTGACTCCAGAGAATGAGATAAGGGATTGGAGATGTGTGCCACCTTTATGGACCTAAAGGATGTGAGGGTAATTGTCTTTATAACATCATTATTGAATTCTCTAGTCTGAACCCTAGAGAATCAGGGTGGATCCTGCAAGACAACTGCAAGCTTAACCCAGTGATAGTCCCTTTGCAGCTGCCATATTGTATATAGTATATTTGCTACAGCAAATTAACATGGCCTTGGGAACTTGGCAAAAAGCCATTTTTTTTTTTGAATAGGTATCCCTTTCTAGCCCAAGCAGAAAGACAACCAGAAACAATCACATTCACAGGAATTGAGCAAAAATATTAATTTATAGGTTTGCTCTAGAGCTACATTCACTCTTTCTCTTTCTGTGATACGATAGTCTGAAGAGATCCCAATCAGCTAGATAACTCATAGTACGTCATATCAATCTATTTCATTGGTGATTTGACATTGATATGCCAGATGAACAAGAGATAACTGGTATTCTGGAGGCCATGGTAGAACCTGTACATTCCAGAGAGCAGAATACAGAACCTGTGGAGATAAAGGGGTCTGTCATGTCCAAAATCATCTGAAAGATCCTAAGGAAATGACAAGTCATTGCATCTTGCACCTTCTAGTGCCAAGAAGGAAGCTCAGTGTTCTAGTGGGTCTTTTAAAGTTCTACAATGGGACACATTTATAACATATTCATTCCATATCAAAAAATATGTTGGTTGATACAAAAGATTGACACAAATTTGAGTGAAGCACAGAGCTCACTGTGAGAAAACGGCTCAGCAGTAGGTCCAGGATAAGGTACAACAGCCCCACCACTTGGGGCATCAAATGTGGTGGGCCCTATAATTTGGGGCTATCAGTGGTGGGAAAGAATAGCACATGAAATTTGGATCATTTGATCCTGCAAAGGCCCCATACCATAGGGGCCTATCTTTTGATTTTACCCAGTGGGAGAATCACAACATAGGCCTCTGGGGTGCTGAAGGAATGCCATGCCATTTGGAGTAGGAGAATTATATACCTTTTGAGAACATCTTTTGGTGTTGCTGCTGGTTACTAACAGAAAGCAAGCACCTGATCATGGGGTACCACATGGTCACCATCAGAAATTACATGATCATGAACTTAGTTCTTTCAGATCCAACAAGTCTGAAGGAATGTTGCTGGATCTCTCTCTACAACCAACACAAGATGGAATTTGTGCATTTGGGATGGAACATGAGTAGGATAAGAAGACACAAGCAAGATGTTTAAGCAGATAGTTCAGGTCCCCATGGTTACCAGCACTATTGTAATGCACACCTTCCTCAGTCCACATCTAGACCACAATGAGATGAGGTAAGAGTAACCAGTTGGTAGAGGGAGAATTAGTCCTAGTTTGGACCATAAAAAGGTTGTCTTTGTATATGAGTCAAAGATATACAGAGGCTGCCCTGTGGACTTATGATACTTAAGGTACCCTTAACAGACAGTCTGAGAAGAGTTCCCTCTGTGGAACAGTAGGTTAGGAATCTGACTAAAGCAGATTGGTGCAGGTTCGATTCCTGACCTGGCACAGTGGGTTAAAGCATACAGTATTGCTGCAGCTAGGTCACAGCTGTGGTTCAGATTCAATCCCTCCCTTGGGAACTTCCAAATGTGACCATATATTAAAAAAACAAAAAAATAAGACAGTCTGAGGGAAAATTCTCTCAACTAGTGGAGATTTCAAGCAGTGCAATGGGTCATTTACTTTGTGTGAAAAGAGAAGCAGCCCCAAAAGTGGCTAAGAGGTGACCTATGCAAATGGACTAAAATTAGAAGACTGAAATATTAGACAAAGAGTAATAAAGCAGAGGCACAGCAATGAACCTGGGGATAAAGTGGGAAGATCTTTGTATTACATGTTAATATCCACTAGAGACTATTACAATGGAAGGGGCACTAACAAGCCATGTAGATAAAATGACTCAGGTGTCATTCAATACACAAGTACTGGCACATTGGACACATAAACAAAATGACCATGATGGCAAATATGAATATTACACATGGGTCCAAGAACATCAGTTCCAATTTATCGAGGCTGATCTAGCTACTAATGCTGATAGTGTGTTCAGCTGCCCGCAACCAAGATCAATGCCGAGCCCTGGATATGGTATCCTTCTTGAAGAGACTTGCCACTTAATGGCAAGTTCACTATATGGCTGACCTAGCATCCTGGAAAGATCAGTGGATTTTCTCATGGGAATAGGCATCTGTTCTCCAAATAGGTTTGCCTTCCCAACTATTAGGGTCTGAGCCAGCTTCACTATTCCAAGGCTCTCAGAATGTTTGAGCCACTGGCATGGAATCCCACAGACCAGGGTGGCCCTTTTACAGTAAAGGAGGTGCATGACTAGACCCAGGGCCATTGGACCCACTGGTTGAATCACACGATTCACCCAAACTGTTGACCTTATGATGTGTTCGAATAGCCTTCTGATAGCACAGCTGAAGTGCCAAGTTGTAGGCACCATTCTGAGAAGAGAAGTCCCATCCTCCAGAAACCAGAACATGCACTGAATCAAAGCCCTTCATAATTGTACTGTGTCACTGAGTGGAAGAATACACAAGCCCAGGCATCAAGGAGTGGAATCACTTGATACTAATTAAATTCTGTGTAGGCATGACAGTTCCCCTTGAGCACTGAAACACATGCTTCACCTTCAGGCTCAAATATCCCAGGTTTGAAGACTAATGGAGATGCTTTCCTCCAGAGTCCAGATTTCTGCATCATTGCTTTCTCCAGGATTAAACACTTCTTTATGGGACAATGGACAGTGAGTACACCCATTCTCTTCTGAAGAAAATTAAATCCCCACTAAACAGGGTGCTGTCAGTCCCTGAAATCTAAACAAGATGATTGCCAATTATTCCTAATTGAGTATGGTTTGTTCCTCTATATCCATGATAACCTTGCTATAGCCTTTCCCTCATTCTGAGTAGAAGCAAATGTGATAAGAAAAAAGTTGAAAGGTAAAGAAACTTTAAATGTTTGGGGAACATTAATATTTCCATGTAAAAAAGAAAACAAACTTTGCATTTTCAGGGTGATCCTTGCTGCCAAACGTACAGAAATGAACTTGAGGTCTTTTATATATTTTATCTTCCATTCTCTGCCCTTTTTTTTTTTTTTTAATTTCCCAGTATCTCAGACCTGAACCTATAGGCTAAGGACAGACTTCCTAAATTTTAAGAAACTTATAGACTCAAACCAGAGTTTCTAGTCAGTGTTTTGTTTCTTCTTCCATATTTCCAGAATTTTTATTTCCTCAGGAAAAGACCGTACAGATAAAGTGTTCAGAAAACAGTAGCAATGATAGCAGATTTACCACCTGCCCATTTACTGCCTGCAGATTTACAGCCAACGAAGCCTATTTTGCCATCTGGGTCAAAGTCATATTTTCACTGGAAATATTTTGGTAAGTTATTGCTGGCATTTTTTACATGCAGGTGGTGATCACACAGGTTTTATGGCACTTTCATAACTGCACGTCTGACTGAAGTGCACAGAAGCTGATCTTTTGTGAATGTCTACAGAAGTGATTCGATGAAATGGAATGCACTTTATTCATTACATTTACTAGCATGGGAGAGATTCCTTTAATAAAAAATGCAATCTGAGAGAGGTGCCAAGTCATCGTCTCTGGTTGTTTCCAGAGGTATAGATTTTGGTACTTAGGGAAAACAACAACAACAACAACAACGATTGGCTACTCTTGGACATTGAGGCTGGTGCTACCTGTACAAAGAGAATATCAGAGTTGATGGTGGGTATCTGTCCAGAAAGGTACCAAAGCTTGTTAATTTTGGTGCTGCAGCCTTTGCAATGTTCTCATTTAACACTTTCATTATTGGAAAAAATGTTGCAGGCTGGTGTTTTGGTTTCTGTGTGTTTTTTGTTTGTTTTTGATAATTCCATAGATATATTATAAAGGAGAGACATGATTATATAAGACCTTTTAGATAGCGGGAAAAAAAAATGTGACTCAAATTAAGGAGACCTTGATTCTGGCCTATGTTCTATAACCTGATAGTATTACAGTCTTATCCAACCATATTCAGCCTCAATTTTATCTTTTGCAAATGGAGGAAGGGGTTAATGATAGAAAGTACACATTCTTTTTAACAATTTAAATATCATTAACATGCACAGATCTTAAATGTTAAATAGCAATGAACTTTGGTATGTGCACAATTCTTTGTAACCATCCTTCAAAACAAGATATAGAACACTTCCAATACTGTAGAAAATCTAATAATGTCTCCTTCCTGTATATCCATGGCCCTGTCCACACACGAAAGAAATAATCCCTTTCTCATTCCTGTTAACATAGATGAGTTTTGCATATTCTTTTGCTTTTTATAAATAGAATCATCTAGTTTCTTTTATCCAGTATAACATCTGTTTGTACATATACTCCTCTTCACAGAGAAAAGGGGAAAAATGTCTTCCTTACTGCCACTTGCTCACGGATAATCTTAAGGAAATGAACCTCTTCTTATACTTCTTTTTAGAGAGTATATGTCATGTTGGTTATTAATTGTTCAATAAAGGAAGGAAGGCCCATTGAAGTAGGAAGCTATAGCTGTGAAGAAGAATATTTACAATGTCTTGGTTTCAACCTCACAAAAGAGCTGTCTGTTATTCATTTGTATTAAAAATATACAGCCCTGCCCCCAAGTATTTTTGAGTTGTTAACATTTTTTGCTTATTGAGGAAGGCAGGGTTAGCTAGTTCTCAACCTTCATAACCGTAGTTCTAAAATATCAAAATGACAGTCTTAATAGAAAATTTTGAATATTATTAGTGAGACTTAAGGATAATGACAAAGGCAAAAAGAAATCTACATTAAAGTAAATGTAGATTTGCCTAGTAATAGCATTTGATTAATATCAGTCAACATTCCTTTAATGAAGAAAGGTGAAAACACTAACTTGTAGCAAGCTACTGCTCTTAAGCTTATACTTTGTTCAGATCAGTTTCCACTACTGCCTTTTCTCCTTTGATAAACAGGACACTCATCACCAATCCAGCTTGGTATGACTGCTCAGTAAACATCCAATAATTATTAAAAAAAATAAAGTCACTTTTGGTTTTGTTTCCTATTTTATATATTCAAGAAATAGAGTGGAGAGGAAAATGAAATGATTTTCCTTGAGAAATACATAAAGTTTTTTACTACTAAAAGATAGAAACAATCCAAACTTTACCTTTGATGGGTAAATTTCCTAGGCTGCTGAAAATTTTCATAAGAATGACTGGCTTTCCATTTTCCAAATAAATTGAAGGGTCTACATCTTTTACCAGCAGTTATTTTGTCAGGCAACACTGTTACATCAATGAAAAGGCTGAAAGACTCTGTAGATAGTCATTTTTCAATTTCTGATGCCACAGATACTTTGTGACTCAGTGTTTTTGTGGTAAATGCCAACAGAGAGAGAGAGATACTGGTACCAATACTTGCTGAGTCATTTTCATCATTCTCATATATATATATTTTGTTGTTTTTTCTTGATTTATCACCCAGAAAATACAGAAATTAAGAACAAATAAATGACAACACAGACCTTTTCTCAAAAATGTTTGTTTCCAGAATTATCTTTGTGAAGACAAAAACAAGCAACACAGAATTTTCACTGTTTTTTCAAATCTATGTCTTTCCTTGGATCAGAGTTGTTAGGTAACTAAACCAAGAGATAGTATACATTAAACAAACAACAACAAACAGCATAAGCTCTTCAAGATTTTCTTTTTATCTAAACTGACCCAGGTAAAAATACAAATTCCATGTCAACTATAAATATATAACAAACAAAAAAAAATTGTGAAACCAAATGTGAAGTCAAGTCAAAACTTTAGCAGATAAATATTCCATCTCTGACAGTTTCTATAAGAATTTAACAATTTCTTTCTAACACAATTAAAATCTCAGAATCAGATAAAGAGCAGAAATTACTTTTAAAACCAGACATATTCAAATAATGAAAATTATGCCATTATAAAACTGTGTAATAAGTCTTATTACAAAGATATGAACTAAACATTTCAGGGTATTTGGAATGGAATAACTAATTGGTCATTATTATTCTGGATTATAATTTTTTACCTCTCTTACTCTCCACCTAGACTGAATTTCAGAGCAAGATTGTGTGTGTGTATGTGTGTGTGTTTATGTTCAACATGTTTACTTCACTTTTCTGCATATTGTTAGACCTTGGTAAGTGTTAAAAAAATTTTGTTTTGTTCTGAATTAGTTCTATTCTCAATCCTTTATATGGCAGGCAAGGATGCAAATAGAAGAAAAAGAAAAGGGACATAGTAAAGAGAAAAGAGCAGTGGTAATTTGGGTCCCAAAGAAAAAAAATTACTCAGAAACACACCCTGTCATTGTTATATAGGCTCTTGACCTTTTCTGTTTCTATTACAAAAGATAGGTTTTCTTTCCTTTCCTCTTCTTCTTTTCAAATGTTCACCTACACAATCCACACTGCTCCCCACAATTCTGTTTTTTTCACTCCTCTAATGAGTATGTTGGTCATGACTGTGGGATACAAGTCCACATTGCTTCCTATTGCCCAGTAACCTATGCCTATTACCATCAGAGACCAAATTCTTGAAATTCTTACTTTCTGGCAAAGTACACCTGCTGTCCTGCACTCCACAGGAGCTGCTGTTTGTTCTGATTCTGTGTCATTATTTATTGCCTACAGTGTGAGCTGTGCTCCTTCAAGGAAAAAAGGTTTGGCTTATGTTTTCTTCCCAATCAATGTACAATGAATACTACTGACGGCTGAGCAATGAGATGTGGCTGAGGCCTGAAAGTCAAGGGCTTGTGTGTGTGTTTCAAGGCAGGTCCCACTCATAGAGAGGGAGGAGGGAAACATGATCACATTTGGAAATTATATAACAAGGGTAGAGTTCAGCCTTCCTTTCTCATCCTACAGTCTACTGCTATTACCTATAGTCTGAATCCAAATTAAATTGGAAATAAGTCTTCAAAGTACATTGTGATTTTTTGACCATTTTCTCATGGATGGTACATGCATACTGATCTCTCTCACACTCTCTTTCACTCTCTTTCTCTCCTTGGCTCTGATAAGCAATAGGTTTGATGTCTGCTCAAGTTTCTAATTGCTAGAAAGTGAGTAATGGAGATGATTCTCACACTCACCATACATGTTCTTGAGAAAAACATCAAAAATTCTCAGAGACGGGATTAAGATGGCAGAATAGAAGGATTAGAGCTCAACTTCTCTCCTAAAAACAACAAAATTCACAACTAAAGGCTGAGCAATCTTCACCAAAATGGACCAGAAACCTTAAAAAAGATACCCTACTCCAGAAGAAAAACAGGAGGCCACATCAAGAGGTAGGAGGGACAATTTCACTATATAAACAACCCCATACCTCTGGGGTGGGAAGCTCCACAGACTGAAAACTAACTGGTGCACAGAGACTCACTTACAGGAGTGAGAGTTCTGAGCCCCACATCAAACCCTCATGTGTGGGGAACTGGCACAAGGAGAAAGAGCCCCAGAGCATCTGGCATTGAAAGCCAGTGGGGTTTGTGTGCAGGAGCTCCACAGGACTGGGGGAAATGGAGACCCCATTCTTAAAAGGCACACACAGACTTTCACGTGCACTGAGTCCCAGGGCAGAGCGAGGTCTCCAAGGGAATCTGGGTCAAACCTGACTGCAGTTCTTGGAGGACATCCTGGGAAAATAGGGGTGAACGTGGCTTGTTGTGAGGGAAGGGCATTGAAAGCAAAGCTCTCAGGAATATTCAGCAGCAGTGCCTTTCTCTGGAGGTGGCCATTTTGGGAAAATCTGGCCCCACCTGTCAGCCAGCTGCTGAGAAACCCCAGGGCAAACAAAACCCAGGTGGGATCACAGCCCCACCCCTCAGTAAACAGGCTACCCAAAGACTCCTCAGGCACACAGCTGCCTCTAATCCCATCCAGAGACTAAGCCCCACCCACCAGAGGGATTAGAATCAGCTCCTCCTACCAGGGGGCAGGCATCAGCCCCTCCCATCCGGAAGCCTACAGCAAGCCCCCATACTGACTTCAGCCACAAGGGGGGCAGACATCAGAAGTAAGAGAGGCTACAACTCTATTATCTGTAACAAGGTCACCACACCAAAAACCTATAAAAATGAAAAGACAGAGAACTATAACTCAGATGAGGGAGAAAGAGAAAACCCCAGAAAATCAGCTAAGCCATGAGGAGATTCTCAGCCTCCAGGAAAAAGACTTTAGACTGTTGATGCTGAAGATGATGCAAGACATTGGAAATAAACTGGAGGCAAAGATGGATAACTGACAGGAAACACTGATCAAAGAGATACAAGATATAAAACTTAAACAAGAAGAGATGCAAAATACAATAACTGAAATAAAAAATTCACTAGAAGCAGCTAACAGCAGAATACAGGAGGCAGAAGAACAAATAAGTGAGGTGGAGGACAGATTAGTGGAAATTATGGATGCAGAACAGAAAAGAGAAAAAAGATTGAAAACAAATGAAGAGAGTCTCAGAGAACGCTGGGACAAAGTGAAACACACCAACATCCGTATTATAGGGGTGCCAGAAGGAGAAGAGAGAGAGAAGGGGACAGAAAACATATTCCAAGAGATAATAGCCAAAAACTTCCCTAACATAGGAAAGGAACCACTCACTCAAATCCAGGAAGCACAATGAGTACCATATAAAATAAACCCAAGGAGGAATACACCGAGACACATACTAATCAAACTGACCAAAATTGAAGACAAAGAGAAAATCTTGAAAGCAGCTATGGAAAAGAAACAAATAACAAACAAGGGAACCCCGATAAGGCTATCGGCAGATTTTTCAGGAGAAACTCTGAAGGCCAGAAGGGAGTGGCATGATGTACTTAACGTGATGAAAGGAAAAAACCTCCAACCAAGATTACTCTACCCAGCAAGGCTCTCATTCAGATTTGAAGGAGAAATCAAAACCTTCACAGATAAGCAAAAGCTGAGAGAATTCAGCAACACTAAACCACCCTTACAACAAATACTAAAGGAACTTCTATAGGCAGAAAAGAACAAGAGAAGAAGGAAAGGAAAAAGAGCAGCAAAACCAAATCCAAAGTAATTAATAAAATGGCAATATGAACATACATATCAATAATTACCTTCAATGTGAATGGACTAAACACCCCAGCCAAAAGACATAGACTGGCTGAATGGATACAAAAACAAGACCCATATATATGCTGTCTTCAAGAGACCCACTTCACTTCTAGGGACACACACAAATTGAAAGTGAGAGTATGGAAGAAAATATTTCATGCAAATGGGGATCAAAAGAAAGCTAGAGTAGCAATACTCATATCAGACAAAATAGACTTTAAAATGAAGAATATTTTCAGGGACAAAGAAGGACATTACATAATGATCACAGGATCAATCCAAGAAAATGATATAACAATTTTAAATATGTACGCACCCAACACAGGTTCACCACCATATATAAGGCAACTGCTAACAACCTTAAAAGCAGAAATCGACAATAACACAATCGTAGTGGGGGACTTTAACATCCCACTTACAGCAATGGACACATCATCCGGACGGAAAATCAATAAGGAAACACAGGCCCTGAATGAAGCATTAAACCAATGGACTTAATAGATATTTATAGGACATTTCATCCAAAAGCAACAGAATACACATTCTTCTCAAGTGCACATGGACCATTCTCTAAGATTGATCGTATCCTGGGCTACAAATCCAACCTCAGTAATGTTAAGAAAACTGAAATCACATCAAGCATCTTTTTTGACCACAATGCTATATGAGTGGAAATCAACAACAAGAAAAAAACTGCAAAAAACACAAACACGTGGAGACTCAACAACATGCTACTAAACAACCAATGGATCACTGAAGAAATCCAAGAGGAAATTAAAAAATACCTAGCAGCAAATGACAACGAAGATAATGACACTCCAAAAATTCTCAAAGAAATTAACACTGGAAAGTAGGAAAGTGAAATCCTTGGAAGTCAGATTATTTCATTTTGTGAAGACTTTACTAAACTTTTCACATTCTAAATGCTCCCTGGCTTCTGCAAGGCAAAAGTAGCTAAAGTGATGTGGAGAATGACTTGTTGATACAGACACTTGAGACTAGATGGTGACAAATTTTGATACCTGAAGATCAGCAAAAGCCAGATGGTGATTGAGTGTCAGGGCACAGGAAAGCCTTGCCATGATGCACTGAGCCAGGCAGTGGAGAGCTCCAGGGCAATGGGGACAGATCTGCTGCTGTTAGGACACTCTCTCAGGGCTGGCTGGGATGGTGGGAGTTTGAGTGACAGTTGGCTTCTGGATGTAAGTCATTTATTATCAGTTAATAACTTGGGGTGAACAACTCAAGAGGTCTCCCAGAGAGAATCTGTGGTGCACATTTGAAAGGGTGTTGGGGGATAGGTTTCAGCCCCTATGCAAAGAGGAATGTCAGGGAAATTGAAGGAGAGGCCTGAAGTGAGACAGTCAGTAGAAAAGACCTGTGTCAAGGATTTTCAGCTTCTGCTGGCTCAGATGAATGGAACCGCTTCTCTTTTTTTTCTCTTTTAAGTAGGTATTTTTATTAGCTATAAACTCATTGCTGTATATATAACAATGAATGTATATATAGCAATGAATATATATATATATGTATATCTTTTAAATTCCCAATGAGTACAAAAAGAAAAATTCTCTAAACACACAAATTGACTCAAAGGTTACATAGCTCTCAGAAAAGAAAAAGTACATGTTTCTTATCTCTCATTGAATATAGTGTACTAGTTTCCCATCTTATCTTTCCGGGGTAAATAAAGGATAACATCAAGTAATAAAAAAACCAAAAAAACAAAAACAAACAAACAAACAAAAACAAAGTATTTTGTGATTTTTTTTTTCATGATTTCTGAGTTTGGAGCATACAAGAGTTTGCTTGGATCTGGTTATTATATAAAACCAAACTGAAATCAATTACAATTAAATCTTCAAAGTTTTTTTTTTTGTTATAAGTTCCTTTCAGTTTCTTTTCAATGAAAAATTAAACTGAAATCTTCATTTCATCTGAGGCTGAACAGATATTGGATCCAGCACATCTCTGGCATCACCAAGCAGTAAGTAAGACTCTGTTACATTTCTAGCAATACTCCAAATCTCAATGCAATAAGTTCCTATCAACTTGATGAGGCAGACAGCTACTCTTTTTCAGATACCACACTCCAATTATTTCTGGCAAGGGATTCACATATACAATCTCAGTTGCTGCCTACAGCCCTGCACAGATCTAGATCCTAAATTTCAAAATAACTTTTGATCTGACCTGTAATTGAATGTTCATTTCCATCAGATGAGTAACAAAGTGTTATGGCTCATGTTTGTCTCTCCTACCCCCAGGTCATATATTGAAATCCTAACCTGCAGTGTGATGGTAATAAAAACTGGTGTCTCTAGGAGATAATTAGGTTATGAGAGTGGATCACTGACGAATGAAATTAGTGCCCTTACAAAAAAAGAGCAGAGAGAGTTTGCTTCTTCTCTTTCTCTTTCTTTGTGTATGTGAGAATACAGCAAGAAAGACAGCCATCTACAAACCAGTAAGAAAGTTCTCTCTAGACTCTGAGATCAGGATGCCAATCCAGCCTCCATAACTCTTGAGAAATATTTTTCTGTAGTTTATAAACCAATTCATCTATGGGATTCTGTTATAGCATTCTAAGCAGACTAAGACATAAAGATTTCCTCCCTCTTTAGCCAGCAGCAGGGAAAATCTCTGCTTCCTTTAATATGCTCTTTCCAAGAAATGGGATTTTAGTCTAGTTTGGGGGTCCATAGTGAAATGCATACTTCCATTCTTGACATTGCAGCAAAATCCCTCCCAAGGGTGTGGATCAAAGAAATATAAGGTACAACCTTTTATTACCCAGAATTCTACCTTCCCCAATAGTTCCATGTATAGCTTACCCAGCATCACCAGATTTCTTTATTCAGTGGGGATTTTTCTTTCAGGGAACTTCCTTATCTTTTCCTCTAGTCTAATCTTTAAGAACATCAGCCCATCAAAAAAGGTTTAATACAAATCAACCTCAGTTGTGGGCTAAATTAAAATTCTCTTCTACAAAAATATGGACCCACTATAGACCAAAGAATATGACTGGACATCTATTTCAGGGTCTACAAACTTTTAACAACACACAAAGGTGAGTTGTTATGTAACTGAGTTTCATCTCTGACTTATGCATTTATTCATTCATTCATCTAACAGACATTTACTGCATGTATATTGGGTATCACTCATTGTTCTAAATCAAGAGTTGAAAAACTTTTTTCTGTAAAGGGTCAGATACTAAATATTTTTGATTTTATGGGCTATAAAGTCTCTGTTGCAACTATTCCATTTTGCTTATTGTAGCTCAAGAACAGTCATAGATAATATATAAACTAATAAAAGTGGTTATGTTCAATAAAACATTAAGAGGGATAGGAAATGTTTATATGGAAAGGTGTGAAATGTCATTCCATTAGGTTACATCTGCACTTTATTCCACATTGATATTTTCTCCTCTGAGCCACTGCTAAGTTTAGCTCTTAGGTGTTAAATTTGGTCATTCATTTGGCAAATGTTCACTTTGTATTTACTGTATGCAGAATTACCATGTGTTCTGAGAAAACAACTGCAAAAGCCAAATTTTTGCCTTTAAAAAGATCACACCATAGTTTCAGGGAAAAATTGTGTACCATTAGCATCATTTGAATCTAGGAATTTTGGGGATATTTTAACCTGTTAAATTAGGAAATGTGTCCAAGACTGACTTCACATTTTTCAAAATAGCCTCAAGTATGAGCCCAATTCATGGACTAGTGAAAATAAAACATACAGTAGCCTTCTTTGATTTGACAAGCACACCTATAAAGAAGTAAGGAGAGAAATGGTATTCTGTCCTTTAGGAACGTGTTTTAGCTCAGTCAGTGGTTGCTGTGATAAGACACTGGAACCATGTGCTCTAGAAGCCTAAACATTCAAATCACCAGATTCTCAGTTACCAGCCCTATGCCAGACATGATCAAAGGATCAAAGTGCTAGTAAGTTATGATTTATGTCCCTAAGGACCTTTTAGGAACACACACACACACGATTACAAATAAAACAAAATTCTTTTAACCTGGGCCATGCATTCTAGTCATTACACTCCTCACCCTCAGATACCTGGCATATTGCTATCCTGCTACTCTGGTTTAGAGTTAAGCATTTAAAGAAGGAAGAGCTTCATTAAATACTTTTAACAAATTTTCACTGAGAACTTAGTAAGAGTCAAATATGTTTGGGCACATGGGGTTACAAGGTTGGATAAGAAAGACTGTCCTGTGTGTAGCCAATTATAGCACACTGTGACAGGTGTTGTGCCGGTATGAATGGGTGTTTCAGATGCACAGGGGATATGAGTGTGGGCTGAGGCTGTTAGAGAAGATGGGAGAAATGAAACTTGTGTTGGTCCCTACCATGGTAGGATTTCTATAGGAGAGGGTTTACCAAGGAAATGTGGAGTTGGAAGAAAATCCAAAATAAGACAGGAATAAACATGCTGTTTATAAGTGTGGTGTTTGTGGGCCAAGTGGGAGCCCTGGCTTGAACAGAGTAAGATGTGCCAGTTAGAATGTGTTTTAGATGATGGTAAGGGGGAACAACTCTAGGACATTAGACAGGAAATAACAGAAGGAATATAGGGCTTTAGGAAATTGAACTGGAATAAACATGCAAGATAGATTAGAGATGGTAGAGTCTCAAGTGAGAAAAATCAACTGAGCACTCCGGCAATTATCACCAGCCTGGATCGGTGTGGTGAGATCCAGGAGAAGAGGGGAGAAAAGAGCTGAAAGACGGTTCAATGGAGGAAATGACAGGATGCAATGACAGATTGAACACTAAGTCTGAAAGAGAGGGAAGAGTAAAAGATAGTCTGGAAAAATGGTGATACCAGTGACAGAATCAACACAGCACTGCGAACTGACAACCAGATGATCAAAGTGACATACCACTTGTGCCATATGTCTGAAAGCTCTTCATCAGGGATACAAAGCTGAAAGGAAAGTTGTCTCTAGATTTTTCTTGCTCAGAAGTCTAGGGGTAAATGACGAACTTTACAAAAGGAAGTCCTCTAAGGCACTAGCAGATGTGACCTCGTGTGTCAAACCAAATTAAAGGCCCATAGCGTGAGGGTCAGCTCTGATGTCTATACAATTTAGAACTGCAAATAGACATCACATTCTCTTTGTGAAGTTTCATCCAGGTCACCTATAAACCACAATAAAACATCAAATAACAATTCTTGGTAGGCCTTCAATAAGGATTTGTTGAACTGGACTTGGAATAAGGGGGTTCACAACAAGTCAGTAGGGATTAGGTCTAACTCTTTAACACTGCACACCATGAGGGCAGAGTGGAGAAAGAACAGCTTTAATAAGTCACAAAGCCAATGCTCTCTTCTGGTGAAGTCAGATGGCTTCTTCTGAAACTTAGGTGTTAAGTGTGTGTGATGACTCTATGGAGAATTTCAATCAGAGAAACCCATCACATCTGGAATTTGGTTCCTTTTTCACTCTACTTAGATGGTTGGCTTTGACTAAGTGATCTTGACTACAAACAACAGTTAGGAACATAGCCTTTTATTAAATAACTGGATATATGTATATATATATACACACACACAATGTGAACTCTGAGTAGAAAGAACCAGTCATTCCTTGGGCTCTGAGGTTGCACTGATACATGGGCATAAAAAAAATCATGTAAAACAGATTCAGAGATGAGATACAGAGGGACTGCATTTCTGCTACTTCAACTAGTAAGGAAAATTTTTTTCCATTTTTTTCTATATTGGCTACTATGAGATTATCAGAAAATGAAATTCCTATTGTTGACTATGCATTTATTCATTAATATAAGTCAAATACTGTAGAATTTTTTTTTTTGGTAACCTAAAAAAAGTACTCCTTGTGCATGGCAGTGACAAGGTGTTGGGACTTTTCTTTGTAATAGGAAAATAAATTAGATCTTGTAAAATTCTGAGTCAGACTCTTGTTTTCTGAAGACAAATACTATTAACTCCTATCAATGGTTCCTTCTCAAGAGTTAGAAAGAGAAAATTATACACTGTGTGAGAAAAGAAAATTTATTTCTCCATGGTTGGTCAAGCCTAGAATTCTCTACAGAGAGAATCTTGCTGGAAGAAGCTGGTGTTTTTATGAGCTGGAGGCAATGAGAAGAAAACAGAGCTGCATACCAAACAAATGGCAAATGCCATTTTGAGTTGGTGGCTCTAGCCTGCTGGTATTTGGTGCAATTCCCAGTTCTGTCTACAGCAATATATAAAGCTGGGTCGATCTTTCAGTATTTGAGTTGGGCTTACGGCTATACTAGACCTGGTGTTATAAAACAGTTGCACCAAATTTATACTGTGTTCTCTACAAAGTGGGTTGAAAAAAATTGGTTCCAAGGCCCATTCTTAATATGCTTAATTATTTTGACAAATTGTTTTAGAACTTTACGTGCATTTCCCTTTAGATCCATAGCATTTTCACTGCAGTGTAAGTATAGCATTTAAAAACTAGGACATTTCCAATTAGTCTGCATACTTATGAATAACTTGCCTTGTTCTGCCTAAATTATTCAGCTTAGAGTTGTTTCTGAAATCATAGATTCTTTTTAAATTAATTGCATAGCAGTGCCAAGCACAGGGCTTAGCATATGGCAGGCACTTAATAAATGTTTGTTGAATAAATAAGTGAGTTTTGCTTCAGTCTTGGATTTTGGCCTATCTTTTTATAATGTTAACCAAATAAACTAGCTTGTGTTGGAATGTGAAGCCGCCTCGATGGATAGTGGAATTTGGTTCATAAAAATCATCTTGATTCATGATTTAAAGATTTGAATTGATAAGTAATGAGATCCTGCTGTATAGCACAGGGGACTATATCCAATCACTTGTGATGGAACATGATGGAGGATAATGTGAGAAAAAGAATATATATATATATGTGTGTGTGTGTGTGTGTGTGTGCATATGACTGGGTTACTTTGCTGTGCAGTAGAAATTGACATAACACTGTAAATCAAATGTAATGGAAAAAATAAAAATCATTAAAAAAGAAAGTAAGGAGAAATTTACATCTAGCTCTTCATTAACTGACAATTGCTTAACTTGTTCCCTTCTGAGAGGAACAAAACCTGGGCATAAAGTCAAAACTGTTGGGTAAATACTGGCTCTCACCATTTCTATGTTGCTTTGTTATCTCTGCAATGTTAATAATACCTACCAAACAGTGTTATTTTAAGATTTTAGGAGGTAACACATATGTAACACTTATTTACTGCTGCATAAAATGCACTCAAAATTTAGCAGCTTATTTATTTTTGCTCACAAGTTTATAAAACATCTGGGCAGTTCTACTGATTTAGGCCAGGCTTGGCTGATTTCAACAAGGCTTCTCGGGGTCTTTGGCTGGCAGTTGGCTAGCTGCTAGCCAGGGTGATGAAGATAATGGGACCAAGTATTTCCATCAACCTTTTTTCATGGTGTGGTAGAGGTTTCAAGACAGAGAACAAGTAAAGGCCCTGGGTCCTCTTGAAACCAAAACTCAGAACTGGCAGAATGTTGCCTCTGCTGCATTGTGTTGGTCAAAGCAAGTAACAAGGGCTGTCAAGATTCAAGGATTGGGAAAACAGATTCTATTTCAATGGGAAGAACTACAAAATCACATTGCAGAGGGGTAAGGACAGGAAAGAACAATTTGCCACAACATAAACAATGTCACCAGAGTACCCTCATTATATGTATAACAAATGACATTTATTATTATTATTGCCCTACACCCTATGCTTCCTTGTTAGCCTTTGTCCTTCACCACTCTCACCTCATCCCTTTTATGTATGCGATTCCATGGTTCTAACAAAAGAGGTCTGTTGATTAAGAAAAACACTCTGGTTATGCCCTCTGTTGCTCCCCTAACCTAAACACTTCAAGAATTAACTGCAGGACAACTATACCCACAGGGATGGCTCTTGTAGTTTTCTTTAATCCTCCAGTTTGTGAATCTTCCAATTTATCAGTGAAACCAAGGAGGACATAATGCATAATGGTTAAACAATAGCCTAAATTTAGACTCCTTTGTTTTGAATCATGCCTGCCAATTTATAACTAGGTGGCCTTGTGCTAGTTAGTTTATCTCTCTGTATTTAAGTCAACTTTGAAATGGAGTTACTGAGTTACTGATAAATTTAAATAAGATTTTATATCTATATCTATATATCTGTGCCCAATATATGGTGAGCCATATGTGTGTGTGTGGGGGGACGTGTTTGTGTGTTATGTGTTACATATATTAATTTATTTCAGTGAGATATAAAATTGAGTTTGGTCTCTCAGATTGTTATCAAAAAAGGCAAATGGCAAATGTTGCACTGGATGGATGATTAGGCTTACTCATTTTTTCATACTGTCCCCACCTCCTAATCTCTAGATATCGCATGTTATTGAATTTTGAGTTAAACTCAAATAGACAAAATCTATGAACGCTAAATCTACATAGGCCATTTTTTAGGAAATTCTAGGCATGTAATGTGAGTTTATTTTTCTTCATCTTATACCAAGCTATTTTATTAAGTTTTATTGTTCACAAAGTCCTATTTTTTAAATTTATTTTCTTATAAAATTCTTCACTCTGGTGAAGCCATAGAAAAGGATTATCTGTACAGTTAGATAGTTATTAAATATATATGTATTGATAGCATAAGGAACTGTGGGAAATTATCCTTCCTCAAGGGTAGTAAAATAAAACAACAACGAAGATTATTTTAAGTCAATACTCAGCATAAGCACAGTTTGGGAAAACAATGCAAGCTGATGAAACAATTTCTTCCAGTGTATATCAAGACTACTTAGGAAAAAAACAGACTACAGATCTTAAATTTTTAAAAAAAGACAGAAAATTCTTACTTGAAAAAGCTTATTACTCTAATCTAAACAATAACATTTACATTTATTTATTCATTTAATTTGGCTGCACCTGCACCATATGGAAGTTCCTAGGTCAGGGACTGAATCCAAGCCACAGCTGTGATCTATGCCACAGCTGTGGCAATGCCAGATCCCTAACCCATTGTGCCACAGTGGGAACTCCAACACTTACATTTTTGTCAATGGTTTAACATATGTTAATATACAACATTTTAACATATAGTACTCTTGGCTGTTCTGAAAAGAAGAACAAGAAACAAAATTTAACCAATATCTGAGTCCTTCTGTGTCATACTTTATTACCCCACAGAGAAGGTAATCTGAGGAAAAGATTATGGCAAAATCAGACATGGTGATTAAATCCCCTACAGAGGAACACAGTATTTAGCAACATTTCTAAAAAAAGAAAGAAAAGAAGGGAGGGAAAGAGGGAGGGAGAAAAACAGAAACAAATGTTGTGCCTCACTGTATTCAGCAAAATATGAATTCCACCAAACTCACACATGTGTGAATATGTTAAGCAGAGCACTGACAGGTCTAGTGTCTTCTGGGGTTAAGCAGCCTGGTCCTCTAGTTTTCCATCCTCCATCAATACCACAAGCTACTCTAGGTTAACAATTCCAAAGGGCCTCTGTGAACCTGCTGTGGACCTGCTATGAGGAATAGCTGATAAAAACAGAAGAAATAATATCAACTATCATTTATAGAAGGGCTTCTATATATGCCTGACATGCACTGCTCTAGGTATGTTACTTATATTCTCCTTGTTCTTAACAAATAACTAGCAAAGTAGATATGATTCCAATTTTACATAAAGGCAGGATCCACAGTTGGCCAGCTATAAGTATAGGACCTAGATTTAATACAAGTTTCTCTCCTTCCAGACCTTATGCTCTTATAAAAATCTGTGAAAACTGACATATATATTTCTCTTCAGCCTTTTTTATTTGCTTGAAACACATTCATTTTTTTAAATCTTTTTCAGAACATTCACTCATGTTTGTTGTCTTCTTGTTAAAATTCTCTATGGTCGCCATATCTCTCTTTTAATAATAGGCCCCTGATTAAACACGACACTCTACTTATCCTATATTAAATAAAGAATAGATAGCCTTATGTTTCTGACATGAAATGTTCTTTTAATATTCCTGAATATACAATTGCAACTCCCTCCCCTTCGGCCCCTGCTATTGGCACAACCTTAATTAACATCCATTTAAAACAGTAAAGCAAGGTCCATGAAATAGATATTGGGTTATTGTTAATCACTCACAATAGACACTCATCTAATTAGAAAAATAGTAAAATATATAATCGAGTTCTTTCATTTTTTTCTGGACAAATCAATAGGGGGCACATTTTAAAAGTAAGATAAGTTTGGATTCTCCTTGATGTTCTAAATATATTAATTTCAGAAAAGACCATTAAAAAAGATTGACAGGATTTATTTTTCTAAAAGTTTTATAACTCCTGGATAATATCTCATTTTTTTACATTATTTGACATACATTTATGAGAAAATATGATCTTACTTTTCTAGTTCCTATGGTATAATCTTTCTTCATTCAAAATAGAGTATATTTAAAACAAGTATTTTGAAAAAAAGTTACCTGGAAAATCTTATGTACAGGCTTTTGAAAAACATATTTGAATTGGGGTGATATAAATAACCCAGAGGTTAGACACTAAGGGGAAAATAGTTGTGTTCTACCACATGGATAAAATGATTATTTTTTAAATATAACCTGATACGAAAGCACATGATTTTATATACTTTGGGAGTTATGTACTCTTTTGGGAATTAGTTATAATGCCATGAATGAACTCTTTCTACAAAAAATGTATTTATGCATATATACAAAACCATTAGGGAAAAATCCATATTCCTACTAAATAAAGAACTTCTAGTTTTGATAAAGGTAAAATCACTGATACATTAGGATACTGAGAATCCCATCTGGAAGTATTTAGGTCATGACAGAAGGTTGTATCTAGCTTACTGATGAGCTAAACGGGAACTATAAAGGCATATTGTGAATCCTTGGCAGTGAGTGTGAAGTGTTTTGTTTCATTCAGAGTAGTCTTGAACTCTACTCTGTTAAACATCTTCATAAATGATCTGCAGTTGATTGTTAATGACATTAATTAAACCTCAGATGAGAGAGGATATCAAGCAATGAGACATCATATAATAGTACAAAAAGCCTAGGAAAAAAGGCCTGAAATTAATCAAATGAGATTTAATCTTGAACTGCAAAGGCCAGTACTTGATTAAAAAATAGATCCAATAAAAGTTGAAGTAAAATTAAAAATTGGTTTCAATAAAGAGATATTTCCAATAGTTAAAATAAAGTTGATTTGATATTCTGCAATGAGCTTTGAGAAAATGCAAGGTGTTTTTAAAATAGAAATGATTATGAAACCCTCATAGTAATTATCACTTAAAAAATTCCATAGTAATTATCACTTAAAAAATTCCAGAAATGGAATGCTGTGGACAATCCGTGCTGGAATAGAACCTTTATGACCATCATACATCTACCTAATGGAGGGAGCAAAGGGTCCCAGGAAGACTCTTTTGAGAAGAAGATTGAGAAAGAAGTATAGCTAGATGAAAAGGTGTCAGATTTGTTGTGACCATTTTATACAAACAACAAGAACCAAGCCTTTCTGAACAATTGGAAAAAAGTTAAAATCATGGAAAATAAAACTAAAATTGACAAAAAGATATGGCTCTTTGAGAGATAACAGTTCCGATTCTGATAAAATAGATTGCTTTTTCATTAGCGGAACTGGTTCTATCATTTGCAAATATTCCAGAGATTTGGTTTTAACCAGGGCATTTAGACTCTTCTCTGTGATAGAACTTTCACCCTTGTTTCTGCAAAGATCCTCTTAGGTTTTCAGAGAAAATATATTCACAAAGGGTTCTTCAAAATGCTTCTTTTGCAATAGTCTTGGAACCTTCACATTGCTATTCTTTTGAAAGAGATACTGAAACTCAAGTTACATAATTACAGCTTAACAAAATAAGTCCTCTATTTTGAGGTTCTTAGTGGCAATTTTTTTTTCTTACTATTAGAATAATGGTGACAGAACATAGCTGCAGGTGATGATGTAAAATAGATAACAAACAAGAATGTAATAAGGCTTTTCCATTTTTAGCAAATGTGATTATATGCATTATCCCCAGAGAAGATTTCTTTTTCTGTAAATATAATTCCTGGAAGAGCTTGCTTTATGGAAGGACTATAGAAGTAGGCTCAGCTTGAGTTTTCCTTTCATACCTGATTTAAGCAAATCAGGAAACACTGTACATCAACATCTATAAAATTATGCACAGTGAGTAAAACACTATTCAACTGCGGCAAACAGGTTGAGGGTTTTGATACCATTCTGAAATGCTGAGAATCACCATGCCATTGGACTATGTTAAAAAGCAGTATTTTTTATATATTCCCAAATAATGCTTTATTGGATTGCCAGAATTAAAAAAAAAAAAAAAGTTAAAAGGATTTCCAATAAGTAGATTCACTCTGTTTTTGGATCCATTCAATGGACTAAGTCCCCTTTCAATGACCTTAATAGATTTCTGTGGCACTTCAGATACGAAAATAAAAGCTTTATTCTCTTTCTCCATTTTTTATTGCAAAATAAGTGAGTGATCTTATAAATCTAGTTTAATTTTTACTTTAAAAATGTAGACATCACACTGTTATGTAAAGGGTATGATAGTCACAGTAATAATAACCTAAAAATGACAGTGGCTGAATGACCACATTGGGACATTTGGAATGTTATTGATAGGTCTATGCCACAGCAAAATCACTGTTTCAATTTATGTGTCAACTTGGCTGGGCCACAGGGTCCAGATATTTGGTCAAACATTGTTCTGGATGTTACCATGAGGCTGTTTTGGAATGAGATTAGCATTTACATTGGTGGACTTTGACTAAAATGGATTGTTCTCCACAATATGAATGGGCCTCATTCAATCAGTTGATGGTATGAATAGAACAAAAGACTGACCTTTCTCAGCAAGTAGGAATTCTGCAAGCAGGTAGCAAACAGACTTAATCTGCAATATAAACTTTTCCCAGGATATCCAGTTTTGCTGGCCTATCCTACAGATTAGGGATTTTCCAGATTCCATTATTGTATAAGCTAGTTCCTTAAAAGAAATCTTGCTGTATATATACATCCCTAGCAGTTCTTTTTCTCTGGAGAACTGACTAAGATGATATGCATGACCACCAGGTACCCACTCAGCAGAAGGAACGAAGCAACCCTTTGGTAAAACATAAACATAAACTCAGCCATTTATGTTTTATAAAATCCTCTTTACCAAGGTTTTCTTCCTTCCTTCTACTGAGTGGGTACCTGATGATCATGCATATCATCTTAGTCAGTTCTCCAGAGAAACAGAACCGCTAGGGACGTATATATACAGAGAGATTTCTTTTAAGGAACTAGCTGGGTCACCTTGCTGTACAGTAGAAAAAAAAATTGTATTGGAGAATAACAATAAAAACAAAAACAAAAAACCATAAATGTTTCCCTGGTATCTGTATAAAAATGTAAATTAAAATATACATTTAAATTTAAATCACTTATTTTCAGAAGAAATGGAAAAGGGATGGACCACTTTCTATAATTTTAATATTCAAGAATTGGCTCTTTAAAGAGTATGACCAAAAATTAGATTGGGCTTACTAATTCACTGTACACCATTGTGTCAAGGCCCAAAGTTGAAAGACTGAAACTGAGAAGAATTTATCTGTGTCTAGCAGCAATGATTCTCTCAGTTACTCTCTTTTGACACATTTGCCTGTATCTTTGCCCTTGAAGACAATAGACTATCATGTGACTCAGCATAATGTGGTCCTTAGGAGTACTCGTTAGGCAGTCATGGTGTTGCAAGAGTAGGTAAACCCTCAAATCGTCAGGAATCTGTAGAACGGAAAAACAATGCCAACTCTGCAGGACCAATAAGCAATTCTCTTAACATAGAACATTGCAGGAGTCCAGTTCTTTTTAGTCTCCTTATCCAGCAAGAATGGTGTCTTATACACATTCCTAATTGCCTCACAGATCACCAGATTCAGTGCTTTTCATTTGGTCAGTTAATCAACAACTAAAGATAATAGCTATCAATTATTGTGGTGTTTGTGATATACCAGAATGATTTTTTTTGGAAGTCGCACAAAATTTCTTCAAAGCAGGTACTATTATCCCTTTTTTTGGAGGAGGAAGCTGAGACTCGGAGAGCAGTAGCTTTGAAGATCATACACAGTTACTTAACCACAGAGTCAGCCTTTACTTCAGGTCTGACTCAAAGTTATGCTCACTTTGTATTGCAACTTGCTGTCATTGCCTATTAGGTGACTTTTAATAGGCATTTGTTAGTTTCAAAATCACATGAGAAGTTGCCATTGATGGCAACGTTCTGTCCTTTTATTTCCTTTTTAATGCTGCTTGATGATGGCTCTGTCACACTTTGGAAGCTAGAAGTCAGGCTGTTATGGCTTGTTACACAGAGTAAAAGGTCAGGTTAGAAAAGTCTCTTCCCTAGTGATTCTTTTGAAGGGAAAATACACTATCAACTGAGCTAACTTTTTAGATTCATCACACTTGGACAATATACAAATTCATCATGGGCAGCCTCTACCTTTCCAGGAGGCTGAAGATAAACTGCTTATGTTCTAAATATTCTTCCAGATTCCCAGGTCTGTGATCTTAACAAAGTAAGAAACCATTAAACAATTTCTCTAAAACTTTTGGAGATGCCTTCCATCATACTTAATAAATATTCTATTATTATATACTGGAGAGATGTTCCCATCAACATTGTTGAACGTTCCTTTCATCTTTTCATGGAACACTTTCCTGAATGTATTTTAATTACAGTAGTACGGCTGATTTCATGTAAAAAGAAATTGGACTTAAAAATACAGTCCAATTCTAAATATTAGTTGTAGTGTAGAACAATTGCCTCCATTATCAAAAAAACTTAAATGCAAGAGAGTAAAACATTCGATTTCTAAGATGTGCTAAACAATGTTATCATTAAATTAGTGTTATCCTAGATATTAACTCAAGAGACTCTGTTCTAAAGTCCATGGACTGATTTTTTTTCCCAACCAATAGATCTGTTCTTTTCAAATTCAGAATTTTGTTACCAAGTTAAATATAAAATCACACTATTATAATTTGTGTGATAGAAGATTATAGCCCTTTTCCCCAAACCATCATAACATTGCTACTTTTTAAAACTGAACTTCTTTAGGCAATATTTCTGCCTTTTTGATTCTGTAAAATTATTTTACATTTTTAAAGGAAAGTAATCATGGCACTGCCTGAAGTGTCACATCAGGTACATCCAAATGGCAAATGAATGTCATTACAGTGCCCATTAGGGAACTCGCTTTGATTAAAGAGGACATCCATGCCCAAGGACAGCTGCTGTCATTGGTTTCCAGGCTGAAGCAACATCCTGTTTGTGGCAAGGGGGCAGGGAAGGGCTTGTACTACTGCTCAGAAACACTGGCTCTCTAATCTTTGGAGGGAAATAGACTTAGATATGGAAATAGAGCATTAAATGGAAAAGCAAACCAGTAAACACAACAAAAAGACTTGCAATTTGTTTGGGGAAATATAAAATAAGTCCATTTCCCATTAGGCTGTGAGAGGACTGAAATTGGGAGTATTGACTCCTGTGAACTGAAATGGAATCAAACAGGGTGATTTTAGTAGTTATGTCCTGCTTGAGACAAGCCTACTAGGCAAGGGTCTCTCAAAGGCCAGCTTATGTCCTTTTTCTGTTTCTAGGGTTAGAAGGGCTTTATCTCAGAACAAGATAGATTCTGAAACTAAAGTCACATCCTGTTATTATAAGAGACAGTCGATAACCATCAGGGCTAGAAAAAAAAATTGTAAAAATTCTAAGATCCAAAAGGAAAGAAGAATGTAGTCTTATTAAGTGAGACTCCAAGCCAACTCTGAAGCAAAGATTTCTGAATATAAATTTTAGTTCAGCATTTGAAAAATTTGAAGTTGGCCTATTTTTATACCTCATTGTTTTTCTAATTGAAAAGACAAGCAAGGCACATGAGACACATCATCTATTAGGAACAGAATCACTCCATTAATTCAATAGTCTAGTGAAACCTTAACGTTCTAATTGATAGGAAATGTAAAGCTTAAAATTTGTGGGTGCAGTAGATTGCACTTACTGTTCTGGGGCTATTTAATAGCTGCCTCCCCCCGCCCCCCACTACATTTGCTTCAGTTTCTCCAGAAAGCCAGACTATCATTCTTTTAATTGAACTGGGGAGGGAGGGAAAGAAAGGATGTCAGCCTGCTCCCAGTGATGAGTGTCACATCCAATTGCCACCCTTACCAAAGGGAATGAAACTAGGTTAAGGGGACAGGTTCTGTATTTTTAAAAATTACCTGCCATGTATTTTTTCCCCAAATGTCAGGTGGCGGCCTCTATTAGAGGTAGACCATTAATCAAACTAATGAGAAGGATGGACGTAACCATCTCTTAACAAAGACATAATGCCTCAGTGGGAAAGAGTCTAACGGCAGACTTTTATGAAGTAGGCCTTTGCTCATGAAGGCTTGGATTTGTATCACACCATATGTGCAAGTCAGGGCCTCCTGATCCTTCCAATAGTTTGATGTTCCCTAAAGAAGAAGACTATGTTCCTGAATCAAAATCAGTTTTACTTATGATAAAGTAAAAATATCGCACTTGTTTTGCAACAATAAGGCATTTCAAAATAATTCTTAATCTAAATCTTACTGGTGATCATTCAGGTTCTAAAGAAGCTGCCAGGGAGAGAGGATGTGTTTTTAGGGAAATATGATTCTGTAATCGGTATTAACACTTGGGCTGTTCTTGATCTTTTTGCAAATCACTAAACCTCTCTGAGTTATTCTGCCTTAATGTTAAGTTTAGGCTAGCAGAACTGGCACGCAAATCAAGATTTCATGCCTTTAGGACTCAAATGAAATAAGAAATGCCTCATCAGACCTTTCCAGCAGTTTACAGTGAGCCTAATAGAAGAAAGCAGGAGAGTCGGGAGACCAAAGCAAGGAGGAAATCAGAGCATTAACATGTAGTAATTGGCCTTGGCCAAGCCACAGATAGATTCCTTTGACCAACTGAACCTCCCAAGGAACATCCTTGAACATACAGAGAAGATCTATGATATATTTCAGAAATGACTTTTCTTCAAGAATTCACATGTGCACACATAAATGATTTTTCAGTTTTAGAGGCTTTGGAAATGCCTATCCAAAACTTTACTTAAATTTAAACCTTTACTTAATTAAAGTTATCTCATGTCAATCTGAGGACAAGTTAAACAGAGGTTCTATTAAAGTTAGGAATAATATACAATGACCCCCCCCCCTTTTTTTTCCCAAACCAATCAGCGGAATCATTCAGTTTTTGTGGAAATTAGTCTTTGTAAATACTTACTTGCATTATTTTAATTGCAGAGAATGCAGTTATAACACATTCCCTGTGTTAATTCTACATAACTTTATGGTCAGAGAAAGTAGCCTAATTTTTTACTTAATTTTTTGATGATGAAATATAGATTTTCATGTCTGTAAAAATCAGATTTCATGGTATATAAAATCACATTGTCAAAATAAATAGGCAGAAATAATAATCAGTTTAGTAAATAGTTAAAATGAAAATACATCACTATGGTTAGAAAACCAGACGAAGAGTAGGAGAATGTGAGAGAAAAGATAAAGGTGCAGTTAATGGACTCCATGAAGACTTCGTTCTCTAACCCAGGGGAAAAAGGGCCCCATTTTCTTCCTAAGTACTGCTAAAACTAAGTTAACTAAGTAATAATGAAACATAATATCTATGAGCACTTACTCTGTATCTTATCCTATCATAAATACTTATTCAATGCAATTTTCACAACCATCCTATCGAGAGATAATATTATCTCATTTTTTCAACAAAGGAGAAAATTGATGTAGAAAGAGATTAAGTTGACCCAATACACATGGTAAAAAAGCAGTAGAGCCAGATTCAAACCATAAAGTCTGACCCTGAGGCCTGTGCTCTTATTCTCCCTCCTATGTATCTGGGAGCCAAAAATGTTGCTTCCCCCTTCTCTGCTCTAGAGAGGTCCTTAGAAGTTGGGTGAATGAAAGGCAAGTGTCCACTTTCAGTTAATCAAATTTCTTCTCATAGTGGATGGTTTAAATCAGATTGCTTTTTAATACCAAGTACCCTGGAGAACTATTAGTCACAGCTACCTAGGATAATAAGTGCTCTTAACTACTTGTATGTGATTATCTCTGATGGTGCTCAGAGCTTCACACACACACTTATACATACACCATGGTTATGGAAGTTCAAAGATTGCTGACATTTTTCTGGAGTATATATTCTGGGACGAGAAAAATAAGCAAAGAGTAAAGTTAGTCATTGTCCACTTTATACTTTCTTTTAAGCCTCTCTTATTTTTGGGTGTCATTGCACCCCACAACCCTAATGAACAATGCTAAACATATCATTTTCTAGCTGGCTACTCTCTTCCTTACCATCATACACATTCAAACATCTCATCCAGTGTTTCTGAGACTGTACCTCACTCTCAAAAAATGAATTCCTCTTCCTTCTTTGCATATTAATGCTCCTCTTCACCAGTATTGCCAAGAAAAATTCCTCAGCCCTCAGTATGATCTTCCAAATCAATTACACCAAGGCTAAGAACATTTTACTATAGCGGGAAAAGTGACCTCATTATGTCTTCTCGGGTGTGTTGAGATTGACGGTTTGGACTGTTACTGAGAATTTGTTAATTGTAGTGCAAAATAAAGTCCTACACACCGCTATTAGGAACATCCTCTGTCATATCAGAATTCCTGCTAAGTGAATCTGCATATTTTAGTAACTGTATGTGATTTATTGATCTTATTTATTTGGGGGTGGAATAATGGGGAATTGTTTCTAATGCTTATGCTTTTGATTTTCTAATGCTTTTTTTTTTTTTTTTTGGTAAAGAGAATGATGAAGTGGGAAAAACTGAGCACCATGGCGTTCATTAGGATACTCTCATTAAACTGTAAGGTAATCTGGTTTACTATCTCAGGGTGCCGTATTTGTCTGCAAATACCCCAACCTTGTTCTTAGAAAATTTCCTTAGTAAAGAACACTTTAAAGTAAGTCCAATCCTAGATCAGTAAAGCCTGAGATTTCTCTGAGTGCTAAGGATATAGCACTTAAAATCACTTCGGATTCAGAGATTAGGAGAAGGTAGTTTCTTGGACCACTGACAGCAGACTACCTGTACATAACCTGACCAGCCCTGATGGTTTCAAAATGAATGTTTTCTCTGTGCATTTGAAAATGCTGAGCTGGGCTGTTTGAGCAGAGAAGGGATTTTTCCTAACAGATAGCTTTGGCTATCTACATGACAGCAAAGGAACGTTTTGGCAGGAAACTACATAACACAGCAGGATATCCTGGTTTGAACAAAATGTTTTTATGCAATGTGTTACAGGGGAATTGGTTTGCATGTTGACACTACTGCCCACATGTAAGCCCCAACTTTATTTCCTGACCAAATGAGTTTTTCCTCTTAATATGTTACAAATACAAACTGCATCTATTTTCTGAATAATCTAATAAACAGTTTTGATGGCTTATACTGCACCAAGATTTTTAAGCATTGCCAGTAAGAGGTATGCTGAGAAATACAGATCACTTTTTAAAAAGCACTTTATTTTTATTATTTTTTATTACATTTAGACAGAGAATAGATAACATCCCTTAATGTGTATATTTCTAATTCCATTCAGGACAATTTTGTCAACTTCCAATTATGAGCAAGGGGCTGTATGTCATCACAGCATGTTGATCTTGTTTACTAAAAGAGGTTAGATCTTTTAAATGTGTAGGCACATTTACATACAAGGTAAATGAGAGATATATAGGTAAAGTAATATGGCATCTCAATGGAAGAAGAGACTACTTCCAGTGAAGAAGAACAAGGAGATAACTACAGGGAAAGTGGTATTTGACCTGGCTTTAAAAAATGAGCTTTCTTTACTTAAAATTTGTTCATTCATTTTTCTATTTACTCAGTATAGTATAAACTTTAATAGAAAAGGAGACTCTCGATTTAAACTGCATGGATTCATTTTCTGTTCTTACCTCTTAACACTTCTGTGACTTTGACAAGTTGTATAATTCACTTCCCTTGTAAAATTGGGATAAAATTAGTTCTTTCCTAACAGCGTTCTTGGAATAATACATATTCTTAGTATGCATGTATCTAGGAAATAGCCAAGTGTAAAATGCATAGGCTTGGGATTCAGACAGGCTGTATCTGAATCATTAAACTACCAATCACTTTTACTAAACTTTTCAACCTCATTGTAACATAAACTTTTCATCTTTTAAATGGGTATAATGACCCCAACTTCATTCATTGTTTTAGACAGCAAATATCAGGCATAGTGTTCATAAAATATGGGCACAGTATCAATGTTGGATAATTATAAGAGATGACATTGGAAAGGGACAGTGGGGCTTGATTTTGTAGGACCTTGCAGTTCAGCCCACATTAACTTGTCTAACTCTTTACAACCATCACAACCATCAGCTTGCTTTTCATATTCATCAAGAGGTACATATTAGAAATAGAGACATAGCTATATATTGTTTGGTCCACACAGTGTCTTAAAAATTAGGACATTTTAAACATTTTTTTTCTGGAAAAATTCTCAAAAAATAACCCTGAATTCCAAAAGGAAAACAATTGGTTGGAACCAAGTTCTGTCTGCATCTTACTTGGAGCTTATGCATGTCACAGTTTCTTCCACTCCCTATAATTCTACCACTTCCCCCATTTTGCTGCCTACCTGCCCTTTTAGGCACTTGAGTTGGTGACTTTTCTGGATGACAAGCCACTCCACTATTGATTGTATTTTAACTGAGTGTGGTCTGAATAGACATTTTCAGAATATCATATATCTACAATTTGCAGATTCTATTGGAGGAAGGAAAAAGATTGGAGGTAAATAAACAGAAGAGTTTCAGTTGTATAGACGGGAAGTAAATAGATATCAAGTTAATGCATAAATGGCCAGAAAAGAGTTGGTGTGAAAGGTATTACAAAGTTATTCCATGACAGTTATAAGAATTACAGTTTGAAAACTGATTGGCAAAAAAAGGAGAGAAAGAAAAGAAAAAGACTAGTGTCACTAAATGATGGCTGTATACTTGATAGAAATGGAATGAATGAGCAAGACTATGACTAGAGATGACAGGGATTTCGTTCTTGGGCCTATGGCTGAATTTAGATGTTAAATTTAAGGACATTTTCCATTATTATAAGTCACGGTACAAATTTCTGCTGATCCTCATAAATATTTGCAGATCCTAATCAATGGCAATAAATTGTGAACCTTAAGGGTAAGAGTGGAACTATGATACAGGTAATCTCAGAGTTTGGCAAAGGGTCTGCCCTCAGTGAATGTTTATTGAATAAAGGAAACAGGAATATGTTTTCATCAATCTTTAGAAGGCTGGCATTATTTTCACAGATCCTAGTCATTTTTTTTCTACTATTAAAAGATAATAATTTGCCATTTTCAAATCTACAGTGTAATGACTTCTCAGCCACAGTTATTCTTGTTAATTATTACGTGGGAACTGACAACAAATAGGAATTTAATTTGACTTTGCTGAGTGATAATTATAATTCCAAGCTATGTGTAGAAGTCCATTAAAAAATACACATTGGTGTTAAAATTTTCATAGAGACAATTGTGTCATTTAAAATGGAGTAGAATTCCAGCAAGCTATGCCTTTGTCTTGAGAATTTCATAAGTTATGTAGTACACTAGGGATTTAATTCATTCAGAATAGCTGAAAAGAGGGAGGAATGAGGAGATTGCACTAGAGAAAACTGATGGCTAACTGGACATATCTTGATTCCTTTTGGTTCATTCCTCTGTGCTTCTGAATTTACAGGCTTTCTGTTCACAATAGCTAGATCCAGAAAAGGAGTCAAGAAACAGAGGAAGAAAGGAGACAAAGGGAGAAAGTCGCTTTCTGTTATCACAAACCAAAATTTCTTCGTAAGTACCAAAAGTGGTCTGCTCTGTCGTTGGAAGAGGATTACATTTATGATGCTGAACCCACTTTAGTTTTTAGCATTGCTAGATGTCTGTTTTAATTGAATATGTTTTTAGTTCACAGCAAAGTGGAACAATCCGGAAATGTGCAAAATGAATTATTAGACTTGAAATGAGACTGGTGGTTTTTAGCTTTTTGTGTATGGGGCTGAATGATTTCCAGCTGATGTTGTTGATTCTGTATTTGGGTACATTAAGAATTTACTGTTTCCTGAGAATTCTTTCTCTGAAACAATCTAATATCTCTTCACCTTTATATATTTTGTTCTTTCTGCTTTGCCCTATGTTTTGTCAATGTGGAAAAGTCCTATTCACTTATTAAAACCCATCTCAGATCCTACATCCCCTTTGAAACTTCTTTCCAAATTTATTTGGTACCTTTAATATAATTCTATTTCCACAGTTAGTATGCTGACTAGATATTACTTCTCTTGTGAGAAGCCTCAGAATTAGAATTAGTAATTAGAATTACTTCCTCTAATCATGAGCTCTCACAGTTTAGGCCCAGATTTATATTAATCTCTTTACGCCCAGAGTTCAGTACAGTATCTAGATTACAGTAGGTTCTCAATAAATGTGTGTTAAATAAATGAATGAATGAATGAAAGTGTATTTTCTGTACCCCCAGTATCTAATATGGTGTCAGAGATTTAGAAGAGATTTAGTAAAAATAGATTCATCTCAAAAGTGTAAATCAATTGGTCAATCAGGTGGTAGGGAGAATTTTAATCTAAGGTATCAAAACAAGAGGTGTAATGGCCAATGTACCTTGGAACCAGGATCAAGCACTTGTGGGATATTACGACAGCACAAGGTCAGCTATAAGTCTTTGCGTTTACCCTGTCCTTGACCCATTAGTTTTGATGCTTAAATTTAAGCTCTTCCACACTTCTTGTCGTTAAATACTCCCCAGTGAATATGAAGTTGAGGCATGTAGAGGTTCTATAAATCACTTTCATTGCCCAAATTCCCTTTCGAAAAACGTAACTCAGTTGTATATTTCCCCATATGTAATCTGTCAGGTCAAACTGCAACCCATTTCATTTTCTTTCAGTAAACTCAAATCCCTGGCCTGTCAAGTTCCTTGTAAGGAAACATGGCAATTAGAAGGCAAAACAACTTCTATTCAATCGATATGTATTTGCTGACAAATAACACTTGTATAATCTCTGGGTTTCCCTGATGGACCTTGAAGAACTTTATTTTTTTCCCACTAGTGAGGTTATTTAGAAGACCCTTAATAATATATTTTTTCTTTCAAAATGGAATAAATGGATCTGGAACCTCTCTCAGTCCTAGGAGAAAATTGGTTGATTTATGAAGCAGAAATAGCCAACCCAGGTCTGGAGGAAGCTGCTATGGCCATTTAACCTCTAGAAGAAAAATGAAAAGGTCCTTTATAAGATATGTATATTGACATTTGGAAGATGTGTAAAAATTAATTGAAAAAATGTTTAACATTGAAACCTATGATGTATTAAGAACAATAAGCTTATCATTTTGATTATGCTTGATCATTCTATGGCACAGTAACCATAGATTTGAATTGTTCATTTTCAACAGAATCTTAAAATTAATAGTGCTCTCTTAAATTTGCATTACATTTTTCTTTAAGGTACTCAAAGCATTTTAGAGAACATAGGCAACACATATGTTATCATGAAAAATATAATTGTTTTAATAGATGATTGGGGTGGTAACAAAGTGAAACTAATTCTATTAGAAAATGGTTGAATTTACAGAAATACATTAAGTGCCTCATGCTGGAAATTTCATGTTTAAATATATAATAATGGACCATTATTCCAATAAGAAAATATCATTGTGTTCTAGTCTGCAACTGTACCTCATGACTCTTCTATTCAAGCTCAAAGATACCTTTTTAAAATTCTGTGTCTTGGCATGCTACATTTACTACACATCCTTACTTCTTACTCCCACCTCTATAAGTCCTTCTAGCTGGCAGTAACAATGGCATAAAAAAAGGCAGATATTTATGAAGCATTTATGTTCAAAGTACTGAAGTCAAAACAATGAGTAAGAAACAGTGCTTATTTTCAATGAGTATTTTACTCTAGTAAAAAAGACAGATATCTACCTAATTAAGCACTTTATCAGGAAATGCATATATATATATGTATGTATTATATATATAAAGTATATGTAATATATATGTAACATAAATATTATATAAATATATATATATACATATAAAGACAAGTCATAAAGAGTCATCTCTACAGTATTGAGGGATCACAAGGAGAAAACTCTGCTTGGGGAGGTGAGATTGGGCAAAACTTCATGAAAGAAGGAGTTCTCCTACAAGGAAGCACATGATCCCAGACAGAACTGCTGTACTGTTCATTTATTTATCCTTTTATTTCATCCAGATCATCTATTTATTCAATCACTTAACAAGCATGTGTCCTCTAAACTGTGCCAGATACATTGATTAGCAAGATTTGGTTTCTTGTCCAAAGGAACTCACAATCTAATATACCTCACTTTGAAGAAGAAAGGATGCGTTTCTAACAGCTTTTGGCTTACACAGGGAAATGTAAAGAAAGGTTTCAAAGAGGAAGTGAAGCAGTAGTGAGATTAAACACAGCTCCACACTTAGACATTCATGTATTCTTTTGTCCATTTTAACATGTGTTATCTAACAATATGCCAATTGTTTTTTTTTAATATTTAAAAAAATATTCTACAAATCCTCCAGTCCTAGCTCAAATATGAGCTCGTCTATGAGAAATTCAGAACCTAAGGGAAACACTGAGTGTGATATAAATTATTTTTCTTTCATCAGTGTTGGGGTCACTAGGATCTGTTGCATATGTTTCACATTATCACAAGCTGTTTAAGGTAGAATAATTGGTGCATGGTTTCCAGATGTAATGGAAGGAGCAGAAGTTTTGGAGTCAGAAGAGCTGGATGTCCACTATCACTCCTGAATGAGCTTGAACAATTATCTTAGACTTAGTTTCCTCATCAAGAAAATGGAAAAAGAAAAGGAGAGGGCACAGGGATGACTTGTAAACAAGAGAGTAGAGTACAAAGGGCGATGGTTAGTGATTCTTACCCTCCAACTTCTGGGTGGTTACAAAAGTCCAGTATTGCATTTGAATGCAATATAGAATTCACAGATGTCAAGAACATAGACATTGGAAAATGTCCTATGTTAGAATTCTGGTTCTCAAATTCTTTGTTAATTATTTTTCCTGAGCTGATTTTCTCACCTGAAACAAATATTCTGACCCTTGGTTTGACCCTTGGTCAAAACCTTCCTGGTTTTGTGAGAGAATATATATATAATGCTTTAGAGATTATAAACTCTGTAGAAAGATATGGTGCTATTATTTATCTCTCAGATATGATAAATTAATTCTATCCAGTTTGGTTTCAACAAAATATACAGTTTCCCTCTATCTCAAATATTCTATAAATCTTATGGTGCCCTATAATTTCTAGAGAATCTAATTGATGATTTTTTAAAAGGCTTACTGCAGAAAGTCTTTCTTATTTCCTTCCTTGAAAAGCTAAAGAATCTTGCAGGACTTCCCTTCACTCAGAATATTCTCTAGGGCATTAGATTTGGCAGGCTTCACTTTTCCTTTCAACTCTGTAACACCAAGTGTTATAATTTGCCTTTCACTTTCTTCTCTCCTAATTTCCATTTTTCTAAACATGTTTTCCCCAGTGTCCTGCTGAAGTGGTGGCCCTCAACGGTCATTCTCTGCAGCAGCACAAACACATTTTTGACTAGTTGATCCTTCAGGTCAACAGCCTAGAGAGCTACTATTGAGATGTCCTCCTCACACACTTACTCAAACTCACAGTGGAATATGCCCTTCTTATTTTTATTCTTCTTTTAACATATTCCTTTCTAAAGCTCAAGACTCTATTGCTCAGACTGCAGTCTCTAACTCTTCTTGCAGGTAAGTTTTAAAAGCCATGATGGCTTTTACATTAGATTAACAGACTGCCTGCAGAGCAATGCATTTGTGCAGCCACCTCTGAACTCATCATGTAAAACTTGCACTTCATGGATTTTAATGGAAAATTATTACAGTGGAACCTTGCTAATTCATGTTAGTGATGGAGAGTCCTATTTTAAATTGCTGAACTTCTCAGTGATGATTGAAGAAAAGGAAAGAGAATGTAAAGGAACCTAGCCAATAGTTCTCCCACCCTTTTCAGACTGCCTGCCTGTTCACAATGGGACATCCAAATCACAGCCAACTTATGGGAAACAAATGAACAAATAAAAACACCTTTAAATCCTAATTAGCAAACACCTTATGACTAGCCCAGCAGATGTTTACAAAGCAAAAATTACATAACACAAATATACTTACATGAAAGTGTGAAATAACATTCTATTCCATTTTAAAATGACGCAATTATATATGTATGTGTAGCTGGGTCCCCATGCTATATAGTGGAAAAAAAAATGTGTTGGGAAAATAAAATAAAATAACGCAATTGTATTGCCCTAAATTAAGTGAAAGTGGTATTTAATTGGAAGTAGGTCTCTATTGTGATCATTGTTATTTTTTTCCCCCACCTCCACTCTTATTTTTCTGGCTACCTCCTCTGGTGATTGGTTCCTTACATTTATTGGAAGCTCACCCAGCTCTGGCCTTGTTCCCTATCGGGGGGTGTTTTCAACTCAGTGGCCACAGAAAATCCTTTTAAAAGTAAGTCAGATGTCACTTGGTCAAACCCTCCAAAAGCTTCCCAACTCGCTCAGCGTACAAGCCAAATGACTTATGATGGCCTGCAAAGCTCTATGTGATTACTTGATACCTTGATCTTCTACTTCTCTCCCTTTACTCACTCTGCTCTAGCAACACTGGCCTCTCTGCTCCTCCTCACTCTCCTACCTCAGAGCCTGTGAACTTGCTGTTCTCTCTGCCTAGTACTTTTCCCTTAAAAGCTGCATGTCTTGCTCTCTCTCAATCTCTTTAGTGCTTTATACAAATTTTACCTTCCTAGTGACCTGTCCTCTAATCACCCTATCTAAAAATTACCGTGTTCTTCTTCCCCTTCCTGGATTCATTTTTATTCATTCTACTTACTAGCATCAAATCCAGAGATCAGCAAATATTCCTGTAAAAGCATAGATGCAAGCAGTCTATAGTCTTTATTACAAATGCTCTACACTGGCACTGCAACACAGAAGAAACTGTAGAAATACGTCAATGAAAGAGCATGACTGTGTTCTGATAAAACTTTATTTACAAAAACAGGAATTAGACCACTTTCAGCTTACAGGCCTTAATTTGTTAAGCCTCAGTCTAACATAGTATATATTTTACTTGTTGTATCTATCACCTGTCTGACACATTTTGAATGAAAACTCCATAAGGACATTGGTTTGGTTCATTGTTCTATCACCAATGCCTACAATAGTACCTAGAACATATATGTCACTCAATAAAATAATTGTTCAATACAAAATTTTCATTTTTCCACCTAAATATCAAGGTAATGGCTTGCTTTCTTGAAGGGGGATAGTAGAAGAGGAAGACTTCTCTCTACACCCCTGTTCCCAATTCTCTTGGAAAATAACCCAAGGACCATCTGCCATGCTCACAATGATTAATAAGGGAGGCAGAGCTGCCAACAGTCTGTTTCCAGATTCCTACTGTTCTGCAAATTCTCGCAATATGCCTGAGCATTCCCTTCCAAATTCTGCCAATCCAGGTCATACATGACCCTGTTATCCTTATGCAGGTCCCAAGAAGCTCATAGCCCTATGGTGTATGTATTCATGTGTGGCTGAGGGAGAGTGACAGAAATAGCCAGGAAGGAGGGTTTGTGAAGGGCCACACAATCCTGCTTTCTTTCCCTCTAGCACTCACTTTTAAGAACATGATTTCATAAATCTCTTAAGAGATGGTAGGGATCATTGTACAACAAATTGTTCTTTATATTTCTACTCTCTCTTTATAGTGCTTTCTTCAGTAGCCTGTTCATAAGTTTTGCCTCGCAGATCCTGTGGGCCAGCTAACTGTCCAAGCATAGTAGCAGATCATTTTTAAGATAGTGTATATTTTAGGAATTTATAATTCAAATTTATTGTGTGGCTATATTAGAGTAACTTAACCCCAGTATCTAATTAAAATTGTTTTAAAAAATCAGTATATTAGAATTTATATTCTCACAAAATACAATAAGACATAATAAGAGTTACCGAGATTATACTATGTGCAAAACAAAGAACTAGATTTGCTGGGATGAATAAGAACTAAAAGCAAAGCAATATGAAACTTTAATCCTACAGAGAGATAACATTTTAGAGTTGAACATTCTTTTTTTTTTTTTTTTGGCTTTTTGCTATTTCTTGGGCCGCTCCCGCGGCATATGGAGGTTCCCAGGCTAGGGGTCGAATTGGAGCTGTAGCTGCCAGCCCACACCAGAGCCACAGCAACGCAGGATCCGAGCCGCATCTGCGACCTACACCATAGCTCATGGCAACGCCGGATCGTTAACCCACTGAGCAAGGGCAGGGACCGAACCCACAACCTCATGGTTCCTAGTGGGATTCGTTAACCACTGCGCCATGATGGGAACTCCCCTAGAGTTGAACATTCTTTAGAGATTTAGGTTATGTCTGTCTTTTATGTACAGATCAAGAAATGGTGCCGCCACCCCCCAAAAGATAAACAATCTCTCAAACCACAGAGCATCTCTATTTGGGGTATGGGGAACATATGGACATGAAAACAATAGACATTATTTTTTATAGAATAGCATATGTATATAATCAAATTAAAATGGTATTATTTGACATCCAATGAAACCAAAAATGAAAAGAGGGCCATAGAGAGGACCATTACTAGTTTGTTAACTATTAAAAGCTAAGATGTTACATTCTTTCAACAATGATTTATTTTCATCTTATACTAGGAAAACAGATGACTACCTGTAAATTGTAAAATGCTATCTGGAGTCTGTATACGGAGAAGTCATATAGTGTTTCAGATCACAGGATCTAGAGCCAGCAGCCTGACCTGAATCATAGCTTCAACATTTAATAGCTGTATGTTCTTGGGCAAGTTCCTTAGTCTCTCTGTAACTCGGTTTCTCCAGCTGTAAACTGGGGATAATAATAGCACCTACTTCCTAGAGTCGTTGAAAGAACTAAACGTAAAGCACTTAGAAGAGTGCATGGCATACAGTAAGCACCACACACTATTATTACAATCAAAGGGGGGTTGGCCTGCACAGGTTTGGATTGCTTATGAAATTTTGTGGCGGGTTGGGAGGGGCAGTTACGGTCCTCTCCATCGGAAGAGTTACACTGAAGTGCCTACACACATTGCAAACAGCTGAGACTGGAGTCAGAATTCCATGCCCCAAATCCAGCTGTCTGAAGACTTGTTCCCTTCCCATGCTGTGCCTTCAACACAAATGACAGTAGAAGAAATAGATCTGTCTGCATCTTTAAACTTGGCTTCATTAGCACAATCCAGTAAGTAATGAGAAAGGAATAACTTTGCTAAGAAAGATGGCTAACCTTTATAAATACACTGATTATTTGCAGGCATAAAATGAAATTAATTTTGGATTATTACAGGGGAGACATGAGTAAACTACAGTTATTAGAGCATAATGCAGTCACATTAATTCAAGTTAGTGAGTATTTATCAGTTTTCATTTTTCTTTTTAACCATTTAAGAGGTCTGACTCTCCAAAGTTGAACTGAATGAACCAGATTTCACACCATGAAAGGAGAAACCATGTTTTTAGATAAAGTGGACTCTCTCAGGACCTGATTTATAAAAATTATGCCAGCTCCTATAGGATATTATGTCAGTTCTAAACATACAGAGGTGACAATCTGAGGAAATAATTTCATTCTTTAAGACAAAAGATAGAATATATCTTAATATTTTAGAGAATGTGTGTGTTTCCTTGAATTACGTATCCTTAATAATTTTGGCTTTTTTTCCAATATGAATAACAATCAGCTTTTTTGAATGCTCATTAAATGCAGGTGCTCCGCTAATTATTTTTTAATTTTATTTTATTTTTTGGCCTTTTAAAGGCTGCATCCATGGCATATGGAGGTTCCCAGGCTAGGGGTCTAATCAGAGTTACAGCTGCCAGCCTGCACCACAGCCACAGCAACCTGGGATCCGAGCTGAGTCTGCGACCTACACCACAGCTCACAGCAATGCCAGATCCTTAACCCACTGAGTGAGGCCTGGGATCGAACCTGCAACCTCACCGTTGCTAGTTGGATTCGTTTCTGCTACACCACGATGGGAACTCATCTAATTATTTTTTTTAAAAGTCATCTTCTTAAATCTTTACGCTATCCTACTAAATTTACTAGATAAGGAAACTTGATCAAAAAGAAACTAAGGATAGGAAAGGACAATAGAGGAAATCAAACCTAAATGTGCTGACTTTATACCTCACACTACTAATTCTTTGTGCTACAAAGTTATGCTTAGGTTCCCCTTCCATTCTCATTTCTAATGTGCCATTATTCACCCACTTAAAAAATTAGTATGAGGTAACTTCTCACTTTCCCTCATTCTCTTTTCCTAGAAGTCTCTTACTTAAAACTGTTCTGGCTTAGTGATTTCACAAACACATCTCAGCCTGCTTCCTGAATCAGACCTTGACATTGCCTTTAGGTTCCTCTTCTCTGTATTTCTATTAAAGGGTTGGTGGCTGTGCACTCTATTCTGTGTAATGTGCCTTACATTTTAGGTTATATTGCACTGAAATCAATCAGTTGACATTTCTATGCATTTCTCAAAGGAGGGACATACCTTTATTCATCTTTAGAAGCTCAATAGCTAGCATGATGCTAATGCATAATATACCCTCAAAAATGTATTTGAACATGTAGGTAAATGAATGAGTGAATACTGGTTATGCCTCTTTTTTCATTTTCTTTTTTTTTTTTTCCCAATTAGAATTCCTACACATGGCTATTACGTTCCTAGAGCAGATGGATCCTCCTCAATCAGGAAAACTCCCTAAGGGAGGATAACTTTGACTGGTCTGGCACCTACCCAAAGTGATGATGATACATAATGAACAGGAAGACCGTCCATTATTAACAGGACATTAAAATACCATTTCTTAACATTTAGTATGTGCCAGTCACTTTCTATGTGTTACCTTATTCAATCATCCCCACAACATTTTAAGGTGGTATTTTTTTTTCATGTTTCTATAGATGAGAAAACTGAGTCAGTAATGTATATAAGTCACAAAAAGTCACACAGTAGAGCTCACATCTACTGCACGTTTCTCTGACAAGTAAGCTTGTTCATAGGACACTAAATTATATTCCCTCTCTGGTTTTTCCCTCAGTTATTGTGAGCAGCACACACTGATGGACTGACCACACCGTTGCCAGAAAGCTACAGTTGCAAAAGGCTACTTGGGTTCACAGTTCCATAGCATTTCCTAGTGATATTACACAGGCTAAGCAATTGGCAATTATTGCTTATTCCCTTAGGAAGATACAGGCTTCCAGTTCTTGGTCACAAATGTACCCTGAAAGAGAGGTTTTGTTCTATTTCTCACTTTATCCCCAGGGCCTGAGTGCTGTAGCAGTAGCTTGAGTTTAAACTGAAGAATAGCATGTGTATAATTTACCAGCTTTCACTACAATTTGATTACACCTAAAAATTAGAAGGTCATCAGAGGAAAATAAGAAAATAAATTTATCCGTGAGGGAAATGTGACTAAAGTAATTTTTCCAGATACATTGATGAATGCTGTACAGGAGGTGAAAAAGTGGCAGATGGCATTTTTTATATCTTTAATTTATTGACACAAGTGCCCTCCAGCCTCCAAAGCACCTTCATCTGACAGGAATTAAACAAAATTTCAAAGAAAAGGGCAACACAAGACAGGAGCTATTTCCAGTGCTGAAATAGAACAGGAACCACAACAATAAACAGAAAAATCCCTCCGACAAAGCATACAATAAATAAAACATCAAAAGCACAAATAGAAGAACTCAATTAAGGTATAAAAGTTTTCAGTCTTTCCCTGAAGGACATAAATATTATTATTTATTATTTATATAGTGCTTGAGGTGCATATGGCTTTATATACCAGGTTGAATATCATACAAGCCATAAAAAACAGTGTCCTGTAGGGCTTCTGATTTAGGGACACATGGAGAACGAGAGGATTGTAGAGACTGTTTTATATGAAGAAAAGCAATAGACTGAAAAACTGTTCATTGGGCCACTTTTTAGGGAGGACCGTTTCTAGTAAGTTTTCGAATGATGAGGAGTTCATGGTCAGATATGATTTGTATGTTTGCATTACCTGAATAACTAATAACAAGGTGAGTAAAAAATGAAAAACAGTGCAAGGGATGATATAATCAGAATCTTCCAGTGGTGGATTCCTGATTCCTCATCTTCCTTATTTTTAGTATTAGTTCCTCAGAAGATCAGATCTGAAATGGTTTTCTAGCCATGCCTATAGGTTCAATATAGAGCTTCTCTAACAAGTCTATAAGCACCTTGTCCCCCATAAACACAATTCTTTGGGTTTAAAATAGCTTGAGTGGTTTCTGTTTCCAGTACTGAACAAAGATATATTCCAGTACTGAACAAAGACATCTTAAATGAATAATATGATTACACTTTATTGTTCTTTTGTGTTGAATGTGTTATTTTCAAAATGAAAGCTTTTAAAATATACCACAAATTTCTTAAACCAGGTTTGAAATATAATTTTCCATCATATGAACATATACCAAAAAAAAAAAAAAGGCTGCCAAAAGAAGCTTTTCCCCTTACTTAAAGGAAAGGATAAGGAGGAGGGAAAAAGGCAAGTTAAATGCCAATGGTAGTCTCTCTTGGGTTAAAAAAATGTATTTGAATAATTAAAAAATCTCTAATTGAGTACTTTTTAAAAAAACATAAGAAGAATAGTAAAATATCTCCTGACTAGACCATTAGCAATTATTAGAAAAAGGAATTTTGGCTTCAGAGGCAGTGTTGGAATTGTTTTTGACATGCTGTTCCACAACATATCATATTCATCCATTATAATGTCAGTAAGAATAGGCTAATCAAATAATAATGAAGAACAGACACTTTCCCAACCATTTAATTCTTTTAATATTTCAATATTTGAAAAATGATAAAAGGCCATATCTATTGTGAATAATGTAAGCTGTACTTTAAATAATGACACAACTATCTGTCCCTACAAAGTTTTGTACATGTTAATTAAAATGATAGTGATATTATATGGTTTCATCAAAAATTTTGTCAATATTTTGACCCTCTAAATAGCCTACACTGTGTAATAATTGTCACCAATGTTCCCGATACTTTATAGATTCATCCCGAGAGGACAGGGTTACTTTTATGTTTAGCTTGTGGCTGGTTTTATGGTCAATAAATAATGCTTAAGAGAGGAAATCTAGTATATTTTAAGAAGTAATACATATTGTATAAATACATGAGTTGAGGAGAGATAGGATAATGGGACGCTCTTTGGATGCAGGGTCAGAACCTAAGTCAAGGTTCTAAACCTACAATTATGAATCTGGTAAATCACTTAACCTTTCTGAACTGCAATTTCCATCTCTCAAAAATGGGCGTATACTTCCTTTTTATTGTTATGATTAAATTAGGGTAAATGAAAGTCATTTCTGAGACATAAAGGTCATACTAATAAATATCAGTAGTACTGTCCTTTAGAAAGGGGAAATACTTAAAGAGGAGTCCAATATACCTACCCTGAAGGCGATTTCAATCTACTGGATTGGATAAAATTTACCAAAAAATTTAAACTATTACATCAAATAAAGAATGATTAAGGAATCAGTGTTATTTAAATTAGAGAAATAGGAGTTCCCGTCATGGCGCAGTGGTTAACTAATCTGACTAGGAACCATGAGGTTGCGGGTTGGATCCCTGCCCTTGCTCAGTGGGTTAACGATCCGGCGTTGCCGTGAGCTGTGGTGTAGGTTGCAGATGTGGCTCAGATCCTGCGTTGCTGTGGCTCTGGTGTAGGCTGGCAGCTACAGCTCTGATTCGACCCCTAGCCTGGGAACCTCCATATGCCACTGGAGCGGCCCAAGAAATGGCAAAAAGACAAAAAAAAAAATTAGAGAACTATTATAGAGGTATTTTATACTATTTTAAAATATTTGAAAGTTAGTCAAATATAATAAGGGGTAGCCTCCTCTTTTGGTGTTGAGAGGGCTGATGTGTTAATGAAGACTCTTTTGATTGGATTGCCATACTATGAAATAGCTAGAATAACTTTCTATGCATGGAGAGTCTAGTAGGGAATTGAAAATTGCCACACATGAAGAAAACAGAAAGAACTCTCTGAGTGTGGATATTTAAATCCCCTTCCAGCTTTAAACTTGTATAATCCCTTGAAATACGCATCAATATCAAAACAGCAACGTTTGTTCATTTTTGCAAGGGGTCACCACATCTTAGTGAAAGTTAGTGACACTCACTACATGCAAGCAAATAAAGGAAAGCACATGAATTGAATTGAAGAAACATTATTTGGGGAGGCTCCATTCCCCTTTAAACATTAAAACAAAGAGATCAATAAAATTACCCTTTACTTAGAAGACATGGTTTCAAAAATCCAAATCATTAGTAAACGATTAGTAAAATTCTAAATCAGTTAGGGACAATCTACTGGATAATGACAAAAGAATGAAAGTTTGAACCAAACAGTAGCCCCTGTTAGTGAATTCATTCACTTCTTTTTAGCCTTCATGTTTTAGCATAGACATCAATTTCTTTAGGATATTCCCTCATCTCCAAAATCCTCCTCAGTGTTCCACATCTTTCACAGTTCCTATGAAGCTAGAATGCTTCCACGTCCTGTTCATAGATTAATTTTCAGTAACAAGTGGAGTTCTTGGATTAAAATATCTGTTATGTGAACATTTGCTGAATGAGTAAATACATAAGTGGAAGGAATTTTAGATGAAATTATATAAACTAGTTAAGTCAATTGATACAAGTCCTCAAAATTTTAATTATGTATATAGAGAAACTGATAAATATAGGTAAGTATAGTGAGACCATAAATTAAATCTATACTAATATGAGAAAAAGAAATGAATAATTGTGAAAGACAGGAAAAAGTCCTAGAATACAGCTCCATGAATCCACGAAAGAAATCTTACTGGAAAATTTAGCAGGCGAAAGTGATTACCTTACTAAAATTCTGGAAGACAGACAGATAGTCCATAAGGGAAATGCAATTAGTCTCACATTTATTTAATGTGATGGATACTGATTGCTAGATAACATTGACAGTGCCATTTAAAGCTTTTATTTTCAGGTAATAGAGTAGTGTGGAAAAGGTAGCCAAACAGAGCAGCTACCTTTGGTTGTAGATGTTGGAAGTTTGCCTGGACAATATATTTGTGCGGATAAGGATTAAAACATGATAGAAAAAACACATGGGGTATATATATTCAGGTCATAAGAATGTAATTGCTCTAAAGAATAATTATTTTGCTTTCCTTTTTCCTCTCATTCACTTAATAATGCAGGAACTGGTATCATTTTTTAAAAAATTCATGATATGTAACAGTAGTCTTAATATATTAAGGGATTCCCCAAACTTGTTTGGATAATTTTTATGAACTATCCATTATAAATTGAGACTTCTGAATGTATTAGCACTGCAAAACACACCACTTGCTTTAAACATTTTCAGACGTAGGAATGCAAAGACCTTGTACAAAGTTTATAATTTTAAAAGATTAACTGAAATACAAGTAATAAAAACAGTTCATGCAGGAGTTCCCGTTGTGGCGCAGTGGTTAACGAATCTGACTAGGAACCATGAGGTTGCGGGTTCGATCCCTGCCCTTGCTCAGTGGGTCGGGGTTCCGGCGTTGCCGTGAGCTGTGGTGTAGGTCACAGACGCGGCTCGGATCCTGCATTGCTGTGGCTCTGGCGTAGGCCGGTGGCTACAGCTCCGATTCGACCCCTGGCCCGGGAACCTCCATATGCCGCAGGAGTGGTTCAGGAGATGGCAAAAAGACAAAAAACAAAAACAAAAAACAAAAACCAAAAAAACAGTTCATGCACAATTATATTAGAAGATTATTTAATTAATACTTAAAGGACATTCGATAGGTTATTCTCAGAACTTTGGTGAAAGAACAGCTATCAGTCTGAAAAATTGCTAATAACAAAGAAAAATATCTTAAACTTTAGAAATTGCTTAAAGATAAAAAATGTCTAAATTAAATTCTACTTTATTTGCACTATTATAAAAGCTTTACTGGGGGAGGAAGTAATTAAGTACAGCTGTCTCATATTTTTATTTCCAGAAGTTGGTACTATACTGTCTTAAGAATTAGGTAATAATTTTACTATTCTTCTGTGCCACTGTGTGAAATTATGTTGGCCTAGAGCTAGGCTGAAAAATCACAAACCTATGAATGTGACTATTATCTGGCTCTGTAAGTGCCTTTTTATTCATTCAAATCTGCATGTTCAAATTTGAGTTCATATCACACTCATGAGATGTTTTTTAATGAATGTGCTAACCTGAAGGGGCGAATGTTCAAAACAATGCAGAGGCAACATGCACCCCAAATGCAATAAACTAACAGCTTTTGTATGTGCCTCACCTAAGCAGGGTTTTGAAAATTCACCCTGAAGGCTAGAATATTTTCTTTGTAAGAATCTCAGCTTTCGTATGAACACCTGGGGATAAGAGCACTGTGAGAAGCAAGTCTAATAGAAGTTAAACTCCATTGCATGATTGCGTTACGTAGAAGAGCTATACAAACGTTGTCCTCGGTCTTAAAGCTTTTTCTCCATCCTGTATTAAGAATATCAAGCACTCTACTATTTATCAATTCTTCAATGACTTGGGAGTACAGAGTACATCTTGTAAAGTGCCACTTAAGTAAGTTTACAAACGTAGGGGACGTGTTCTGCTGAGACATGAAAAGGTATAGCCCTAGGAATGGTCTCAGGAGTGAGTGACCTAATCATTTGGAAGGTCTTAATCTTAGATCGCTAAGATTCTATTAGTTTTTCAGACTATAAATTGATAGAACAGTGTTTCAGGTAGACTGTGTGTGGACTACAATGCTTTAAGATAATTTTGCCTTGTCAGGGTACCTCTGATGGAATCATTTTAACAGTCATTAGAGAAGTAAAAATATGGGTGACTGAGTAGGACCACACACTTTTTCATGTGGTATGTCAGTTGCTGTGGTTGTTTAACATTCATAAGCCCCAAATATATATGAAGCAGCCTTGTCAGGTGTACATTTGTTGCCAGTCATGAAACAGCATGCTTTATATTGGCATGCCAAGTCATGACAAGTTAAACTGATTTGTACTAGGTAAATAAGAACCTAACAGACTTTGAAACCTTGAGAGTAGTAATGAAGGCTTTAAATCACATTACAGTCTTTATTGTGAGCCAAAATAGTTTTTATCTAGATTTAGCTGTATGTTTTATTTCTTTTGTAATAAACCTATTTTCTACACTACCTACAGAGGATTCTTTTTTCTATTAGGCTTCATTCATGAATTTTTTTCCATTAAGTTGAGCTCAAATGATCTACTCTTTTTTTGAGACTAAAAGAAGTATCAGCTTATCCTTCCTGAGAAGAATTGTGTGAAGTATTGGTCAAGCAAACTCTCTTAATATTGCTTGCATAGGATAAAACACTTTCCGCAGCATAAACCTTGGACTTTTAGTCTGTATGGTCTATAAAGTTCAGGATACTAGCCAACTAAATGATACAGTGGAAATAAAAATAAGATGTTAGCAATCATAGGATATATCATAAAACTGTGAAAACTATAATATATTCAATTGTTAAAGAATATCTGAATTAATCTTATGCTAATTATGTAATTAAGTATTGCCTAAACTTTTCTTTGAAGAGGTGTGACATGTAGATAGACAATGATGTTTCCTTCCAGGTACACGTAAGTGGAAAATTTTCTGAGATCATTTTGATACATTCTGTTGAATTAACTACCTGTCCTTTTAAAATCTGTGGTTTTCTAAGACATAGATAGTTCTAGGGATTATTGCAACAAACTGGCATTGTTGTTTTAAAGACATTTTTGCTATTCACAAAATATTTCTGTGACAAGCTGGTTACCAGGGGCCCAGGAAGTATAATGAGCTGAGGCAAGTGTTATGAGCAGAAGTGATGTGTGTCACTTCCTGTTTGGTTGCAGACCCTGTCAAGCATTCTGTCTTTTCCCTCCAGAGAGACAGGCTGCTCTGTTGTCCTGGATCTCTTAGTGACTGTGATGAGCAAAGCTTCTCTATTTACCACAGCAGACATGGAACACAAACAAAAAATAAAACTTGGTTGTTAAGCCACCCAAAATTACAGGTGTTATAACATTGCAGTGCAATTTATTTAGCCCATACTGACAGATACAGGCCATATCCAGTTCAAATTTCAGTAACACACTCCTGGCCACACTGCTGACAAGAGCATTTTGTGGAACAAATGTAGGCAGCAATTTATGGTATGTGCGATTTTGATGGCACAATAAACCGACATGACCACAAGCAAAGCACTCGTTCTTGCTCATTCCCACGTGGACAATGCTGCACCTCTTTTTCCACTTCATTTCTTCTTTATTTTTCCTCCTGAAAAAGCTTTACAAGGTTGGTAGAAGCTGGGCTACCCTTGAGCTTTACCAGTGTTTCATACTCAAAGACAACAGAACCTGCATTTTATGACTCAAGACATACATTTTATTGCTATGCCTCTCAGTTCTTATGCATTCCTAAAGATGTAAAGTACAAAGGACAAATAGGGAGTTTTGAGGGCTTTGGTTGGCTTCAATCCAAGAGTCAATTTACCTATTTCTTCAGAGTAACATTTATATTTGAGTTTCAGATTTGGAAAAAAAAATAGAAATAAATATAATAAATATATAAGGCCTGTGGCAAAACATTATCTGTGAGGTTTGTTTTGCAGTGTGGAACCAAAATATCTGTTGACAAGAAAAAATAACTACAGAGTTTTAAACAGAGAGATTTTATCATATCATAGGTAGGCATAAAGGATTTAGAATGAAAACACTAGGTGAAGTCCCTGATGTACAACTGTCTCACTAGATGACCCTGCACCAGTTAATTACTGTATATGGTTTATTTCCTTCTTTTTAAGATACAGAAAAAATAACATCTACCTTTACTGATTCATAGGGTAGTTATACACAATTACGATGATGTACATAAAGACACTGTGAATATTCCAAATACTTATAATACACATGAAAATATTATCTCTTTTAAATGTTTTGCTAGTAAGTTTTTATAGTTTCCCCTTCAATTTTTCATGTCCTTGCTCACAACCAATGGAAAAATATAAGTGGAATAGGATGGGTAATGCCACTAGTGAGTGAAGCTGTAGTGGGTGTTACTGTAATAGTTCATATTCATCATTGCTATGGTTGAAAATGTGCATTTAGTTGTGGTTGAATAGTTCACATCAAAACAAAATCTCATCTGTATGACAGAAACTCTGTTGTGTTAGGCTTTGAACATAATCCAAGACACTCAAGACAGTAGCAAAATTAGGCAATTGGAAAAATCAGAGTAAGAAAGGCATTTTTCATGCTTATTTGCTTCAAAGGATGCTCTGATTTTGTTAATTGCCTCAAAGAGTGCTTCGATTTGCTATTTTCTGCAAACAGTATTCTAATCTAGTTTATCCTCTGAGTTGCAGCTGTGTTCAAGTATCCTAATAGATTTGGTGCATGCTGAACTATTCTTCTGAAATTAATTCACTTGGTTCTTCACGTGAAATGATTTACACCTATTTAGAATTAAATTGGAAACCATTCCACTCTTGCTTACGAAGTCATTAAGACAGCTTTTAGGAGACATTAATTGCACTTAGATACTACCTTTCATCTAAGGATCTCAAAGCACTCCATGAAAGTACATTATTTAATGGAGGAAAATTAAAAAAAAATCAGTACTGTATTCAAGAATGATGTGCAAAGTAGAAAATAAAAGTTTTTAAATTTTATCCTGATGAATGAATGTAAAATAGTTATAGTGCTCATTAACTTTATGTTCTACAGCCAGCACGTTCTCATTTTCTCTCCCCATCTAACTAGGTTTGTGGGTCTCCATATTCTTTAACCACATCCTCAGGGGCCATCCTTATAAGCCAACATTGTCAGATTCTTCTACCTTACAGTATGCTTTCTCCATTATTAATTCCTTCTTTTTAAATATATTAACCTAATATTATAATTAGCCTGTTCCAAAAAGGATTGAAAATATGTGAATATGCTTTTACTGAAATAGAAATAGGTTGAATCTGCCAGGTCTGCTTCTTATGTTTGTTAGCTTCCTAGAGGTTCAAGTATCTTCAATTAAAAGATAGTTGACACACTAGGACATAGCAGTATCATAACCACACAAGCAAATGTTCTGCAGATACTGATTGCCCGGGTTCCCACAGAAAAAAATATTTTCCCATATAAAATATGTTTTTACAAAATCACAAAGACAAATATGAATCATCAATATGCCTTCAAAAGGACAATCTAGTATGCACCATTTTATAATGAGTTTGGAGAAAAATAAGCACTAACCCCAAATGTTATCCTCTGCTCTGGTGTTTATTTGCTTTATTTGTGCTAAAGCAGGTCTCTGATTAATAAAAATCTTCCTAAATTAAAACTCATACCTGGTTATATAATAATTCAGCTTTTCTCTTTAAAAGTAGATTTCTGGTTATATTGAATCTTTGGAATTTAACCAATTCATGTTGTCCACAGTAGAAGGAGCAGTTGATAACATCAATTGATTTCAACAGGGCTGCTGCAAATCAGTAAGTCTTCATATAATATAGAAAAGGGGCTATATGCTGGGGATTACAGTTTGGTGAGCAGATATGGCCTGAATTAAGCCCCTACTTGGCTCTTTCAGCCAAGCATCCCTGAGCAGTGAACAATCTGAACATGTTGCAGTCCTGGTTTATATCCTATAGACTTGGAAACACCTGCATATCAGCACACAGTTTAACCACTAGAAACATGAAGTACCAAGATGTAACAGAGAATTTATCCAAACACCTGAGCTAATGAGGGCCCTCCTTTGGAAAATAACTTTATCAGTATATTGTCCCTAGAATCTCTTCCTATTTCAAAGCCACAACACAAAAATAGATTCAATGAAATTGGACCATTCTATCTTTGCGCTGTGGCTTTGAAATAGGAAGAGACCATTCTGTACTATTTCCATGAACTTGTCTTGACCCAGAAGTGTTGCCTGCTAAGAAAGTTACACTGTCAAATAAAATATTTTTCTTATTTAGTCTTATTGTCTCCTCTTCTTGCCTTTATTCGGCTTTTCCTTTTTTTTTTCTTTTTAGGGCTGCACCCAAGGCATATGGAGGTTCCCAGGCTAGGGATCGAATCGGAGCTACAGCCGCCGGCCTATACCACAGCCTCAGCAACAGCAAATCTGAGTCACATCTGCAACCTACACCACAGCTCATGGCAACACATGGGATTGAACCTGTGTCTTCACAGATACTAGTCAGATTCATTTCCGCTGAGCCACGATGGGAACTCCTATATTCTGGTTTTCCTTTGAAGGTGGTACTTCTCTCTTCTCAGGTTCTTAAGCTAATGAAGATAACAAAGAAATTCCGGCTTCTTGAAGGGGCTGGGAACTTTAAACATTTAAAAAACAAACTGGCCCTAAAATATACGAGTTCCGGAATATAACTAGGAGTTTTTCTTTGTAAAAGTCTGTTACAGTTCTATGATAATTCTGTGATTCTATGCTAACAATATGAGAAACACAAATCAGTCCATTATACAAAGTTAAGTGAATGATAATGATTAAAATTATTTCAAAAGATGGAGCATGTGCAACAGTGGTTAAGGAAGATCTTAGGAGGGGTGGGATTTGAATTAGACCTTAAAGAGCAATTCTGTGTAGTTTTATTTTCTATACTTTTATAAGAGATGACCATTCATTCATAGCTAGCATTGTGAGGATCATAGATATGTCTGATAATTATTTGGGATATTATCTTCCCAAGTAATGAGTACATTCCACGTGGAAGGGAAAGCTCATGTGCATTATCTGAGCATAAGCAGCAAGCAAGGGGAGTGGAAGAAAATGAAGCTGTTTTTCATGGGTAATTGTCTCAATATTAGGGCATTTGGGGCTCATCATATAATCAGTGGGGAATAAAGCATTGCTTTTAAATTAAACTCTAAAATAGGAGGATGAGTGATTTAATGAGATAAATCAGACCACTGCTTTAGGACACCCATGCTACCCAACATCTTTGGGGCCAGGCTGGAATAAAAAGAGATTTAGAGAAAGTGTACCCTATGGGAAGACTCTTGGAATAGTTTAGAGAGAAGATGATGAACTATGACAGTGATAGTGAGGGTGAAAGTAACACATGAAACTATCAATAATGACTGTGCACAGGTTAAGGGGTTGAGTGTGAGTGTGGCGAGTGATAAAAGAATCAAAAAGCTTTCCGAACGATGGTAACATAACAGAAAGAGACAAAAACAAAACAAAACAAAACAAAACCCCTCCTCCCAAAAAAAGCATTCAAGGGAGTAAGCAATAGAGGCAGCTCCATCTGGAGAAAATTCCAGCAGGGAACCACAAGTAACCATTTATGGCCTTGGAAGAGAAGTGACTACAGTCATCACCAGTGACTGTTGAATAGGGCTGCCATAACCAAGTGCCACAAAAACGGTAGCTAAGACAACAGCAACTAACTTTCTCACAGCTCTGGGGTGGGGGTAGAATTCAGAGACCAAGGCATCAGCAGGGTTGGTTTCCTCTGAGGCCTCTATCCTGGGCTTGTAGATGGCTGTCCTCCATCTCTGTCTCCTCATGGTCTTTCCTCTGGGCTTGTGCCTGTCCCGTCATCTCATTTTATAGTCCCAGTCATGTGGGATTAGATTCCACCCTGGTTTTATATAAATTTACCTCATTAAAGGCTCTATCTCCAAATACAGTCACTGTCTGAAGTACTGTGGTCCGGACTTCAGCCTATCAGCAATTTGTTAGCAACCAAGAAAGGAGCATAGATAATGGAGTGGAGCTGTCTGTGGTTTTAGTTTAAAATTTCTACTTTCGACAATAATACACATTACTTTTTAAAAAATGAGAACAATAAAAAAATATTCACAGAACATTGTGAATCTATACTTTACTAAAAATTTTAAAAATATATATTTGGGGATTATTTTTCCACAAAGGACGGTCCATATCTAATGTAAATACTCTGTTGAACCTTAACAGAGGCAATCTTATAAGTTTTATATTGTAATTTCAGGACTACAGGAAACTATACCATAGCCTGTCATGACTTGAACTTCATTTAGACTTCATATAGTGATGTTAGGACAATGATTTATTTACTTTTTTGCTCTTTTTAACTCAAATTAGAAATAACTTCAAAATCATGCTCTCCTTACAATAATTTCAAACACTAGAAAAAGCCTGCTCTTACTGTTTTATTTCTGTTTGGTGGGTAGTGGATAAAGAAATAGTTGAGTAATTTTTATTTATTTATTTATTTATTTATTTATTTATTTAGTCTTTTTGCCATTTCTTGGGCTGCTCCTGCGGCATAAGAAAGTTCCCAGGCTAGGGGTCCAATCGGAGCTGTAGCTGCCAGCCTACGCCAGAGCCACAGCAATGCCAGATCAGAGCCACATCTGTGACCTGCACCACAGCTCACAGCAATGCCGGATTGTTAACCCACTGAGCAAGGGCAGGGATCGAATCGCAACCTCATGGTTCCTAGTTGGATTCGTTAACCACTGCGCCATGACAGGAACTCCGAGTAATTTTTAAATCAATAAATAATCTCAAATCATTCTGGTCAGTATATTTTTTAACTTAAAAAATGTACTAGCATGTATGAGTTTAAATTTGCTTTCCTCATAAAGTTGTTTAGCAAAAATTATCCATCTCTGGATAAAATGTTTTCATCATCCGTCCCAGCAGCAGTTGTTACACTTTGGCATAAATCAGAATCACCTGGAGAGCTTGGTAAACCACAGATTGCTGGGCTCCACCCTGAATCTCTTATTCATAGTCTGGGGTCAAGCCTGAAATTTTCCTTTTCTAACAATTTCTCGGTCATGTTAATACTGCTGGTCCAGGCCCATTCTGTGAAAAACTCTGCTGTATAGAATTGTTTGTAACTATAAATCCATTTTACTTTAAATAAGTGTTTTCCATCATGAAAACATAGTTTTAATTAAATACATTCATTATGAGAAACTGTTAGAAATCATCATGAAATGCATAGCATCTTAGAAGAAATGAAATTGATCATAGTTGCGACCAAAAACCAATTCAAGGGATTATTAACTCTAAGAAGTCCGTGTATATTTAAAATATTTGTTGCTTGACCATATGTCATCTTGGTTTAGGCCACATTAGTGAGAAAAATTAAAAGGAGTATGGGATCAATATCATATCTATCAATCAGTGAATTTCTCTAATAAGAAATATGTCTGGGTCAGTGAAATAAATGTCTCTATTTCCAGACAGCAATGTGTGAGATTTAGAACATAACCCCAAAAGCTTATAAATAGCAACAGGTGTAACATATGTACACCCTGTATATTAGCCATCAAATAAATTATAAAAATGTGCAAAGGATGATGAGCAGTGAGAGTTATCCCTCTCTCCTTTTTTTTTTTTCTAGTTGCCCTGGGATAAATACTAAAGACAAAAGTGAGGATAAAAGACGGCCCTTCCCACCCCCTTGCATTAATATAAAAAGAAAACTGAGAGGAAATAGTTTGGCAGTCTTTAAGGCGCTCAGTATCTAAGAAAAGTCCATTGTTTTCAAAGACTAAGACAAAACCTACCAGCAGGTAGGCTCAAGCCCAGCTATTTTTAGGGAGGCCAATCAACAAGCAGAGACATTTATGGAAATGTGGACTTTCCTAATGACCCATAAGCTTACACTATAGGCAGAGAGGTGATTACATGCATCATAATTATACAACAAACCCCTTGCTCAGGATATAAGATCCCTAAACATTCTCTAATTTATCAAAAAGTTTTATATATATGTATTTTTTTCTCTATGACAAATATCTTGTTCTTTACTAAAGAATTTCCTAAGAATCTTAGAAATGTCAAGTTTTTAACATGGCATTCACAACATTTCTTCAGGCTATATAATTTTTTCCCCTCTATCTCCAGATAGAATACTGAATAAAACAAGATTTTCTTCAATTGAAAATCTTTTATTTAAAGACAAAGTGTAAAAAGACTAAAATTCTCTTTTATTTTCGGATGGCCCAATTTAGAAATGTTAAATAGACTAAAGTAAATCTCAGTATGAAGCTATTTCTAAAACTTGCTTCAGAAATTGAAGCTTTCATATGAGTTATATATGATGATATTCCATTTCATAACAGCCAAATATGTTAACTTTAGTATGTCTTGTCTTGGAATATTTCAAGATTACCAAGTTAGCCGATAATATAAAATCAATTTCCTTTCCAGTAATATTTTTAGAAGCATATAATTTTAACTTTAAACTTAGGATTTCATAATGGAGACATATTTAAGGTCTTACATTTCAAAACACCTCCGGATATCAAGGTGGAAGGCTCTAAGGATATGTTTTTCACAATAAAAATAATTTTTATATAGAGAGAATATTCTAACTGTTCATCTTTGTGTGTGTGTGTGTGTGTGTGTGAGAGAGCCTTAGCTGCCTGTCTATGTCACAGACACAGCAAGGCCAGATGCAAGGCGCACCACCAGTCTAGGCTGCAGTTTGTGGCAACACTAGATCCTTAACCCATTGAGTGAGGCCAGGGATTGAAATGAACCCACACCCTCCAGGATATTAGTCACGTTCTTAATCTGCTGAACCACAATGGGAACCCCTGGTATCTTTTAATTGATAGCTTTTTAAATAAAATGTACTTCCGTTCATATTTCAAAGAAGAATGACGTCATTTGAAGTACATTTTGTACCGTCCTCTTAGGGTTAACAAAAATATCACTTTAATCCATTTAAAAGTGTGTGTCTAGAGAACAATGATAAGGTGCACAATAACTTAAGCAAATTAATCCTTTAACAATATACGCAAATTAGTGTTACCTGAACAAATATATTTTCTCATTGATTTTTTTCTTTTGCTGTTCTCTGTTCAAATTTAAGATAACCTTTGGTTCTAGATGAATTTATTTTCACAAATATTTATATATTTTTAAGCTCCTGTGAAATGAGCTCCAAGCACTTTGATACAGACAGAAAACCTTACAGTTTTAATGAAGATTTTCAAAGTACTCTTTACCCTCTGGTAAATATCATTTTGCAGTTTCCTACCAAGATAACCTACTGCCTTCAGTTCTGGCTCTATGCATAAATATTTTTCTTTTTCCTGCCCATAAATGCTTTAACCCAAAAAAAAGGTTAAGAGCTTTGGACAAAGGTACTATGCTTATGGCTGGCAGCATTTTCCTTAAAACCTCCTATCTTCTTGCCACAATAAAGAATAAATAGTGGGGGAGGCAATTAATATTTAATTATTAAAATTGATAATATTTATATTTCCAGCCTGAAATTAAACTTTTGGAGTTCGACAAGAAGGACAGGCAATATATCCAATAAATATAATAACAATGGCAAATACTCATAATGGAAAAAGATGGGTGGTATTCTTATAAGAAATTTATTTCATGGACTCGACCTGCCTCAGTATCTCACCCACCCTTTCTACCTATATTCTCAAAAGAGTTCTATCCAATTAGAATCCTTCCTATAATGCATCATGTTCCAAGCTTTAATAAAATTTCTCTTCTAAAAATCACATAGATAACAGGTCTCCAAATATGCAGATGTATTTGAGAGGCTTTCATTTGGTACAATAAGGATTGGATACAGAAAGGAATCAGGAAAAAAAAAAAGGAGAATGTTAAGAAGGATGGATAAGGAGGAGGATAATTAGAGGAGGAAACTATCTGCTTCACAGCAGGTTTAGCTCTTAATAAGAATACTAGAATAATAAAGAATTATAAATAGTTTCTTCTATAATTATATGCTGGTGACATCACCAAAAATTCAGATGTTTGCATTAAAGTTCCCTAAAGAATCTTAAATCTCAGTTTAAAATAAACTGTAATTGTTAATTGTTTGGTAAGGTTGACCTTAATTAGGCCTTTGCACAGATTTCTACATTTACGTATCTCTAACTTGTTATTACGCATGGGCATATTAAAACATATAGAATATTTAAATATAAACCCACAAATAAACCATTTTCAACAAAGATTCTGCAAGGTGCATTTGTTTGCTCAATTTATTTTCAATTGATTATTGACTTAAATTTGAAAGGGTACATTTTTCTATACAAAATTATGTGGGAAAGAAAATTGCTGTAAAACATTTCTTGAATAAATGAGTATCATGTGACTTTCCTCTACTGAAATAATGTGGCAGACCACAGGTGAGTTCCCAACTGAATTATTTTAGTGCTAATACATTCTTTTCAAAAGTCTTTCCCCTTCACCCAACTGCTTTTCGCTTGTAGTTTTAAAGGTTTGCACCTAATCTTGCTATTTCAGCTATATCTGCGTGCTGTAGAAAGCAGCCAGTTCTTAGAATGGCTGATAAAGTAGCTGACCTCTGTAATCTACATTTTAGAGAAATACATTTCAGCTGCAGATGTTTCCAAAGGTAGAGAATCTGTGAAGAAAATGAAGCTGTAACTGACAGATGTTTTCATATTAGCACGGCTTGGGAATACTCTCTCCAAACATGTTGCCTTCCTGTGGAATTCAAGAACGCTGTTATCTCACTTTCCTAGGCTCTTGGATCCTAAAGCACAGCACCAAGATGGACTGTCATCTAAATAAACAGATGTAAACTTTGCTTTGTAGTTAGAGGGTGCAATTTAAATCTGTTGACTTTCACATTTGCTCCTTTCCATCTATTTCAGTTAGTTAAATAATTGGTGATAAAATTTTCCTAAGTCCTGTGGAAGGCACAGTGAGTTGCTTATATCAAAACTCAGAGTCAGAATAAATCTTGGCAGAAGATTTCATCCTATTTGGGCATTTTATAGCATCTTAGGGAATTATTTTTCCCCTAAGGGCTTTATTATTAATGGGAACTGCCCATTTGCTTTGAGGGAAGAATAGACTTCCTCAATTAGAAGACCTTTCAAGAGAGTTAACAGAGAATTTATTTTTTCATTTAGGGAAGAGAATGTTTCCCATAAGAACACTGAATCTTTCATGGCTGACTTTTCTTGCAAACACAATGTGTAAAAATTTTAGTTCCTTAAAAATTAAGCAGACACTGTGAAATTTAATAAGGTTTAGAAGGGACCTATTTTTAGTATCCCCGTTTTCTCACACACACACCTCCCCACTGAAGGTAACAGGTTATCTGTTCCACATACCAAAAATACCATCGTCTTCAGGAAAACAAAACAAAAAAACATGTGCTATTCCCGAGGATTCACTGTCAGTGGTTCTCAATCTAGCTGGAGGAGGTAACAGGAATGATTTTTGCTAACATTTAATAGCTATGTGATTATACATATTTCCTTTGCCTTAGGAAGCTCTGTTATTTCATTGGAGAGCAATGTTACCTACTTTGTCAGGTTATAAAGATTGCAAAAAAATTATGTAAAATACCTAGCATATGGTAGTACTTAAATAGATGCTTTGTAACCATTTCTTAAATGCCACAATATTTACTTTTGTTTAACTCACTTCAAGACAGGTGAACTTAAAAAGTATAATTTTAGCTTTGTTACTATTTGGCCTTGGAATGTCAATCTTTCTGGGCCTCAGTTTCTTCTATGCATAAAGTGTTACTTCAACAAATGTAAATCACACACATTAATTCATCTCATCAATACCACTACTGTAGGATTTATTCATTACAAAAATAGATTTCCTCAATTATGTTCCATTCAGAACATAAAACTGTCACCTTGATTTTATAATATGCATTATATAATACATATACACATACATTATGTGCAATAATAAAATTATTTCTATAACTTTGTCTAGATTTACTATACAATAATTATATACATTAAATTTTGACTGTTGTTTAATAAGCTGTCATGTTGGCTAATTTTGGAATTTTTGTTAAACAGACAAAGCAAAGGGATGATCTTTTTGTTTAACTAGCAGTTATGTCACAGACAATTCAAAGCAGAAATCTTATCAGTGGATAAACTCCCCAGAAATGATATAGTTCATCTAGCATAGTAATAATTATAGGTTACTACATTAAAACATAATTTTCAGTGAAGCAAAGGAGATATCTCCCCTGAAGTTAAAACTGACTCAACTTGATAACCACACAGAACATAAATTGTTTGCTATTATTAGAAACAAAAAATAAAGTTTTGAAAAGAATAAACAGAAGAGTTAACCACAGCTTGATTATAACGGTTTTCTTTACTCTCTTCGATATTATTACTCTTCTGAGTTCTTAACCATAATGCCATTCTGTCTTTATGCTTTACTCAAATCAGTGAAATTAAATGATTCAGTTTCTCCACAGGACCACTTAAAAGTTCCTGAAAATAATTCCATTCATTACCTTCTTACTGTATATCTTTCCTAACACTGTCTTTAATTGGCTCTTGTTTTTCCACCTTAGCTTATGAGCAGTTATCTTCCTTTTCTTTCTTTTGTTTCAAAAGTGATATGTTGCCTCATTTCTTGGGAGACAGGAGTATGAAAATTATTCAAAGGATTTCCATTGTTCTACAAGTCATCTATTATTTATTGTAACTGGACGACACCTACATCTATACCTACAGACTCACCCATGGGTTAAAGTTGTACCCTAATTGATCACCATACATGTGAATCATTCAAATATTAGTGTCTTTGATCAATTAATTTATAAAACACTCATTTTCCATTTGAAAATTGGATTATTTGATAAATGAATTAACAAAACCAAATCAAATATCAAAATCACAGAATTTGAAAACTTAAAGATGTATAAAAATGTATCTAGATCAAAAAAAATTCATGCACTCCTCCCCAGTAAGAGGATTAAATTTCTTATTCTGTATCTGTGGTATGCAAAATCTTGTACTTAGTATGTGGGAAATTGACAACTGCATGACACACTTAGGACTAATTTACACAAAAGAAAAGCTACATTTAAAAAATATGTACTTATTGTTCAGAATGAGACTGGAAGAACTGTCCATAGCCAATCACATCCAATGAATCACCAATGTCTGGCTGGTGATTTAAATTCATATGGAGAAGAACTGGGCTTATCCTTGATCTTATTTCTTCTGGTAAACATTTTCCTCTATGTATTTGAGCTAGGAATGTGAAAAAATCTTAAACAATTTATTGAAGGTTCCACTTTCACAAGCTAAGACCTGTGTCAAGTGCTTTCCTAATCTTGTTCATAAAACTCAGAATGGTTTTTGAATCCCTCTGCCTTGGCCAAAAGGGAGTTACACTGTGAAAGGGTGAGTTTGTCTTAGCATAGATACTGGTAATTTTAGTCTATCATCTCCCCACCTGGGTGATTCTAAGGATGTCACAGAATAATGAGCACAGTAAACAATTAGTATCATCCAAGAAACAGCCCTCAAATAGTCTGTGGCATCTGTTTGTCCCTAGCTCTAAAGCTAATAAGAGCTAGGACTCTCCAAGGTACATTCCTTTTCAGCTTCAAGTCTAATTACATTTCCTGCATTTCAAACCAGTGAGATACTTATGGTTAGGGAGAACACTCACATTATTTTTATAGTAGAACAAATTAAGAAACCTTGCATAAGTGGGCAGAATGCCAGCTTGCAATTCTCCCAGAAGACCTGACTCGCACAGCAATGTTTCTTGCAGAATTTCTACTGGTTTCGATTTTTTAAAAAGACTTTTTATTACAAGGAAAAAAATCTACATTAGCTTTTTTAAAACTTCTGTAGTAAAACACAAAATTAGCAATACAACTATAAGTAAGAGGATCTGGATGAATAAAAAAAGCACATGAAGTTTATATATATAAGCTGAAATACGCAATAAAATCTCCAAACTTCCTACAAAATGGCTCACAATCCATTAATTAATCACATAGAACATGATTTTTTAATATGCACAGAAACACTAGAGAATAGAGAAGTACTCAATATTGCAGGGAACCCTTTTTTCCTTGATTATACACATGGACATTATTATGATTTATCCAACTATCTGGTAAAGTATTATATGCTTACCTTAAAACCTTTATCTGATGTAGATTTACATGGGTATTTTTCATAAAAAATACATAGGTCTTTACGTGAAAACATGAAAGATGGTTTTAACAGGAGTTATCTTTATATTAACAAATGAGTGAGCTATAGAAATACTTTTAATAAGCAGGTAGAAGATTTAGTTAAAAAGATTTATACTTAAAATGCTAATTAAATTTTATGATGACATTTCTATATCAAAAGACGACAGCTTTTTCACTTATGCACTTCTGGGAAAATGACTACCAGCCATTAATAGTCCTATGACAAGCCTGAACTCTAATGTTTGCAAGCTTTCAAAGCAGTTGCTAATTATACACAAAGGAACAAAGGTGTTGAAAACTTTAACAAAAAGGCTTAGATGAGTCCAGAGAAGTTTCCTGAAGTTAAAACCTGCTAAACATGTTCTCCCTTGAGAATTATGATTATTATTTATGTCTATGACAAACAGTAAGTAAAATGTTAGTGTTTACTTTTAGCAGTAATAATCTAAAAAGAGTAAGACCTCAAGTTTATATTGCATTTTCCTTCCAAAGTATTAACTGGGGTATCCTGTGAGAATGCTTACTGAGTACTGTAAAATCTGTCTTTGTGGCCTCAGATTATACTGCAGTGGCTTCTGTAGAGTATGTACAGAGTTGAGGCTTATTGAAAAAAATGAGGGAAGGGAGAGGTAGAAGCAGAAACTGGGGGTGGGGCAGATAAATTAGTCCTGAGTTCTTCACATCTAATCAGGTTAAGTTATTTATTAACTCACCCTCACTCTTTAACATCAGTCAGCTTCCGAAATGGTACTGGAGCTGGGAGGAGGCACAGGGCACCTTCTACATCACTGACCCTCTCCCAAACTTGCCTTAAACAGAGAAATAGCTTCAGTGATGATAAATCAACCACAGAACTATGTCAGAGGTATTTGTTACGTTTGTATTTTCACATTTCGCACTTACGAGGTATCTGAAATAGGGAAGAGAGAGATGCTAACAAGTGAGGACGAGAGCCCAGAATAGAGACTGTTGTCTCTATCTTTTGTCAGTTATTTTGCATGGATTCGTGCTAAGAACAAGATTCCATTTGGGGTACAAAATATAGACTTAATTATCTAAAAGCTTAATACTTTTTAGAAAAATGCAAGTCTTGTTTCTTTACATCCTTACTCTTCCATCACGAGGTAGCAGCATAAATGAGTATTTCTAATGAATAAAAAGTCATTTTTAAAACTAAATAAAACTTGCCACAACCAAAAAAAAAAAATGAGGTAGCAGCAAATATCTAGTCCCATTCCTTGTACTGTATTTTTAATGACTTATGTATTTATTTATTCATTTTTTAAATAACCCCCCCCCCTCCCTCTTTCTTATTTATTTATTTATTTTTGTCTTTTTGCCATTTCTTGGGCCACTCTCGCGGCATATGGAGGTTCCCAGGCTAGGGGTCCAATTGAGCCGTAGCAGCCAGTCTACGCCAGAACCACAGCAACGCGGGATCTGAGCCGCGTCTGCAACCTACACCACAGCTCATGGCAACGCCGGATTGTTAACCCACTGAGCAAGGGCAGGGATTGAACCTCATGGTTCCCAGTTGGACTCATTAACCACTTCACCATGACGGGAACTCCTTTAATGACTTTTTTAAACAGCTATGATCCTTGGTCCCAAATACTGTGTTCTACATGTTTTCTTCATTATCTAAGGATAAGAAATGTATATTTTCTTGGAAAGTTAGGTGGAAATAAATCTAATATGGAATTTCTATAGTCTAACTGCTCCCACCCCCCTGGGAGTCCCATTCACATGTCCTTTATTATTGCAATCTTGCTGCAATGGATAGTACCAAAGCAAGCCAGGGAGCTCAAACTTTTCAAAAGGCCACACATTTACATGCATTCAGAATGCCAGGCAAATGTGTGAATAGCCTTACAGGATCATAATCTATTCCTTTTGTGACTCTCCCAGAGTAGAAGTTAGCCAACTTTATCATTTTTAATTCTGACTTACCTGAATAGAAAAGAAACTAAAGTGGAATACTGAAAATCCTGAATACAAGATCTTTTGATATTCTCTTGAGTACTACAATTAGGTCCAAAGCAAAACATCCTTAATAGTTCAAGAAGAGAACATTCATTCAAACATAAATAGGGTCCTTTGAAGCAAATTTCTAGAATTAAAAGCAATTAATAATGATAACATTTCCATTTATTGAACAGTTACTATGCAACATGATAGCACTTCCCCTTAAAAACAACAGTGAGGGAGATGAATTATTATCCTCAATTTACAGATAAGGAAAATAAAACCAAAGAGCTAAGTAACTATTGGGATACTGCTTGACACTCAAGGGCTTGAGGGTCCTGATTACCAAAGTTAGCTAACTTGTTAAGGACAAATATCTTTCCTTAAGAAAACATGATGTTCTTTAATGAGTTTTATTGTAAGAAAGAAAGAAAACAAGAAGGAAAAGGAAAGAAAGAAAGAAAGAAAGAAAGAAAGAAAGAAAGAAAGAAAGAAAGAAAGAAAGGAAGGATCAATCTACACCAGGAAAGAAGCTATGCACAATTTTCTAAAATATACAAGGAACATCCATATATAGTCTCCAGGCATACAGAGGGCATGATTTTGGTATTAACTATCACTGTGTCCTCAAGAGGACATTATTGAAGCACTTAGATAGGACTCACTAAGGTAATAGGCATGTTTAAGCTTTAAGATGTATTTTCTAATTTATTTTCTATTTATGTGCCACGGTTGGTCCACGTTTTGTCATTATTGTCATCCTCATCATCTAACCTTAATGAGTGCTATTTACCAGGATCAGTGCATCGTGTTTCCCTTTTCATGTAGTGTATTACCTCACTTCGTTTGCACAACAATCCTTTCAAGTAGACTATTTTTCATTTTTATTGAGATATAACCTAAATAACACAAAAGTCTCCCTTTTGTGTTCAACGGTTTTTAGAATATTCATCCAGATTTGCTATCATCACCATATTTTCATCACCACAAAAAAGCAATACCACGCCTCTTAGCATTGACTCTCTAGTTCTCCCTCCTTCTAGCCCCTGGCAACTACTAAACTATTTTCAAACATATGGATTTGCCTATTCTTGAGCATTTTATATACTTGCACACATGGAATTGTAAATTATGTAATCTTTGGTGTCTGGCTTTTTCACTTAGGATCACGAATCAAGTTTCAACCACACTGTAGCATATCAGTCTCCTACTCCTTATTTTGGCCAAATCATATTCCATTCTGTGCATGTATGCCATCAGTTCATCTCTTTGTCAGTTAATTTCAGTTGTTTTCTCTTTTTGGTTATTATCAATAATGCCGCTAAGAACATTCATGTACACATTTTTGGCTATGCCTGTGGCATGTAGAAGTTCCAGGGCCAGGGCTCGAACTTGCACCACAGCAACAACCCAAGCTGCTATATGACAATGCCAGATACTTAACCTGCTTTGCCACAAGAGAACTCTCAAGTACACATTTTTATATGAACCTATGTTTTTAGTTCTATTGGGCATAGAACCAGGAGTAGAATTGCTGGATCATGTTATTATTCTTTAGTTTTTTTGAGGAATAGTCACCACACCATATTTCAAAACAGTTAAACCATCTTTCCATTTCCACCAGCAATGTAAGAGGGTTCGATTTCTCCACATCCTTGCCAATATTTGTTATGTTCATAATTTTTAGTGTAGCCATCTTAGTTTGTATTAAGTGGCATTTTATCGTGGTTTTGATTTGCATTTCCCTATTGATGAGTTAAACAAATTTGTATGTGTTTATTGGAAACTTGTATATTTTTGTCAGAGAAATATCTATTCAAATTCTTTGCCCATTTTCTAACTGAGTTTCTTTATATATTGTGGATATGTATCTGATACATGACTTCCAAGTATTTTCTTCCATTCTGTGGTTGTTTCACTTTCTTGATGGGATTCTTTGAAGCCTAAACATTTTAAATTTTGATTAAGTCTAATTTATTTTTTCCCCTCTGATGCTTGTGCTCTTGGTGTCATATCTAAGAAACCATTGCCTAACCTAAGGTCCTGAAGATTTACTATTGTGTTTTCTTGTGAGAGTTTTATAGTTGTGGCTCTTACTTTCAAGTTTTTAATCCATTTTGAGTTCATAATTTTTAGTAACATTCTTTTTTTTTAATTGAAGTACAGTTGATTTACAATGTTGTGTTAGTTTCAGGTGTACAGTGAGGTGATTCAATTTGATGTATAGCCATGTACGTTCTCTTTCAGATAATTTTCCATTATAGATTATTAAAAATATTAAACATAATTCCCTGCACTTTACAATAAGTCATTATTGTTTATCTACTCTATTCATGGTAATGTGTATCTTGTAATCCCAAATTCCTAATTTATCCCTCTCCCTTTCCATGTCCCTTTGGTAACCATAAGTTTGTTTTCTGTGTTTGTGAGTCTGTTTTTGTTTGTAAATAAGTTAATTTGTATCATTTAAAAAAATTTCACATAACCTGAGCAATATACTATTGTATATATGTACCACATCTTCTTTATCCATTCACCTTTTGATGAATATTTAGGTTGCTTCTGCCTCTTGGCTAACCTGAGGTGTGGGTCCAGCTTCATTCTTTTGCATGTGGCTATCAGGTTGTTCCAGTACCATTTGTTGAAAAGGCTATTGTTGCCCCATTGAATTGTCTTGCTATTCTTATCAAAAATCAATTGACCATAAGTATAAAAGTTTATTTCTGTATTCTCAATTAGATTATAAGCTCCATTTTAGAAATGAGAAAGTTGTGGCCTATAAAGATTGGGTAACTAGCTAAAAGACAAGAATATGATGAGCTGGAATTTAAAATTGGCTGACTTTAGTGCTATGACTCCAAAAGCTATTTCCCCAAGCACTGTGTTCTGTTGCCACTTTATAGGTATATTCTACACATCTACACTGATATGTACTGGACTGGACTGATTCTCCTTTTTTTTTTTTTTTTTTTAGGGCCATACCTGGGGCATATGGAAGTTACCAAGCCAAGGGCTAAGTTGGAGCCACAGATGAAGGCCTACACCACAGCCACAGCAACATGGGACTTGGGCTGCAACTGTGACCTACACTACAGCTCACAGCAATGTCGGATCCTTAACCCACTGAGTGGGGCTGGGGATCAAACCTGTGTCCTCACGGATGCTAGTCGGGTTGGTTACCACTGAGCCACAAGGGGAACTCTGGACTGATTCTTGTTTTATGTCAGAGTTGATAAAATAATTGTGGAGTAAATCTCTATTTAGATTTAAAATATAGATATGTCTCTCTATAAAAATGATTGCTGAGTGAATATTTAGATTTAAAATATAGACATCTATATATATTGTGTAAGTCAAAATATCACTGTCCTTGTTTTCTATATCAAAAACATGTGTAAATATAAGAACATCAGATTCCCCTTGCACCCCAACATGAAGAGGTCATAAGGGCTAAAGTCAATATAACACAAAGGTCAAATAATTCAGGTCAAGAAGGCAATGATCTACACTGGATTTAAAATCACAAGGATAGTTCTCAGATCCAAGCTGTGTAGCTCATTAGTTACTTGTCCCTTGATAAATCCTCAACTGCATTGTTGTAACCTTTTCACCTGCAAAAGAAGAAGTCTAAAATATCTCAAGTCCTTTCTATATTTATAACCCTAGTTTGAGAGGTATTCTTTAGAGCTGGTAACAAATGAGGCTTCTAAGTTTATATTTGATATTTATACAAAAGGAAGAGAAACACATATAGGGCCTATAATTTTAAAGGTATTAACTCATATCTTTATGGATTTATTGCCTAGTGTGAAGCTTGCTAATGCTATTAAAAACGAAGAATTCTACAAGTCATAAAAAGTACATAAAAACTTTAGGGTTTGAAATGTTTTTTACCCCAAATTTGACCAAACTCTTTGGTACTAGATCCCTGAAAAAATCTAAACAATTATAATCTAAACTGGGGTTTAACTGTATATTCCTCAAATAATGTTCATCAATACTGAACTTTAAAGAAGAATGAGACATAGCATATTCATGAAGGCAGAGAAAGAAAAACATTTCTAATCTAGAGATTTTAAAATAATCATTTTGACTTCTTTAGAAAGTCAATAGAGGGTTTTGGCTTAAGGATATTAATTTTTTTTTTTTTTGGGAAAGAACTGATACATTTTAAGTTCTCAAATGTCACACTTAATAGTGTGCCATGGATAATAATGGAGACTCATTAACCAGTAATGTCTATGAGTCTGTAAATAGTACATAATTTATTTTTCTTCTCAAATTTGGCTAAAGGCACTCAATGACATTTTGAAGTCAGTCTGATAGTTGTTTATAATATCAGTCATTAGAGAATCTAATATGGTCTTTCTCAGTGGTATGATTATGAGTTTTTATTTTCTCTCCATAATACATTTTTATCCCCTCTATCTGTAAAAGACTTATCCTATAAAATGTTTACATGTATTTTAATAACAGGCCTTTTAAAATGAAAAAAAAACAACAACTTCCTATTGCAGTTTGTGTGTATTATTTTTACATTTTTCCATTTAGTAATATAACTTTTGGAAGTTTAAAACACATCTTTCAATAATTGAGATCCAAAGTTGAGAGTCTGCTTGGATGAGAAATAGAGAAATCTTTTACATACAGGTCTAATACTCCCAGGGAAGAAGTCTATTTTGCAACCACTTTCAGAGAAACTGAGAAATCAAATACTTGTCTCCTACATTGATGCCAGCTACACAGATGAACAATGACAGATATTTTGGCATTTGTTTCTGAACTACCTGCATAGGGATATAAGAGTTCAGAATGCAGAATTTAAACTGAAACACTTGGAAAGGGGTAGGTTCAGAGTTGGGATGTTACCAACCTCTGAATTTCAGAGTTAAGAGGATGATCTCAGAAAGAGCGAAGAGGAAGATAGGGCAAGCAAGACAACCTAAAAAGGCTGGTCTGCAGATGGGATCAACAGATAGTAGACAGATGTCCTTGGATACCAGACCTGGGCAAAGGAATTGGAAAAAGAAGACAAGGGTTTGAGTCTGTGAGAATCCTTAAGCTGGGGTTATTGCCACAGTGGAAACAAATGAGGAAGAAACTGTTCAGAGAATGAATGTATTAAGAGTTCCAGGAGTTCCCGTCATGGCTCAATGGTTAACAAATCTGACTAGGAACCATGAGATTGCGGGTTCGATCCCTGGCCTTGCTCAGTGGGTTAAGGATCCGGCGTTGCCATGAGCTGTGGTGCAGGTTGCAGACGTGGCTCTGATCTGGCATTGCTGTGGCTCTGGTGTAGGCCTGTGGCTACAGCTCTGATTAGACCCCTAGCCTGGGAACCTCCATATGCCGTGGATGTGGTTCTAGAAAAAGGCAAAAAAAAAAAGAGTTCCAGTATCTCTAAATGGTTAAAAAGTTACGCAAATGTATTTCAGTTTTGCACTATCAACATATAGCTTCATTTACCAAAATTAAAACTAATACTTATTCTTCTAATTAAATATGACATAATTTTACTTGTAGAAACATTTTTGATTAATGTTAGAATGTCTTTAATCCAAGGCCATGCTATTCACTGTGGGGACTACTTTATTCTTATCAGACACCAGTTTATTTCTTCTAATACAAGTTTGTATGAAATTTTCCATATTTGCCTTTTAGTCTTATTCAGTTTTCATCAAACTTGAACTACTGTTTTTCTTTATCAAGTGTCCAAAAGGTCAGTATCATTGCTCAATGGTCTCCTGTCACTGGTGCTAATTATCTGGCCCTACAAATCTATGTCCTTCCAAAAAGATAGCCACTGGGGTAACTGTGGTCTTTCTAAAGGGCCACAGAGAAAACAAGGCTGGTAAAAGCCCAGATGTAAATTCAAGCACCTATGGTCAATTAATCTATGACAAAGGAGGCAAGAATATGTAATGGAGAAAGGACAGTCTCTTCAATACGTGGTGCTAGGAAAACTGGACAGCTACATGCAACAGAATGCAATTAGAACATTCTCTAATACTACACAAAAATAAACTCAAAATGGATTAAAGACCTAAATGTAAGATCAAATACTATAAAACTCAGATGAAAACATAGGCTGAACACTTTCGGATGACATAATCCACAGTGATATTTTCTCAGATCCACCTCCTAGAGTAATGATAATAAAACAAAAATAAACAAGTGGGATCTAATTAAAGCTCCAAATTTTTGCACAGCAAAGGGAACTATTAAAAAAAACAAAAGGACAACCCACAAAATGGGAGAAAATATTTGCAAATGAGGTAACTATCAAGGGATTAATCTCTAGATTAATACAAACACCTCCTACAGCTCAATATCAAAAAAACAAAACAAAACAAAAAACCCAACAAAAAAAACTAACAACCTTGTGAAGCCCATGCAAGAAAGACTCTGTCCCACTTAGACCATGCAGGAGGTGCTGCACCAGCTGCTCCTAGTTGTAGGGTCTTGGGAAGGGACAGTGATGAAGCGTCTGTGCGCACCCAGAGCATTTGGCAGTGGCAGCTGCAGGCGTGTGCGCTCCCAGGAGAGTGAGAGCAACAACATACTGTGCTTGCTTGCAGTGTCTTCTTTTTTTGCCAACCCCTGAAGTGACTGGGGTCACAGGTGGAGCCCACTCACAGGCCCCCAGTGGTGGCAAGCCATGCCTCCCTCTGGCCTCTGAGACAACCGCCATAGTCTGTCCCTGCCACCTATAGATTATGCAAGAGGCACCATGTCGCACTTAGTCCCCTGATGCCCTTAGCCCACACAAGAGGTGCCTGGCCACTGGTAGCCTGCACAAGAAGCATCCAGTGTAAATGAGCAAGAGGCTTTTCACTGCCCTTAGCCTGCACCAGAAGACAAATACCATATAATATCACTTATATCTGGAATCTAATATATGGCACAAATGAACCTTTCCACAGCAAAGAAAATCATGGACTTGGAGAACAGACTTGTGGTTGCCAAGGGGGAGGGAGTAGGATGGATGGGGTGCTTGGGGTTAAAAGATGCAGACTGTTGCCTTGGAATGGATTAGCAATGAGATCCTGCTGTGTAGTACTGGGAACTCTGTCTAGTCACTTATGATGAAGCATGATAACGTGAGAAAAAAGAATGTATACATGTATGTGTAACTGGGTCACCATGCTGTACAGTGGAAAATTGACAGAACACTGTAAATCAGCTATAATGGAAAAAAAATAAAATTCATTTTATATATATATATAAAACCTAACAACCTAGTAAAAAAAAATTTGTAAAATATCTAAATATACATTTTCCCAAAGAAGACATATGGATGGCTAAAAACACATGAAAAGATGCTCAATGTCACTAATTATTAGAGAAATGAAAATCAAAACTACTATGAGGTACAACCTTACAGCAGCCAGAATGATCATCATCAAAAAGTCTACAAATAATAAATGCTGGAGAGGGTGTAATGGGAATGCACATTGGTGTAACTACTATGGAAAATAGTTACAGCAGTGTAACTACTATGGAAAACTGTTCCTCAAAAAACTAAAAATAGAGCTACATTACAATTCAGCAATCCCACTCCTGGCCATCTATCCAGAGAAAACCATAATTTAAAAAGATACATGCACCCCAATGTCCACTATTGGCTATTTACGATAGCCAGGACACGGAAACAACCTAAATGTCCAAAAACAGAGGCATGGACAAAGAAGATGTGGTACATATATACAATGGAATATTTCTTAGCCATTAAAAAGAATGAAATAATGCCACTTGCAGCAACATGGATGGACCTAGAAACTATCATACTAAGTGAAGTTAGTCACACAGTGAAAGACAAATATATGGTATTGCCTATACGTGGAATCTTAAAAAAAAAGTATGCAAATGAACTTATTTGCAGAACAGAAACAGATTCACAGACTTTGAAAAACTTATGGTTACCAAAAGAAGACAGGTGGGGTTGTGGGAAGGATGGACTAGGAGTTTGGGATTGGCATATGCACACTGAGGTATATGGAATGATTGGCCCTTGGGGATCTACTGTATAGCAGAGAACTCTATCCAATATTCTGTGATAATCTATGTGGGAAAAGAATCTGAGAGAGAATGGATATGTGTATATATATGACTGGGTAACTTTGTTGCATAGCAGAAATCATCACAGCTTTGTAAACTAACTATACTTCAATAAAACTTGAAAAAAATAAAAATAAAAGAAGCGGCCACTGCTTAAAAAAGAAAAAGAAACTGAAGGGAAGAAAGCTATACACAACAAGCTATATACAACAAATAAAACCTTTGCCAATGCACTGACTGCTTAAGTAGTTTTCCATTTCTCTACTTCCAACCAAGCAATACAGTATGCCACTGAGTGTGAAATCCTGCACAAGTCCTGTGCAGTTTCTTTGATGTGATATATGGGAATTTTCTCACACAGTAAATAGGAGGGGATTAAGAACTCATACAAGATGCTACAATGGAGTTAGTCTAAATTTAATCACAATAAAATGTCATAACTTATGAACCAAAGGTTTAGAAATATAATAATGTATGTTTTCCCCTATTAGCCTCTGTTTGGTAATTGTACAATGCATTCTTTATTCCAATCATGCAAATAAGCACATTACTTATTGTTATGAATTAAAATTATTTACTGCATTCATTTTATTATATTGAATTGTCCAATTATTTTTGAAGTAATTTAACAATGTAAAAATCCCTAAGCATATTTATTTAGTTTTTTGAAACAGAAATAGTTCACTTTCATTTAATAATATTCAAATCATCTTAATTGCCTTCACTGATACATGTAATGTTTTGAATCTTAATAATTAGAGTTATTTAACTTGTAGGGTAGCCAACTATGTACTGGAAAATGAGGGCAGGGCTCCAATTAATGTGGGAGAGGAATGTTTGCATGTTTTAATAACTTTTAAGAGGAAACATAAGATTTAGTCTGTACTCACAATCATAGGAGCTAGAGATGGAAAGCACATTTATTTGCTGAACGCATCTCTCAATATATACATAACTATTACACACAAAATATAGGTGTTTTGTTAATTAATATTAATTTGTCCTGGAAAAGATACATTGAAGGGAAGATACTCAAACAGAGAAACAAGATCTATTAGCTATAGTTGTATTTAGGCATAATATAGAGAATAGTGAGAAAAAACACAATCACCATCATCATCATTGCTAAGAGGTGCTAAAATGTTTAAAACCATTTCCTATGTAATATTCATATAGTATATAAGTAAATGATTTGAACACCACTCTATCTTAAAGCTCATCTTTTCTATACTAAAATCGCCTGATGATGACATTAATCTCAGTTTTGTATATCTGTTGAAGTGTCAGTGAAGCAGCCATGTAGAATTGTCCCAAGCACATTATTAATGCACAATTAAAGTTTGAAAATGAGGTTTGAATTTCAGACATAATAAGGAGAAACAAAATGATCCCAAAATGGAGAAGAGCCTTGATATCTATTTCCCTAACAGCCTATAAGCACTGCTCTTCCACTTCCTCCTTTGCCTCCTCCTCATGCTGATATAACAGGTACTATTTATTAATTAAGACACATTGAAACCATGATTATTATCTGATAATTGTTAAATTTATTATGTATCTCCCTTCACTAGATTGGAAGCTCCATGAGAACAACCTCTTAAGGCTACCTTGTATACTGTTGATTCCCTAAATCCCACAAAATATGCTTCAAACCAAGTGCTGAAAACCCGATCATTGAATGAACAACTGATTTCACCGATTTCTAATGAACTGGTTACAGAAGATGAAACAACAATTAAGATGGAACCCCAAGGATAAAATTGGCTCCTCACCACAATAGGACACTGTAGCACTTGATGAATGTCTTTTCAAAGACCCTTTCCTAAAAACGAGATAGAAACTTATTATATTTGCTTTTTAGCCACATCATCACTAAAATGGAGAAAATAGAATAATTATAGTATTTATTTTTCTTCAAAAATTATAAATATGTATACTTTTACTGCCCAGGGAAATTAAGGAATAAAAGGTCTTTTTACCCCCATTTCATAGACTTAGAAACTGAAAGAGGCATGCATAGAGGCAATGGTAATGCTAAGAGCCCATTGGTCCAGTACTTACTTCTAGATGATAAAATGAGTGCAGTATGTGACCAGTGTGCTTTTAAATTTAATGACTTCTGAAGATTCCAAAGACATGCATTTATTCATTAAGACTTGATTAATATAGACATTTGTCACTTTATGTAGTTTTATTAGCCCTCCCCCAAAAGTTAGAAATTAACAACAGTTGAAGAATTTTCCCATAAGAATTACTTCTTAAATATATTTATATTCATTTTAATGCCTAAAATGTTCACAGTCATTCATTCTTATAAGAAACTAAAATATATTATAGCTACTGTATTTCTAGCAGTTGCCACTCTATGTGATGATTTGCTTGGTCAGGTATTGTCAATTTTTTCTGCTCAGAAATGCAGTGTCATTTAGGACCCACCCAATTTTTCAATTCATGTTTGAAGTAAACACCTCATAACCTGTCATTTTACCTCAAATCCATACATCAGAACTTAACACATCTTCCTTTTTATGCTTTAACCCAATATTTATAAGGTTATTACTATGATTGTAATAAATTTTAAAATATTAATTTCTAATTGTTATAGAAAATATAAATTCATAAATTATTTTAATAAATTTTTTTGGTACATAAGTACAACATGGGTAAAAAATATTGCTAAGCCTAAAATATACTTTTGAATACACATTAAATTATAAAATAGTTATTACTTTTTCTGGGTGAACTTTATAGATTATATTTACATATATACTTGTGACAATAGCTTATTAGCTATGTATTGGAATGGGAAAAACTATTTGAGGCTAGAATATACCAATGAATTATTGAAATGCTATGATTCGTCCTCTTTTATTAATTTCCAATTTTTATACTTATCTATCTATGAAATTTAGTTCTGTTAAGCATAGGGATTTTTTAGATCAAATGAAAGTGAAGAAGAAGGCCTGATCCAAAATATGTAATCCTCCAGCAACCCAGTTAAAAAAGCAGAAAACTAAGTTAAGTTTTCACATTACTACTATTCAAACACACATTTACCTTTGTACACCAGTACAAGCATTGTTGACTTTTGATGCTACTGTATAGCAATTTTTTAGAAAAGAAATACAGTGTATTTAGCTTAAAATTATTCTGTTCTCCAGCAAAATGAAAGCGGGAATTTTATTTTCAATGCTATTTTCTATGCACTTCACTCCATAAAATATTAACCAAACTTGACAAAAGATTTTTATAAGATGATAGCATTTCAACTAAGATATTTAATATGCCAGATATTATTAGTTTTAAATCAGTCAAAGAGCACCATTGTGACCTCAATCTTTCATCTAAAGATGTCCCAGAAGTTCCAAGGCTAAGGTAAATATAATCATATGACAAGAATAATCATCTAAGAGTTCCCATGGTGGTGCAGTGGTTAACGAATCTGAATGGGAACCATGAGGTTGCAGGTTCGATCCCTGCCCTTGCTCGGTGGGTTAACGATCCGGCGTTGCTGTGAGCTGTGGTGTAGGTCGCAGATGTGGCTCAGAGCCTGCACTGCTGTGGCTCTGGCGTAGGCCAGCGGCTATAGCTGCGATTCGACCCCTAGCCTGGGAGCCTCCATATGCCGCAGGAGTGGCCCAAGAAATGGCAAAAAGGCAAAAAAAAAAGAATAATCATCTATGGACTTTGGTATATATCTAAATATATTTACATTATATGCTTTTTCTCTTTCTTGAAAATATCATATATATACACACACATATATGTTTATAATAATTATAATTATTTTCCTTTTCATTAACCAAGTAGATATATAGTATGTATGCTATTAATTATTGACATTAATATTAATGTCTGTACCAATATTGGTACAGAAATGGATTTCTGGCTTTATAATTTCTATCAGTATTATTTGTTCATTTAATAACAATTGATTTATTACTTTGCTTCCTTATTTACATGGTACGAGAACTTATAGTGAGAAGAAGATTAAGACGGTGGAATAGAAGGACTGGAGCTCAACATCACTCCTAAAAACAACAAAATTCACGACTAAAGTCTGAGCCATCTCCACCCAAATGGACTGGAAACCTTAAAAAAAGATACCCTACTCCAAAAGAAAAAGAGGAGGCCACTTCAAGAGGTAGGAGGGGTGATTTCACGATATAAACAACCCCATACCTCTGGGGTGGGAAGCTCCACAGACTGAAAACTAACTGGTGCACAGAGACTCACCTACAGGAGTTAGAGTTCTGAGCCCCACATCAAACCCTCACGTGCAGGGATCTGGCACTGGGAGAAAGAGCCCCCAGAGCATCTGGCATTGAAGGCCAGTGGGGCTTGTGTGCAGGAGCTCCACAGGACTGGGGGAAATGGAGACCTCATTCTTAAAAGGCACACACAGACTTTCACGTACACTGGGTCCCAGGGCAGAGCGAGGTCTCCATAGGAATCTGGGTCAAACCTGACCGCAGTTCTTGGAGGACTTCCTGGGAAAACAGGGGTGAATGTGGCTTGTTGTGAGGGAAGGACATTGAAAGCAAAGCTCTCAGGAATATTCAGCAGCAGTGCCTTTCTCTGGAGGTGGCCATTTTGGGAAAATCTGGCCCCACCTGTCAGCCAGCTGCTGAGAAACCCCAGGGCAAACAACAACCCAGGTGGGATCACAGCCCCACCCCTCAGTAAACAGGCTACCCAAAGACTCCTCAGGCACACAGCTGCCTCTAATCCCATCCAGAGACTAAGCCCCACCCACCAGAGGGATTAGAATCAGCCCTTCCTACCAGGGGGCAGGCACCAGCCCCTCCCATCCGGAAGCCTACAGCAAGCCCCCATACTGACTTCAGCCACAGGGGGGCAGACATCAGAAGTAAGAGAGGCTACAACTCTATTCTCTGTAAGAAGGTCACCACATCAAAAACCTATAAAAATGAAAAGACAGAGAACTATAACTCAGATGAGGGAGAAAGAGAAAACCCCAGAAAATCAGCTAAGCCATGAGGAGATTCTCAGCCTCCAGGAAAAAGACTTTAGACTGTTGATGCTGAAGATGATGCAAGACATTGGAAATAAACTGGAGGCAAAGATGGATAACTGACAGGAAACACTGACCAAAGAGATACAAGATATAAAACTTAAACAAGAAGAGATGCAAAATACAATAACTGAAATAAAAAATTCACTAGAAGCAGCTAACAGCAGAATACAGGAGGCAGAAGAACAAATAAGTGAGGTGGAGGACAGATTAGTGGAAATTATGGATGCAGAACAGAAAAGAGAAAAAAGATTGAAAACAAATGAAGAGAGTCTCAGAGAACTCTGGGACAACGTGAAACGCACCAACATCCGTATTATAGGGGTGCCAGAAGGAGAAGCGAGAGAGAAGGGGACAGAAAACATATTCCAAGAGATAATAGCCGAAAACTTCCCTAACATAGGAAAGGAACCACTCACTCAAATCCAGGAAGCACAATAAGTACCATATAAAATAAACCCAAGGAGGAATACACCGAGACACATACTAATCAAACTGACCAAAGTTAAAGACAAAGAGAAAATCTTGAAAGCAGCTATGGAAAAGAAACAAATAACAAACAAGGGAACCCCGATAAGGCTATCGGCAGATTTTTCAGGAGAAACTCTGAAGGCCAGAAGGGAGTGGCATGATGTACTTAACGTGATGAAAGGAAAAAACCTCCAACCAAGATTACTCTACCCAGCAAGGCTCTCGTTCAGATTTGAAGGAGAAATCAAAACCTTCACAGATAAGCAAAAGCTGAGAGGATTCAGCAACACTAAACCAGCCTTACAACAAATACTAAAGGAACTTCTCTAGGCAGAAAAGAAAAGACAGCAACAGCAAACAAAATTCCACAAATGACAAGGCTCACCAGTAAAGGTATATATACAGTAAAGATACGAAATCATCCATGTACAATTATACCACCAAAGTCAGAAATCACGAGAAGAGGTGGGTACAAATGCAGGACACTGGAGATGCACTTGCAATTAAGAGAACAACAACTTAAAACACTCTCATATACATATAGACTCATATCAAAACTTCAGAATAACTGCAAACCAAAAATCTACAACTGATACACAAACAAGGAATCTCTGGAGAAGAAATATCTCTCATAGTAAATAAGTGCATAATCCACCATGAAGGGGGTCATATGACATCATTCTTGGAATGCTGAAGTCTTCTCAGATCTTATTCTGACTTCCTCTCCATCAAAGAATTTATGATAATTATAATTAAATAATGCAACTGTACAGTTAAATAATACAGTTCTACAATTGCATTATTAATAACCATTTCTCTCCATGGTACAATGTAAGGTCTATAATGTCTTGTTTATCACATCACCTAGAATGGTGTAATGCCTATATTGAAGAATCAATAAGATGTAACAAATTATGAGTACATATTTATATAGTTACACTGTTTTTTAACCAATTTATGCATTTTATATTTTACTTATTTTCAGAGGGTGTATTATTTTTGTTATTCTTACCAGTTATTTTTTTATTATGCTATATAAAATATTTAATGGTATATAAGGCTTTCATTATATATTTTAGTTGCATAATATACACAATTTTAATACAATGCTAATTTTTAAAGAAAAATTGAAATGTAATAGATAATACCAAATAGTAAAGATGAAAGCCACACAAAATGGGATAAAGTATAGAATAAATTTCCTATTTGTCTCTGCATATTTTCTATTCCACTTCTCCAGAGGGAGTCACTTAATCTGTTTCTTAAGATACATGATATAATAATCTGTGTGAATGTAATTGTGTTTAAATATAGGTATTTTATTCTGTAAAAAAAAAAAGAACTTAGAGTGATGACTCCATGTCATCACTCTCTTATGTATTATATATTAAAATCATTTAGTCTACCTTTTATCTAGCCAAAGTGAAATCCAGGAAAGCAATGCCTCGGGGAACAAAAGCATTTGTGATGCCATTGCTAAGGAGAACAGTTGTATTTATCAGCATTACATGAAGGGAAAAAGAGGTGGCTTGGGCATGTTTATTAATAATGTGATTTCAAATAGACACTATTTAATAAAATTTATTTATATTTCTGACAAAGAAATAGTATTGTACATTATCAAACACCATGATTAGTAACTTTTATGCGCCAATTCTGTATAACTGGCAGAACTGTTTGATGTTTGTGGTATCATATCCAAAAAATAATTAAATTTGCTTTATGTTAATACACAACACTATCATTCTTAAATGAAAAATAATACAATTGCCATGGTAGGGACAAAAATTCAGAATAAGTAATTTAAAATTAATGTAATAGCAACATTCCTTAAACTTTTGAACACTGTCATTCAAGATTTATCTCTCTGTCTTTTTCAATATAGGGCTTGGCAAGATTAGCAGTCTCTTAAGATAATAAGTAACTTCTGACCAACTTTTATCAGGTTTCGGTATGTGTCTTACCTGTTAGAATTTATGCATGTGTATTCAAATTCCTCTTCACAAATAACTGAACACTGTACATTGTTCTGCACTATGTTTAACTAAACCCTAAGACTGAGAGATTCTTCATTATTAGGATAATAAAGGGCTCTTTTATGGGTAGATGGTATCCATTGGACAGTGTATTAGCTACCTACTGCTGTGTAATAAATCACTTCAAAATTCAAAAAATAAAAAAAGAAAAAAGAAAACGAGTGCTGTCTGGCTCCATAAATGTGGCTGGAAACCAATTTAACCTAGAGTTTTTATAAGCCAGTCCTTACACAATTGCGTGCTTCTTCAAGCAAATTCACAGAATTTCTACTCATTTGCTATCTACCCACTTAGTCTGGTGTCAAGAAAGAACTTAAAATCCAGATGTCAGTGGTGACTGGCAATGTTTACTACTGATAAAATAATTTGTACAGAAGAAAAAGGTTTTATGATCCCCAAATCAGCAGTGTGGATTCTAATATATCATACCCAAGATGGCAGCTTGCATGGGAGTCCTTGTTACATAAAGTTTCCAGTACAGATATAATAATTCAATCCACCTCTAAAGCAGCCTTTGAATGAATGCTAAAGCAGCCACCTTAATTCTTTGCATAATTAGAATGCTCTCAAAATATTGTGAAGGATTTTTCTTTTTCAATCAGGGCATTTTTGTATGGTCTAATTTTTTTCTCATTATGTAACTCTGTCTTAAGAGTAAAGATATTTGATCCAATATTTTGGTTGAGATATTTGGAAAAACTCAAAGTATCATTAATTACATTATTCTTTGAATCAGATTTTTCAATTCAGCTTGTAATACTTACCTGTATGCAAACACAGAAAAGGTTAATTTTTTCTTTCTTTAAAAGTTATGTTTAGGTATACTCCATTTTTTAAAATCATAATATTATGTTAAATTTTTTATTTTTTTTATTATATCTTATTTTTTGCTTTTTAGGGTCGTACCTGAGGCATATGGAAGTTCCCAGGCTAGTTGTCAAATCAGAGCTGTAGCTGCCAGCCTATGCCATATCCCAGTGACATGGGATCCAAGCTGCATCTGCCACCTATACCACAGCTCATGGCAACACCAGATCCCTAACCCACTAAGCAAGGCCAGGGATTGAACCCTCATTCTCATGGATACTAGTCAGGTTCATTACCGCTGAATCACTAAGGAACTCCCTGTTAAATATTTTTGAATGAATTAAATATATAATCCCCATCTACTCTTACATTTTTAGATAAATGTTTTTATTTATTGATATATTATTCATACCAAGGAAATTCACTTTGTGTTTGGAATTTTCTTCTTATGTAGAATCTAATTCATATAACAATGTAAATATAATCAATAAAAATCAACATAATGACTATTATTTATCAAAGTTAAACATATGAAACTTCTTGGTTACTAATTAGTCCTTCAGTCTTGGACGGGGCAAATGAAGTAAAATTTAGCTTCTGAATTTAATAATAGTTTGGAATGGTCTCCCTGACCAAGGAAAAGTAGAAAGCTAACAAAAAGAATATATTTAAGAGTTCTTGCCGTGACACAGTAGAAACGAAGCCAATTAGTATCCACGAGGATACGGGTTTGATCCCTGGCCTTGCTCAGTGGGTCGGGGATCTGGCATTACCTTGAGCTGTGGTGTAGGTTGCAGACATGGCTTGGATCCTGTGTTGCTATTGCTGTGGTATAGGCCAACAGCTGTAGCTCCAATTCAACCCTGAGAACTTCATATGCTAAGCCGAAGAACTTCATGTGCTAATAATATATATATTATCAGTGGATCCAGTACGTCCGTATATATACATACATCTATCCTTTTCAAATAAATGAAGCCACATATGATAAGATGTTTAGCACATGATCTTCATGGGCAAATAGGACAGGGACTAAATTATAATTTAATAAAATGACATTTTGGAGGCTCAATAGAAATATCTGGCTATTAATGCTTTCACTTTGCCAAAATTAAAAAAAAATAAACAACAAAATATGACATAAGGTGAAGTATATACTTTGCATTCTTTTTTTTTTGTCTTTTTGCCATTTCTTAGGCCGCTTCCATGGCATATGGAGGTTCCCAGGCTAGGGGTCAAATTGGAGGTGCACCGCCGGCCTACGCCAGAGCCACAGCAATGCCAGATCTGAGCCGTGTCTGCAACCTACACCACAGCTCACAGCAACGCCAGATCCTTAACCCACTGAGCGAGGCCAGGGATCGAACCCGCAACCTCATGGTTCCTAGTCGGATTTGTTAACCACAGAGCCACGACGGGAACTCCTATACTTTGCATTCTAATAACTTGGATTTGAGGTGTTTCTAGTGCTAAACATAACCCTTGTCTCTAAGCTATACCTCTTAGCTAGCCCTGAGAAACAATTAGTAAAGGCAGTCTTTATAGGAAGTCAGTTGGAAATCAGAAAGAATATCCCTTTATTTTCACCTCTAAGATTTTCTTGATTTAATCACAACTGCTACTGGCCTATTAAATGCTAACTCCATTTAGCTCTAGACAAAAAAATCATAGATAAATTATTTTGTTTTGGCTCTGTCACATTCAGTCCTTTAACTCTTTATCTGTATTTGATTTTATTTGAAAAAGTTTAAACTGAAAGTAATGATTAATATGTACAAGAAAATTTACTATTTCTAATTCAATGCAGATTAAACACATGGTCCAAAGAGAACACTTTCATAAATATTTAAAAGTAATTCCTAGGTCTGGTCTCTGTTTCCATTACTGCAACTTCGTGGTAGTTGTATAGAAACTCTAGGGCACTTATTGACTCTAATTTAATGTGGTAATATAATTGACCAAAAAAACTGAATGAACTATTGCTAGAAACATCAGATAATTGATTTGGAACAGATGGAAAATTATCATAGAGAAAATCTGAAAAAGGCACCAGTTAATTCCCTATGAAATAGTCACTGAGTCTCTTCTATACAACATGTTTTTGAATCTTTTCCAGCATAGCTTTCATCCTAATTTTAATGCAAACATTTCAAAGAATTTAACCCCAATTACAAGTCTGAATTACGGCCATGTTTAATTGAAACACTGAACCAATTCTAGCAAATGCGCTATCATCGAAAGAATTTCAGACAAAGAGTAAAGCAGAAAGGGAAAAAGAACTAATGCGTTGAACACTTCATGTGTGGTAGGAACCCAGATGGATGTTTAAGTGCCTTAGAGGCTTACATCCACAGAAGGTAGACAACTCACCTCGAAAGGTTGAAGAAAGGAAGTTCTGAGAAGTCCTCCAACTAGGAAAGAAACAGCTTTAAACTTAGGTCTACTTGACTCTTCTGTTACTATCTCTCTGAGCTTCAGAAATCATTCAGCTCCAATGGGTCTACGCACCCTTATCTATAAACTAAGACAGTTAATTTCAAAACCTCATCCATGTACAACGTCTACTATTTTAAATCAGTGTAATCAATTGTCACAGTTATCAGTCCTTCAGAGCAACATCTAAATTATTACTTCTCTCCATTCCAAACTAATATATGTGTTATTTGTTATTACCAAAGTAGACACCAAAGACTTTTTGGACTATTTCTATTTCCTTTCTTTTCTTAAATCTAAGAAATGAGCTAGCTTATCTTCCCTTATTTCATAAATTCATACATATTCTTAAAATAGTCAAGTTTAACAACATTGACAAAGGGCAAATCATTTGAAAACACTCAGGTTTTTAAACACAGAACTCCCAATAATATTAATTGATGTTTAAGGTCTCTTGCTGCTGGGATGCTTGGAGAATTCCCTTTGGATTCCTTGTGAGGTTTTTGTAACAATTAAGTCTTTGCTACAGTGCTCTGTAGGCACAATCCTAAGGATGAAAGATGCAAGGATCAATTTACAGAGAGAATGCTTTAGAGAGGGCATTGCTTCATGTTGCAGGCATAGAGGCAGGAGTTTATTTGAAACGGCTGGTGGTTTTTCTTTCATAAAGTATTCCACAAATCAGATGAAATAGGACTGGAAATGAAAGAGTGTGGAGAAGGTGGACATAATTCTGAAAATTCAATTATACATTTCTTCAAAGATATATACCTTGGAGTAAAACATAGCTTTTTAATGTCACTTGTGTTTGTTGTATGTTATTGCCTTGTTATTGTCTGGTTAATCTCACCAAACAACTTCTAAATTCAAAAGAAATTTCTTCCATCTTGCTTTCTTTGTTCTGAGTTAGGATAAGATGATAACAGTGGCTGGCGCTAGTAAGTTAATTTTACAAACAGAACTGACATACCACGTAAGTATCCACAATTTGAAAGAGTAAAAAAATTGTCAGTTTTAACTGGGAAGGGGTTTTTATGCGATTTTGGAAGTCTTTTGAATATTTATTTTGTTCCACTTTATACAAATCTGTATAAGATTTATCTTGTTACTTCCAAATTAAGTCTCTGTAGGCCACATGGGGAAAATAAATTAGACTTCACTAACATTATAAATACTGAATCAATATATTAATATTGAGGAGGTGTTTGAAAGATTTATTAACCATAAATGGAAAATATTACATCAGAAATATTAAATATGTTTAATCAGTCATCAATTATAGTTATGCATAGACTATGAAAAGTATAGAGATTTATTTAAATATGTTAGATCCAATCAAGTCTATTACATGATTAGAGGTTTATGGAAAAAATGGGAAAAAATAAAACTAAAATCAACAGATGGAATAGGACAGTGTATTTTGTATCTTTAAATAAATTTTCTCTTTGATCACTGATTTTTAAACTACACAAAAGGAGACCTTATAAGCCAGTCAAGTAATATTCAGTGAAGATCCTCATTTATTCAACAAATATTTAACAAGCATCTATTGGAGTCCCCGCCACATGCTAGATGCTGATGATAAATTTTAAATACAGACATCGTTTCAACCTTTAAGACAATTAGAATCCAGTGGATAAATAATCAAACAATTAAAATTGAAGTATGAACATTTAAATACTAGAAAACTTTGGAAAGGCTCTTAGTCCAAACTGGTTTTAGAGGTAAAGGGATAATGAAATGAAATGCTTAGATACCTATTAAGTGCCAGGAATGGTCAAAGACAGACCTGATTATCCTCATTTTACAGATGATTAAACTGACCCTGATTGATAATATAACTTGAAATTGTCTGTTAAACGTAACAATGCTAATTGTGGTAGAGTGAGAGTTGGAGTCCAGGTAATTTAACTTGGAAATTCATTCTATTTCTGTTTTACAGCTCTGCCTACCATTCTAGTCAATTAATACACAGAATTACATTCAAAGTTACATTCAGTTTATCTGGCAAAATCATAAGCTTCTAGAGGAGGTTAAATAACCACATCTAATGCTATTTGAGAGCCCTGCCTTTTAGCCAGAACTACCTGTAGTGCTTTAAAAAAATCTAAGATTAGGAGGGTACTGTTTTTCTCCATATCCTCACCAGTATTTGTTATTTATTTGCTTGTTAATGATGGCCATTATGATTGGTGTGAGGTGTGACCTCATTGTAGTTTTGATATTCATTTCTCTAATAATTAGTGATGTTGAGCGTTTTTTCACATGCCTGTTGGCCATCCATGTCTTCTTCAGAGAATTGTCTATTTAGGTCTTCTGCCCATTTTTCAATAGAGTTGTTTGTTTTTTTGTTGTTGAGTTGTATGAGTCATTTGTATATTTTGGATGTTAGGCCCTATTACATCGTTTGCACAGATTTTCTCCCATTCTGTGGAATGTCTTTCACTTTTTAATGGTTTCCTTTGCTGTGCAAGGCTTTTGAGTTTAATTAGGTCATGTTGGTTTATTTGTGTCATTATTGTCATTATTCTAGGAGGTGGATCAAACAAGATGTTGCTGTGATTTATGTCAAAGAGCATTCTGCCTGTTTTCTTCTAGGAGTTTTATAGCGTGTGGCTTTATACTTAGGTCTTTTATCCATTTTGAGTTTATTTTTGTGTGTGGTGTTAGATAGTATTGTATTTTCATTCTTTTACATGTAGCTTTCCAGTTTTTCCAGCACCATTTATTGAAGGGACTATCTTTCCTCTACTGTATGTTCTTGCCTCCTTGCCTCCTTTGTCATAGATTAGTTGACCATGCTTGCGTTTATTTCTGGCTTTCTATACTGTTCCATTGATCTATATGTCTGTTTTTATGCCAGTACCATATTCTTTTGAACACTGTAGCTTTGTAGTGTTGTCTGAAGCCGGGAAGCTTGATTCCTCCATTTTCATTTTTCTTTTTCAATATTGCTTTGGCTACTCAGGGTTTCTTGTATTTACATACAAATTTTTAAAATATTCTGTTCTAGTTCTGCAAAGAATGTCCTTGGCAATTTGATAGGAATTGCACTGAATCTGTAGATTGCCTTGGGTAGTATAGTCATTTTGACAATATTGATTCTTCCAATCCAAGAGTATAGTATATCTTCCCATCTGTTTGTGTTGTCTTCAATTTCTTTCATCAGCATCTTATAGTTTTCAGAGTATAGACCTTTCATCTCTTTAGATAGGTTTCTTTCTAGGTATTTTATTCTTTTTCATGCAATGGCAAATGGGATGGTTTCTCTGGTTTATCTTTCTGATCATTCATTGTTAGTATATAGAAATGAAACTGATTTTTGTGTATTAATTTTATAGCCTATAACTTTGCCAAATTCACTGATGCAGTTTTCTAACAGTTTTCTGGTGCTGTCTTTAGGGTTTTCTAGTTATAGTATCTTGTCATTTGCAAACAGTGATAGTTTTACTCCTTTTCCAATTTGGATTCCTTTTATTTCTTAAATTGGTACAAGCACTATTGAAAACAGTACAGAGGTACCTCAAAAACTAAATATAGAACTACCATATGATCCAGAAATCCCACCCTTGGGCATCTATCTGGACAAAACTTTCACTGAAAAAGATACATACAACCTTATGTTCATCACATCACTATTCACAATCACCAAGAGATAGAAACAACCTAAACGTCCATTGACAGACAAATGGATTAAGAAGATGTGCTACACATATGCAATGGAATACTACTCAGACATAAAAAGATAAACTAATGCCATTTTCAGCAATATGGATGGAACTAGAGATTCTCAAACTAAGTAAGCCAGAAAGAAAAAGACAAATATCACATGATATCACTTATTTGTGAAATCTAAAATATGGCAGAGATGATCCCATCTACAAAACAGAAACAGATCATAGCCGAAGAGAGCAGACTTGTGGTTCCCAGGGAGGAGGAGGGAGGTAGGAGGGAATGGGATGGAAGGGCAGTTTGGGGTTTTAGGATGCAAACTGTTATATCTGCAATAGATGGGCAATGGGGCCTTGCTGTACAGCACAGGGAACTGTTTGTGATTGGTGATTGGGTCACCTTGCTGTATAATAGAAATTGAAGAAACCTTTAAAATCAACTATATTTTAATTTTTAAAAAATAAAAAATCGGAGTTCCCGTCGTGGCGCAGTGGTTAACGAATCCGACTAGGAACCATGAGGTTGCGGGTTCAGTCCCTGCCCTTGCTCAGTGGGTTAACGATCCGGCGTTGCCGTGAGCTGTGGTGTAGGTTGCAGACGCGGCTCGGATCCCGCGTTGCTGTGGCTCTGGCATAGGCCGGTGGCTACAGCTCCTATTCGACCCCTAGCCTGGGAACCTCTGTATGCTGCGGGAGCGGCCCAAGAAATAGCAAAAAGACAAATAAATAAATAAATAAATAAATAATAAAAATAAACAACAAAAGAAAACAAAAATCCAAGTTTAACATCACCCCAGTGAGAGCAATATCATTCTATTGGTAACCTTTTACTGAAATTCTTCTCCAGATGTAAATACATCAGTCATTTTACAAAAGAAAACTAAGAAAATACCATGTTAGTCAATTACATGTTTTTGATTAAAGTATATGTTGACTGGGAATATATTAATTTCATTGGAGCTTAGATTGATATAGAAAATTAAGCATTTTATAAGAATTTTGTATTGCAATATTTACTAAAATATGACTAAATGGAATACAGCGGAAAGTTCTGATCAAGAGGCAGATGATAACCATTTAAGACCTGGCTCTGCTACTTACTATCTTTTTGATCTGCAGCAAGCAATTCAACTTCCTTGCATTCAAATTTTTATTTATAAAATAGGAATATTAATACCTATTTATTTTATTGGTCCTCAAGGAATGGTTGTAAATAATGGCACAAAACTCTTTTAAACATAGACATGAGTAAAGCTAAATAATGGACTCAAAACTCCATAACAGGCACTATTTGGGGGACTTCAATACCTGAAGAAATTGAGGCCAAGAAGTCTAAGATTTCTTAGCCCAGGTTATATGAGTATTTAGTCACAAAGTTGGAATCAGGATATTTGTCTCTTAAGTACAGCCTTTTTCTACTATACAAACATTTTCCAAAATAAACATGTACACTAGGAGAGACATGAAATGTTTTAGGGTCAAGCAAGTTTGGGAAAAGCTGAATTGAATAATAAATTTAAAGCATAAATTATGTTAATTTGAACCTTAGCTCTTATATTTTCCTATTTGTTTTATTTTGTGTAGTTTGCCTAACCCACGTTAGCTCCCCTCCCCCAATTTTCTTGATCATAAAATAGGAATAATTATAACATTTTATTGCCTTTGGGGTTGATTGAATATAATATAATGGGTATTAATCATTTAGCATGATATCTTGTATATAGTAATAATTAAAATAGCCATAGCTAGTATTTCAGTTGTCTGTGTCTGCTAAAACAAGTTACCAGAAACTTTATGACTTATTACCTTATATTTCTTTAGGTTAAAACTCCAAAATTGGGCTTAAGGACTAAAATCAAGGTATAGGCATTTCTGCTCTAGCAGTGAATGCATTTCCTTGTCTTTTTCAGCTTCTAGAATCTACACTTATTCCTTGGCTCATGGCCTCTTCCTTGGAATTCAAAGCCAGGTCCTAGTCTTTCTCACATCATGATTTTATGATCTCTTTTTTAATCTTTCTCTTCAGTTATATGGGCCCTTGTGATTGCACTGGGCCTACCCAGATAATTCTTAGGATAATCTTTCTATTTTAAATTCAGCTGTAAAGAACCTTAATTCCATCTGCAAACTTAACTCTCCTGTGAATTGTAACATGTTCACAGGTTCCAGGGATTAAGACAAAGACATCTTTGGAGGTCACTGTTCTGATACAATAAAAATTGCTTTTAGAGAATCTTATGTACATTTACTATGCATGTTTTAGAGAGGAGTATAGTATTCACAGGTTTTAAACTCAACTTGAATCCTTTTTATTATAGAAAAAAATTAGAACTATTGTTTCAAAGACTACATTTTTGTAATTGATGCAGTTTTCCATATTCCCTCCAACATATTTATACATGCACATGCATACACATAAATATTCATATAAGTACATATATTTACTATTATATATCTTCATATACTTTGTAATAATTTCCACTTTTACTTTTTAAAATAATTTCTATTTTCTCTGCATATTAGCACTGGTTATAATTGTTTGATACACACAATGCAATACAATTCTCTGGAAGAAATCCTTATATAAATTGAATTATATTAAGAGTGCACTCCATACTCTAAATTCATATACTTCTAGCTTCTCATATATTTAGTAAAATATAGAATCAATCCTTTTCTGCATTACATTTTCCACTCATGTTTACAACAGACAAGAAGAGAAGCCTGCATGATGTCCCTTCTAACTCATACTTTTTTGCATGATATCCCCATGCTTCTATTACTTTTGGATTTCTCAATCCTAGAGATTTTGAAGAAATGAATAATATTTCAAATTGAAAGAAGCCCAATGCCAAATGACATGGCTTTATCAGCTGATAAGAATTTTTTCTCTTTGTTTTATGCTGATTTAATTTCCAATTATTTTCTTTCTAGTTTTTAAGCACTTTCTAATCTTTTATAATGAAGGAATGGATGACACATATACACAAAAGGAAAAAAAAAAAAAAACAGAGCTGCCGTTCCTGAATTTCATTATTTTACAATCATTAACACATGGTTGCAACTAGTACTACAAAGAGTTTCATCTGAAGAAAAGGAGGAACATCAACAACAACAACAACTCCCTCAAAAATCACTGAGAAATAAGTATACTGTTTGGTGTATGCAAGACAAAGGATATTTTCCCCAGAATGTTCTAATCCTTCCATGGTAGAAGAGTTAATCCAATACTAGCATCCTCTCCCATTAACATAGCAAATGCTAAATTTAAAACAGACATTCTAGTTTCAACAATATGAGAAGATTATGAGATATTTCTGGCTTTTGAGAGCACAGTTTATGGTCAACCTAAGATATGATTCTGAGACACCAAACCTGAGTAAGAACTAACCCTTTCTGAACCAACTCACACCACACTATCTGTGTCGTATAAGAAAACACTGGCAGAGCAACTCTGAAGACCAGACCCTAGGTTCAGTCTCAGCACAGACAGACTTCATTCATCCTTTACTTCAACAATCATAGTTTAGGAGATTGTTACATTAATGCATGGTCCACTTAATCTCTTGTTTTTCTTTCCCCCATATTTCCTTCCACCTATATTTCATAGAAGAGGTAAATGAGGCACAACCTTGTTGCTGTGAATGGATACATTAACTAAAAATATTGCTTGCTCTTAAATCTCCAGAGTATGCTGACATTCATGACATCTCTGTAGGTTGACTCTCAGGAGACATGAAAATATAAAAATAATATTCATAAGGAAATCTGATGACTAACAAAAAAGAAACTAAATCAAGCAAGCAGAAACAAGTATATAGTTCCTCCCCATTAATCATAACTTTTGGAAATTCATGAAATAATGAATCTACAGAGGTTCAGGATCATTACACATAAGTAAATATGTGCTTGTAAAACACTATACTATGTCCCCGCCACACCTTGTCCTTATAACTTCTCAAGACTATGGGACATCTGCTGATGATATGGTACAGGATGAGGCAGTAAAAATCAGATGCTCTAAATTGTCATCATTCATCTGCTCATCCCACTTTTCCTAAGAGTTTTATGTTTGGTGCAATCAGCTGGTGTTTTATCCTCATTCATCATCAAATGTAAGCTCCTTCCATCTTTCCAATGGAAATTTACAACTGTTAGTTTATTCTCCCCACGATTTTATACAAGCATCCAAGCACTACAGTACAGGAGTATCCAGTCCCATGGAAAGATATTGTTCTCCCTCAGGATGTGGTTCTTCCTTTGCATGGTCTTCGTATGGGAGGGAGGAGTTGGCAACCAGAGCCAATATAGTCTCTGTCTTCCTCTCTTTCACTATCACTCTCTCTCTTTGTTTCTCACTTGTGTTAACAATATCAGAAAAGTAAGGAAATAATTGTGTCTCTTGTTTGAGCAGCTTCACGTAGGGACCCTTGCTGACACCACTGTACCATGAAATCAGTGTCTATTGCTATCTATTTTAATTGATGGATTTATTTGGACTTGTGTTATTTGGGCTATTGGTGATGCTTACCATTTTGTATATAAAGTCTTCTTGGCTGCTGTTAAAGTATTTTCCTTTCCTTTAGCTGACACCAAAAGTTTTTCCAACAATATGGTCTATAATTAGTCTGTCGTTATGAAACTTAGAGGCCACACAATGAAATCTATTTTCCTAATTGTTTTGTCTGTCAGGCAGGGAGATGATTGGTCTAAAATAAAAAGGTTGGCAAGAGTCTCATTAGTTCTAATAAACAACGTGGCTGGGTGGCATTTTAACACACTTAGGTTTGACAAGAAGCCTTTTTGTCATTGCAAATGTGAAAAATGGCTTGGCACATGTAATTTTCTATGTTGTGCTGTCATCCCCCCTCCAAAATAAAAAGCAATAGGAAAACAGGAAGTTAGAGAAACAGCAAACTAATAATTATAATGCTGTTCATATATGTATTAAATAAGAAGTTTGAGAACAAAATGAGGAGAAACCGAGGAGCTGAAATGAATCACTCATCTTTTCAACTGACCACAAATGCACAAAAAAAATTTCTTAAAAGAATTTCGTTACAAATGGTCAAAACAGTGATTTACAATAGTTTATTGAATACTGATTCTGTGTCCAGTATTTAACACATTTCATCTTTTTTTTTTTTAAAGTTTTCTTTTTTTTTTCTTTTTATAGCCACACCTGCAGCATACAGAAGTTCCCAGACTAGGGGTCGAATCAGAGCTGGAGCCTGCAGCTGCAGGCCTACACCACAGCCACAGCAACGTGAGATCCAAGCCACATCTGTGATCTATGCCACAGCTTGTGACACCGCTGGATCCTTAACCTACTGAAGGAGGCCAGGGATCAAACCTGTATCCTCACAGACACTAAATTGGGTTCTTAACCCACTGAACCACAATGGTAACTCTCCAAATTTCATCCTTTAATTCTGAAAGGAAATCTAGGGATTAGGTATTTCCCTCCTGAGTTCACACAGATACTAATTGGCAGACCCAAGATCCAGGTTCAGGGCATCTGAGTCTAACATTTTACTTTTCACCGTGTAACCCCAGAGAATGCCTTCACAATCCTGGAGAAGCAGTTTCTTCTATGAAGCATGATTCTATTTGCTGATTCATACCAGTTATGATGGTATAACATAACTATGAAAATATTTATTGAGAACTATCAATAAAACACATTACCTGTCCTCATGTGGTTTACATTTTAGCCAGAAACACAAATAGGTTAACCAATAATTGGCTATGACGGAAGGGTGGAAAGGGTGAAAGAGGACTCAGAGAAGGAGTGATTAATTCTAATTAGAGGAAGAAAGAAGGTTCAAGAAAGAACAAAAATATGGAGGAATGAAACACAAGGTGATTTAATGGGACAGCAAACTAGTCAGCCCTCCCAGAGGGTAAGGGTGGACAAAGAAGAGGAGATGGGGCGGAGAGGTTGTTGCACTGGGGTCAGTGGGTCATGAGGATTCTGCTTGCCATTTTCGCCATACTGCTTCCTAGAGAAAGAGCTTCAAACTCTAATCATTTAAAAAAAATTTTTTTTTTGGTCTTTTTTTGCCTTTTCTAGGGCCGCTCCTGCGGCATATGGAGGTTCCCAGGCTAGGGGTCTAATTGCAGCTGTAGCCACCGGCCTGCACCGCAGCCACAGCAACGCAGGATGTGAGCCACATCTGTGACCTACACCACAGCTCATGGCAACGCCAGACCTTAACCCACTGAGCGAGGCCAGGGATCAAACCCGCAACCTCATTGTTCCTAATCGGATTCGTTAACCACTGAGCCACGACGGGAACTCCTAATCATTTATTTTTTTTAAAGCCTGTTTTATACTCTTTGATGTTCTCATAAGTCTTTATTGATTTTGTAATTTTAAAAATCAAATAAAGTATAAGGTGACAAGTACAGTGTCTCATTAGAAACAAAGTGCCTTATATTCTTTATTAACTATCAGGATAATAAACAATAGTCAGTTTGGTGGCAAAATTCAAGGCGGTCTGGCCATCCTTAAAAAGTACTCATTCACCATGAGACATTGAAAATGTAAAGACTATGTGTAGAATCATCAAGTCAAAATATCAAAACCCAGAAATGTTTCAATCCCGAATACACAGTTCCTTTCATTAGATAGACTATTCTAAATGATATGTCTAGGGTTTTTTTCAGCCACATGCAATGTTTTCACTTTGAGCTCAAGCAAAGATGTTTCATGGAGATTTATGTGTGATGGACAATTGTTGATTATTTGATTGACAATAGCAGTCCGGGAAACAGAGAAAGTTGGAGGTTGGTGTAACATTTTCTTCTTGGTGGTCATGTTGTATGTGTGTGCCCTTCTATGTCTCTAGTAGAGGCAGTGTTCTTGGTTTCTTGTCATAGTCAGAGAGGACTGTGGCCACTTGGCAAAGTGCACAGCACAGCACTTGGGCCTGAAGGCTACTCATAAATATCACTTTATGGTGGTGATACAGAATGTTAAGTACTGCAGTCAGATAAGAAGAGAACTGAAAAATTACGAATCACATTAAATCAAACTGGTATGTTTAGTTACCTTTGAATGGTAATATAACATTTTAATAATAAGTAACAAATAACTCCTATTCTTTTAGAAGGTGATGGACCAGAAGTCTAATCCCTGCACTTATCTTGAAGGAAAAAAACAGGGGACTATTTTGCTTCTGAAATATATAGCTCTTCCCCTATGACTAATGTCATATTTTAAGCCTTAAGTAAGCCTTAAGAATTTCCTGTGAATTCAAAAGATCCAGGGATTCATACATTCCCTCCTTTTGATCTTGATAAGGCCACACCAATTTTTCAACTGCATGCAAATGCAAAAAGTAAGTCATATATTTTGGCGGCACCCAAAATGGATAACAAACCACACTTCAGAAAGCACAGATGCAGTTAGTTTGCCTTTAAGGGAGAACTCACTGCTGTGTACTGCAAAGTTAAAAGAGGAACATATCATACTGTCAAAGACAAGTGGGGTGTGTGAACTGCAAGCTCAAAAGCCTCGCAGTAATCCCAACCACATGCCAAGTCTCAGAAAGTGGGGCAGTGTCTCCTTTGGAGATGGGAAAAAAACACTCCAAGGTATGCAAAGCCGACAACTCTCCATGAGAGATGGATGAGCTGTGGAAAGTTTTCAGCCTTCAAATAATTTTTCAAATGCTCTGCAAGGTGTCTTCATTAGCTAAATAAATACCTTGAGAGCAATTTTTATTCATCCAGAGCAGACTTAGAGTAACAATTTCCAGGACTCTTTAGGTCAGGCACTTTGAGGGTAGATTTATGTTACTTTGAAAAATACACATAGACATTCTGTTAAAAATGTTCTTTTTAAAGACAGTATGGGGTGCCAAACCTAAAAAAAAAATTGCATTTTCTCCCTCGTGTTGTTATTATGACATTTCATTCTTGGTCACTCAAACCCCAATTCACTAATATACTCAAAGCCTGACTCACTTCACTTCATTTCACTGTTTGCTGAGAAGAGACTGTGTAACAGGCAAAGACTGAAGGTCAAGTTTATCGATTAAAACCCACAGCAATGAAGTTGTCTATTAACGCCAGGGGAACTGGCTACCATGTGGCTCAATCCACATGGAGTTTTTCTAAATGGAGAGATTTTGATAGAAATCAGCAACATAATAAATTTTTAACAAAACAAAAATATTACCAGACATAACTCAGAGGTCAAGGTGTTTGCATTCACAAGGTAAACATCCCCACCTCCACACACTTCTTCTACTCCCACAGTAATCACACTAGTTCTCAGAGCCTCATTCAAGTGTGGACCATCTTGATTTTTCCAACTGGATTTTCTTTCTTAAGTCCTACACCAGAATTTTTTTCCTTCCAAGTTATAAATTTAAAAACTTCGTTATTCTGCTTCCATTTCACCCTTTTTACTGAGCTTACATTGGTCCAAAAAGATGAAATTCAATCACTAATGCCCCTAGGTATATTACCCCACACATTTCAAGAAGGCAGCCTAATAGTAATGCAAGATAGTGTTCAACATAATGATTGCAAAAATTCATCAGCTAAACAACAGTGCCTTTCATGGATAAGTTGTTGACAGATATTGCCAACTTCTCCAGTGGTTGAAATTTTTTTTTCTGTATTCTTAATGCAAAAAAATCTTGACCTATTTTAGTGTAAGGAACTTTGATAATAAGATAAAAATGACAGTCACTCTTCCCAGGGGAAATTTATCAAAAAGTACCAAATTTTACACATGCTCTCATGGATTCTAAGGTAAAAGAATCCCTTGATTTAAAGTTATATTGCTTTGTTTTTGCCAGTATAACAGCTACTCTTTAGGGTAAAACTGTTCCTTCATAATCAAACCAATAAGAACAAAAGTCATACCATATCAGCCAAGAAAGCCTGTGGCAGCAATTGAAAAAAAACTTATGATCTAAAAATCTCAAACCTCTTTTGTCAATCTTGTCAATCTCTCATCACTTCTCCCCACCCTCTGCTCTCTTTCCTGTGATAGACAGATAGATAGATAGATAGACAGACAGACAGACAGATCGATCGATCACTGAGATGGTGGAGCTGGATGGATAACTCTAAAGTTTCCATATGATGACTCTCATAACTGCTGCTTCCAGTGGCAGGTTCTTAATCTGAGGAAGCTCCAACCGTGGCTCCCAAGGGCTCCCTGCTTAAACTCACGGCAGCTGCTCCTCTCAGCAATGAATGGCTCCAGTCAGCAGTTGAGCCCAGCAATTACAGCCTCCTACAGCTGCTCCCCAAGAGTCCTATTGCTTCTCACATGCTCAAACAACCTCCAACAGCATCTTGATCTCTCAGGCGCTGCACATTTAAGCATTTCTTTGTCAGCAGCGCTTCTAAAGGATGTCTTATGGCAAGTCTCTAATGGAGCCATTCCCCTAATCTGAAGAGCTGGTCCTGTTTTCAAATTGCCCATCCGCCAACCCTCATTCCACTTTATGGAACAAGACTTCTAACTGCTTCTTCAGCACTTGTTGGGCCTTGAAGCAGCTTCTCATTTAGCTCCGAATGATTTATTACGCATACTAAGAGTAACTTCCAAGCAGTTTTCTACAGCTCACCATTACATCCTGCCTTAAAATCAAACCCCAAGCCCCTCTCCCCACCCACTGCTTCACTTCAAAAGTTGGCTATGACCTGCCACAAAAAGAGAACTATTTCTTTTATATGTGTCTGCATACACATCTGTCCTAGCTCCTATCTAATTTTAAGGCACTCATTTGCCTCATGTCAGTATTGCCCTGGTTTGTAAGTTCCTTGAAGGGAAAATCTAATTCTCATTTGTGGATATTTGTTTTCTTTTCCTAACACCTAGAACAATGCTTAGCCCAAGGCAAAAGCTTAAAGATGTGCCTTGGTTGCATTAGACTTGCATTAGAGTCCAAAGTCAGGTAACTGGTTTACTGGGGCACAGTCCCAAACTGCTTTTCATTAGTTTTCTTACAAGGCACAGAGATCAAGGCCCAGAATATTGCTGGACAGCGCATAGCTCCCAGGGTAAATAAATGTACAACCACAGCTCTACAGGTCCTGAATCTTCAGGTTATTTTTCTTAAAGTTGCAGTCTGTGTGGATAATAAAAGACTGCCGCTTCCACTCATGCCATTGTGTATTTGTAGCTCTAATATTCATTAAAGATGCAACTGAAATGTTAATGATAATTGCACCCAAAAAGCTAATAAAGAGAAGCCCAAGGCTCACATAAATGCCAGCATTTAATAATTATGCATACTTTTATCTTTTCTCCCTAATTTATCTTACTTTCTGATAATTAGTTTAGTAAATCTGAGATCCCAATATATGTGTAATTAATTTAATTTTTTTTTTGTCTTTTTAGGGCCGTACACATATGGAGGTTCCCGGGCTAGGGGTCCAATTGGAGCTGTAGCCACCGGCCTATGCCAGAGCCACAGCAATACCAGATCCGAGCTGTGTCTGTGACCTACTCCACAGCTCATGGCAACACCGGATCCTTAACCCACTGAGCAAGGCCAGGTATCAAACCTGCCACCTCATGGTTCCTAGTCAGATTTGCTTCTGCTGTGCCATGACGGGAACTCCTAAAATTTGTTTTTGAATTTGGTTTTTATACTCAGGAATGAGTTACATATATATACATATTTTTCCCTAAATGTAAAGAGGTAATTATCATTATATGAAATGGTTACCTATACCAAAGACAGTTTAAAACATACTTCTTGAGAGTACTTACAAGTAGAAAACACTTGAAATTTTAGGAAAAAGATCTATATCAGTCAGGATTCAGTCTGGAAAATAGAAAGCAATCTAAGTATTTCAAATAAAGGGGGTTTAATACAAGGGTTTTTTTTAACACAGGTGATGAAGGACTAAGAAGCCAACGCATATGAAGACGAGGCAATTCAGAGACTGGCAACAAGAAGCCACTGACACTCCTACAAGTGGGTGTCATTTCCAGATCCCAGAGGTGGACTGCTCCTCAGAAGCTGGAACCGCAGCAGGGGACTGCCTGGGATGGGCTGTGCAAAGGAAGCTGGAGCCAACGAGGAGAAAGGCCTGTGGCAAGGAGAGAGGGTGACACAACCTCACTGCTCCCTCACAGCCAGGGTTTCCCACTGAGTAAATCCTGCCAGAAACCAGAACACACAGAAGCCTGGGAACACGCCCATGGGTGACAGCCAATCCCATGATACAAAACAGCAAAAGAGTTACCAAGAATGGCTTTGAGATCAAATAGGCAAAAATGACAGCGGCCTTTTCTTTAATATTCGGTAGTAATTAGTTTTTCCTTTTTTCCTGAATCTAGAAGTTTTTCCAATTATGGCAGCTTTAAACCCTGACATTGGTATAAATTTATTATATATTTCCACATGGATTTTCTCCACAGGAAGGAAGAGTAATTAATATTACTAATATTTTACAGATTAGCTTTCTTGTCTGATTCTTAAATAAAAATCACTTGAAGTCAATGAGAACAATCTAAATTATATCCTAATTAAAAAAAAAAAAAGGAAAGGACCTATCTGTAAATTATTAGCTCGTTGGAAAAAGAAGATCAAATATTTTGAATACCCACTCTGATTCAAACACTTTGAGAACTTTCTTATATACCTAATTATCTTTTAAAAACTTCACAGACATTCAGAAAGGTGGGATAATTATTATTTTTTTTACTTCTTGGAAAATGAAATTGAGTCTTTAAGAGATGGTGATCCTTAAAACCAACTTCATACATTTTACAACTTTCAGAGCTGGGTATCACCTGAGCTCAATCTGATGCTTATGCCACAGTAGACTACTTAGGAGAACACTCATTTTAACTAGTTTCAAAAGGAGATATAGCCCAAATCATTGCTGAATAAGAAACATATCAGAAGAATTTTGGCTGGTTATTGGCTAGCTTGTATCTCTAAGGGACTCCACTCATTCATTCTATCACTTACTAAATATTTTACCCCAATGACATGCCAGCTCTGGCCGTAATCACTAAGGGTAGGCCAGTCAGAGATACCATCCATTCTTCCATGGACGTTGTTACAACCTGCCCCACAGTGAAGAATTAAAGCCTGTGTTTATCTCTCCTATTAGTTCAGTGGTTTTCAACCTAGGGTGATCATTACTCCAGCAGATATTTGGCAATAACTAGAGATACTTTGGGGTGTCAGTATCTAAAGTGTTGAAGCCACTGCAGTAGGTCTATTCAGGTTGCTAACAGAAAATATTAAAAACTGGGCAGTTGAGAAATGGCAAATATTCCCTTCTTATAGTTCTGTAGGCTAGGAACTCAAAAAGCATAACCATGGCAGATTTGGTGTCTGGTGAGAGCTCACTCCTTAGACGCCGTCTCTTCATTGTAACTTCACATGGTGGAGAGGGGAAGAAATCTCTTTGTTTTTTTTTTTTTTTTTTTTTATAAGAACACTAATCCCATTCTTGAGGGCTCTGTCTTGTGACCTAAGCACTTTCCCAAAGCCCCACCTCTTAATGCTATAACTTTGATGATTAGGTTTTGACATAGGAATTGTTGGGGAGGGAGGCAGGGAACAAACATTCAATCTATAGCAGTCAGGGATGCTCCTAAACATTTCATAGGATACAAAATCTTCTTTTCCCTCCACCACACACACACTTTATGTTCCAAAATGTCAATAGTGCCAAGCTCAGGAAACCCTATTCTAGATGGATAAGAAAGTACGTTTTATTTTTGAGCATGTGTGTGTTTATGAACGTGTCTATTAGGTTGTTGTTTGCTGCCATAACAAATTCCCACAAACAGTGGCTTGAAACAACACATATTTATCTTGTAATTCTATAGGTTAGATGTCTAATGTAAGTCTCTCCCAGTGAAAATTGAGATATTGGCAGATCAGTGTTTTCCTTTGGAGTCTCTGGTGGATAGTCCATTTCCATACCTTTTCCAGCTTCCAGAATGTCCCCATATCCTTTGATCATGATCCCCTTTCCTCTATTTTTAAAGCCAGAAATTGTGGTTTGAGTCCTTACAGCACATCACTCTGACCTAATTCCACAGTCATATCTCCCTTTGATTCTCTTCTTCTGCCTCCTTCTTTCACTTTTAAGCACTTTTGTGATTTCATTGGGCCCATCTGGATAATCCAAGATAATATATCTATTTTAATATCAGCTGGTTTGCAATCTTAATTCCCCTTTGAGGCATGGTCGTCTTTGGGGACCATTATTCTGCTTACCACAGGGAAGAATGCATGTGCAATTTTTAGCAAAGTTATTTGTACATAGTAGATATTGAATTAAATTGGGACCACAAGAATTATTTTTAAATTAAATTTACCTAATCTTGGAAGTCTTTTTAAAATGGACTACCTCTAAAGAAAGGATCCTAAGCAGAGGAAAGCAACATCATGTGTTGCTTAACTCTGCACTAATAATAGCTCTGAAATCTATCCTTCCTTGTCTTCAACATACCATTTTAAAAACTCATCCTCCCATCAACCTGCTCATATCAAAACCTTAAACTGCCTGGTAAGAAATTCTAATTATGGCTTTTTAAAAATGTTAGCCCCTTACACGGGTTTGGCACTAGAAAATCTTGCCTATAATCTTTGTAGTAACTCTGTCCCATATAAAATATATTTTTATTCTCAAAATAACCTTGCTAGGAGAAAATACATATTTTTGTAAAATGTCAGTATCCTATTTATTATTTTTTCACTACAACATGCAATCACAATTCTGCATTTGTGAAAACATGGGGATTAGCAGAGGATAAGGATGCGATGACCTGGAATGAAAATAAGCAACCTAAGTCGTGAATGCCTAACTAATCCTTTTAATTTAAAATTTTTCCTGTTATGTCAGCATTCTTGGTGTTATGCCCTAAAGATAGCATCGATACATCAAATCACAGCTTAAGTAAAGTGATTGGCATGAAGCCAGGAAAAAAGAATCATATACACGTATTCAACTAATAAATCTCTATCAAGCTCCTAACATTTGTCAGACATTGTCCTGGATATTTGGGAGTCAAAAGGAATTAAGACCTAGTCCTTAAGGAGTTCACTGGGGTTTTTATTTGGAGTCCATGGCTAAATTTAGTGGTCCATAAGCATTCTGCTCATATAAAGAAGTTTGTAAAATGTTGACGGTATGTATGTTTTTCTAGAGACCAGGTCTATAGGTTTCATCAGATTTTCAAATGGATCAATGACCACAAAATGTTTAAGAACCGCTGGTCTAGATGCAGACCTACTAATGTGGGTTAGAAAGCACTGACAGCTTAGTGCAGTTGTATGATCCACCTTTCCTGTGTCTCTCTGCTGTTCTCACTAGATGGCTAACCAGAAAATGCTGAAGGAACAGGAAGAAAATGATGCTGGGCAGAGAGGCATCAGGACAGAGTGAGTCTGATTCTGCAAATTGAACTTTGCCACCAGTCTTAATTGTGCCCATTTTCCTCTTGGCACTCTACATAATTAATTCTTATTGTTCTGCTACAAATCACAAGATAAACAATATCACTAGCAGTTTCAAATTTTCTCCTCTGTTAAATTTTATCTTTGTCTTACATAAAGGTTACAAGGGGCATGCCATTCAGAATTTAGTTAATGAAAACAGCAAAATCCTAATTGTCCCGATAGTAATTTCTAAACTATACACATAATTTGGAAAAGAAAACAGTAAAATTATTTCATAGATCAAATCCTATTGCAATGACTTCCCTGGAGAAAGACAAATTATTTCACAAGACTTAGATTTTATTTGCAGGGTTTCTCAAAATAAGTGGACCAGCTAAAGCTTGGTAATCTGTTATTTATAGAGAGATTTTCATACTGATAGTATACATTGCATTGGGATTTGACATGTATTACTTACAAAGTTGTTTTCTTTGTTTTTTAAGGAAAAAATATACTTTAAGATATGCAACACATATAATTGTCCTGAAATAGTTATGTATGGTTTGAAACACAAAACCAAATCAAAATTGCTACTAAGAAATGCAAATATGGTCAGTCTGAGCTTTGAGTTACTTATCAAACTGTGTGCTTCAAGAACCAAAATGAATAGCCATCAATCATTGAAGGGACTTTTAAAGGGCAGCAAATCGTGCTTAAAGGGTTAAGCATTTTAAAATGTTTTCGAATTGCATTTTGAACTCTGAGTTACCCAAATCAGAAATACTGCTCTACCCAGTCTAAATGTGAGCAATATATATTGCTCCTTTTCTTCTACATCCCATTCTCCGGTTTCTTTTACTTAATACTTTACAACATGATTCAAAACTTAAACTTTGAAGAAAAGGACAAAGTAGAGCAGAAGTGCTCCTCAACAACACTGCTCACAAATTACACAACTCTTTGGTTTCCTTGTCCCTCTTCTGCCGCTTCTCAAAAAGTTATCCAAGTCACGAATGGACCAGATGTACTAAAGCAGGACTTTTCTTGCTGGCACAACTCACTAGTAACAAAGATGTTTATTTAAATTTTAACACTGTCCCCCTTGCTGCTACCAGCTCACAAAATTCAGTAGTAGCTTTCATGAAATTCCTCCTATAGGAAAAAAGGGAGACTTGGAAGTCAACAGCATACAACATCTGTCAATATTATTGTTCTTGCTCTTTCCCACCCCTCTCTCATTCACAAATGATAGCATATTGAATGATTACGAGAAACTACCATCCACTTATTCAATCCCTTTGTGTACAGCAGGCAGTATTTTGGATGTTAGCACAGTTCTGATCTATAACACTCCTAATGCAAGATCTTGTATTAAACAATAGGTAATACTGCATATGCTAATTTTGGTTAGAAAATATGATCACTACACTTACAGAGAAAATCTTTTTCAAAGAAGAATACTATTTAGTGAAATCTATCTTTGGTTTCTGTACTGCTTTTATCTCAACTGCAGAAAAATAATGGCCAAAAATCTTTTCCAAAGACTCCAAAAGAAAAATATATATATATATACATAAAGAGAAGAAAAATTTTTATTCTGAAAGAGTACAAATATTCAAGTGAGAATTTCACTAAAAATTAGCCTCATTTCTTATGAACCCTAGTCATTACACCAAATAACCTAATCAATGTTAACACACTCACAAACAAAAGTAAGGCAATGTTTTCTTAGAAGTTGGCCTAATATGCACTGCCATGTAACCACAATATTTTTAGCCAGACTAGAATGCCTGAAGAGAAAAATTAAATAGTTCATCTGAAAAATGCATTAATAAACAACCTAACTTTATGTCTCCAGCAGCTAGAGAGAACAGACAAGACCTAAAGTTAGTAAAAGGAAAGAAATCATAAAGATCAGAGCAGAAATCAATGAAATAGAAAAAAGGAAAACCACAGAAAAGATCGATGAAATTAAAAGCTGTTTTTTTTTGAAAAGATCAAAAAAACCTGATAAACCTTTAACCAGAGTTATCAAGAAAAAAAGAGAGAGGACTCAAATCAATAAAATCAGAAATGAAAAAGGAGAAGTTACAATGGACATCACAGAAACACAAAGGATCGTAAGAGACTACTACATGAAATGATATGCCAATAAAACAGAAAATCTAGAAGAAATGGACAAATTATTAGAAAAGTACAATCTTCTAAGACAAAACCAAGAAAAAATAGAAAAGACAAACGGACCAATCATAAGTACTGAAATTGAAAATGTGATGAAAAAACTTCCAACAAACAAAAGTCCAGGACCAGAAGGCTTCACAGGCAAATTCAATCAAACATTTAGAGAAGAGCTAACACCTATCCTTCTGAAACTATTCCAAAAATTGCAGAGGAAGGTATACTCCCAAACTCATTCCATGAGGCCACCATCAACCTGATACCAAAACCAGACAAAGATACCACAAAAAAGAAAATTACAGGCCAATTTCACCAATGAACATAGATGCAAAAATCCTCAACAAAATACTACCAAACCAAATCCAACAATACATTAAAAGGATTGTACATCATGATGAAGTGGGATGAATCCCAGGGATGCAAGGATTCTTCAATATCTGCAAATCAATCAGTGTGATACACCACATTAACAAACTGAAGAATAAAAACCATATGATCCTCTCAATAGATGCAGAAAAAGCCTTTGACAAAATCCAACACCTATTTCTGAGAAAAACCCTTCAGAAAGTGGGCATAGAGGGAACCTATCTCAACATAATAAAGGCCATATATGACAAACCCAGAGCTTACATCATTCTCAATGGTGAAAAGCTAAAAGATTTCCTGCTGAGATCAGGAACAAGAACAAGGATGTCTTCTCTCGCCACCACTATTCAATATAGTTTTGGAAGTCCTATCCATGGCAATCATTGAAGAAAAAGAAATAAAAGGAATCCAAATTGGAAAGGAAGAAGTAAAACTATCACTATTTGCAGATGACATGATACTATACCTAGAAAATCCTAAAGATTCTACCAGAATACTGTTCAATGAATTTGACCACTCATCAACGAATTTGGCAAAGTCACAGGATACAAAATTAATACACAGAAATCAACTACATTTCTATATACTAACAATGAAAGATCAGAAAAAGAAATTAGGGAAATAATCCTATTTACCATCACACTAAAAAGAGTAAAATACTTAGGAATAAACCTACCTAAGGAGACAAAAGACCTGTACTCTGAAAACTATAAGACATTGATGAAAGAAATCAAAGATAACACAAATAGATGAAAAGACATACCATGCTCTTGGATTGGAAGAGTCAATAATACAAATGACTATACTACCCAAGGTAATCTACAGATTCAATGAAGTCTCTATCAAATTACCAAGGACATTTTTCACAGAACTAGAACAAAATATTTCAAGGTTTGTTTGGAAGTAAAAAAGACCTAGAATAGCCAAAGCCATCCTGAGAAAGAAAAATGGAGCTGGAGGGAATCAGGCTCCCTGACTTCAGACTATACTACAAAGCTACAGTAATCAAAACTGTATGGTACTGGCACTAAGACAGAAATATAGGTCAGTGGAACAGGATAGAAAACCCAGAATTAAACCCATGCACCTACAGTCAACTAATCTATGACAAAGGAGGCAAGGGTGTACACTGGAGAAGACAGTCCCATCAATAAGTGGTGCTGGGAAAACTGGACGGCCACATGTATAAGACTGAAACTAGAACACTTCCTAACACCATACACAAAAATAAACTCAAAATGGATTTTAAAAGTTTATGCATTATTTTACTATATAAAAAAATCCTAGTTCACATTAAGTCCAGATGAGTGGACCTGAGTTTTTCTGTGAAGTTGGGTTTGAGGGAAAGATTTTGCTCAAGTCTAGGTCACAAATAATACGTGAAGGACTTGCCTTTACCAAGTTTCACAAATTAGGCATAATTTTAACTGTTTAGATATCAAACCATTATCTTTCTGGACCTCAATCCTACTACCTCGTACATATATTAACAGATTAAATGTTTCCCATCAGAAAAAAGCACCTGGAGAATAGAATCACAGTTCTATTAATTAATAAGGCATATGTTCCAAAATGCTTATAAATTCCAATCTTCCTAAACTACAAATCTGTAAATTTTAGATCAACATGAATAGAAAAATGGGAGGGGTGGTATGGTTCCACTATTACTAGTACATCTCTGTGGGAAAAATCTGCATGAACAAGTTATTTTTTTTCTTTTTTTTTTTTCTTTTCCCACTGTACAGCAAGGGGGTCAGGTTATCCTTACATGTATACATTACAATTACATTTTTCCCCCACCCTTTCTTCTGTTGCAACATGAGTATCTAGACAAAGTTCTCAATGCTATTCAGCAGGATCTCCTTGTAAATCTAGTCTAAATTGTGTCTGATAAGCCCAAGCTCCCGATCCCTCCCACTCCCTCCCCCTCCCATCAGGCAGCCACAAGTCTCTTCTCCAAGTCCATGCTTTTCTTTTCTAAGGAGATGTTCATTTGTGCTGGATATTAGATTCCGGTTATAAGTGATATCATATGGTATTTGTCTTTGTCTTTCTGGCTCATTTCACTCAGGATGAGATTCTCTGGTTCCATCCATGTTGCTGCAAATGGCATTATGTCATTCTTTTTTATGGCTGAGTAGTATTCCATGGTGTATATATACCACTTCTTCCGAATCCAATCATCTGTCGATGGACATTTGGGTTGTTTCCATGTCTTGGCTATTGTGAATAGTGCTGCAATGAACATGCGGGTGCATGTGTCTCTTTTAAGTAGAGTTTTGTCCGGATAGATGCCCAAGAGTGGGATTGCGGGGTCATATGGAAGTTCTATGTATAGATATCTAAGGTATCTCCAAACTGTTCTCCATAGTGGCTGTACCAGTTTCCATTCCCACCAGCAGTGCAGGAGGGTTCCCTTTTCTCCACAGCCCCTCCAGCACTTGTTATTTGTGGACTTATTAATGATGGCCATTCTGACTGGTGTGAGGTGATATCTCATGGTAGTTTTGATTTGCATTTCTCTTATAATCAGCGATGTTGAGCATTTTCTCATGTGTTTGTTGGCCATCTTTATGTCTTCTTTGGAGAAATGTCTGTTCAGGTCTTTTGCCCATTTTTCGATTGATTGATTGGTTTTTTTGCTGTTGGGTTGTATAAGTTGTTTATATATTCTAGAGATTAAGCCCTTTTCAGTTGTATCATTTGAAACTGTTTTCTCCCATTCTGTAAGTTGTCTTTTTGTTTTCTTTTGGGTTTCCTTTGCTGTGCAAAAGCTTGTCAGTTTGATGAGGTCCCATGGGTTTATTTTTGCTCTAATTTCGATTGCTTTGGGAGACTGACCTGAGAAAATATTCATGATGTTGATGTCCGAGAGTGTTTTGCCTATGTTTTCTTCTAGGAGTTTGATGGTGTCCTGTCGTATATTTAAGTCTTTCAGCCACTTGGAGTTTATTTTGGTGCATGGTGTGAGGGTGTGTTCTAGTTTCATTGCTTTGCATGCAGCTGTCCAGGTTTCCCAGCAATGCTTGCTGAATAGACTTTCTTTTTCCCATTTTATGTTCTTGCCTCCCTTGTCAAAGATTAATTGACCATAGGTGTCAGGGTTTATTTCCGGGTTCTCTATTCTGTTCCATTGGTCTGTCTGTCTTTTTTGATACCAGTACCACACTGTTTTGATGACTGTGGCTTTGTAGTATTTCTTGAAGTCTGGGAGAGTTATGCCTCCTGCTTGGTTTTTGTTTCTCAGGATTGCTTTGGCGATTCTGGGTCTTTTGTGGTTCCATATAAATGTTTGGATTGTTTATTCTAGTTCTGTGAAAAATGTCATGGGTAATCTGATAGGGAATGCATTGAATCTGTAGATTGCTTTGGGTAGGATGGCCATTTTCACAATATTGATTTTCCCCATCCAGGAACATGGAATATCTTTCCATTTCTTTACATCTTCTTTGATTTCTTTGATGAAAGTTTTATAGTTCTCGGCATATAGGTCCTTTACCTCCTTGGTCAGGTGTGTTCCGAGGTATTTGATTTTGTGAGGTGCAATTTTATTTTATTTTATTTTTATTTATTTATTTATTTATTTATTTATTTATTTATTTATTTATTTTTTGCTATTTCTTTGGGCTGCTTCTGTGGCATATGGAGGTTTCCAGGCTAGGGGTCGAATCGGAGCTGTAGCCGCCGGCCTACGCCAGAGCCACAGCAACTCTTGATCCAAGCCGCGTCTGCAACCTATACCACAGCTCACGGCAACGCCGGATCGTTAACCCACTAAGCAAGGCAGGGACCGAACCTGCAACCTCATGGTTCCTAGTCGGATTCGTTAACCACTGCGCCACGACGGGAACTCCAGTGAGGTGCAATTATAAAAGGTATCGTATTTTTGTATTCCTTTTCGAATAGTTCATTGCTGGTATACAGAAATGCAACTGACTTCTGAATGTTAATATTATATCCTGCTACTTTGCTGAATTTATGAATCAGTTCAAGGAGTTTTGGGGTTGAGTCCTTAGGGTTTTCTATGTATAGTATCATGTCATCTGCCTACAGTGACAGTTTGATCTCTTCTCTTCCTATATGGATGCCTTTTATTTCTTTTGTTTGTCTAATTGCTGTGGCTAGGACTTCCAAACCTATGTTGAAGAGCAGTGGTGAGAGTGGGCATCCCTGTCTTGTTCCAGATTTGAGGGAGAAGGCTTTCAGTTTTTCCCCCTTGAGGATTATACTTACTGTGGGTTTATCATAAATGGCTTTGATTATATTTAGGAATGTTCCCTCTATACCCACTTTGGCGAGGGTCTTGATCATGAATGGATGTTGGACTTTGTCAAATGCTTTTTCTGCGTCTATTGAGATGATCATATGATTTTTGACCTTTTTTTTTTGTTAATGTGGTGTATGATGCTGATTGATTTGCGTATGTTGAACCATCCTTGTGAACCTGGGATGAACCCAACCTGGTCATGGTATATAATTTTTTTGGTATGTTGTTGGATTCGGTTGGCTAAGATTTTGTTGAGAATTTTTGCATTTATATTCATCAATGATATTGGGCGATAGTTTTCTTTTTTGGTGGTATCTCTGTCTGGTTTTGGAGTGAGGGTGATGGTGGCATCCTAGAATGTCTTTGGGAGTATCCTTCTTCTTCAACCTTTTGAAAGAGTTTCAGGAGGATGGGCACCAATTCCTCTTTATATGTTTGATAAAATTCACCTGTGAAGCCATCTGGTCCTGGATTTTTATTTGTAGGGAGTGATTTTATGACCTCTTCAATTTCATTTCTAGTGATCGGTCTGTTCAGTTGGTCTGTTTCTACTTGATTCAGTTTGGGCAGGCTGTAAGATTCTAGAAAATTGTCCATTTCTTCCAGATTGTCAAACTTGTTGCCGTATAGTTGTTCATAGTATTCTCTTACGGTTTTTTGTATTTCTGCTGTATCCATTGTGATTTCTCCTTTTTCATTTCTAATTTTGGTTATTTGGGTTCTTTCTCTCCTCTTTTTAGTGAGTCTGGCCAGGGGTTTGTCCATTTTGTTCACCTTTTCAAAGAACCAGCTCTTGGTTTTATTAATTTTCTCTATTGTTTTTTGAGTCTCTATTTGATTGATTTCTCCTTTGATCTTTATAATTTCCTTCCTTCTGCTGACTTTAGGCCTTTTTTGTTCTTCTTTTTCTAATTCCTTTAGGTGGAGGGTTAAGTTGTCCATTTGGGATCTTTCTTCTTTTTTGAGAAAGGCCTGTATTGCTATAAATTTCCCTCTGAGCACTGCTTTTGCAGCATCCCATAGATTTTGAGCAGTTGTGTCTTCATTATCATTTGTTTCAAGGTAGTTTTTAATTTCCTTCTTGATTTCCTCATTGACCCATTGGTTTTTTAGTAGCATGTTGTTTAGTCTCCATGCAGTAGGTTTTTTCTCTTTCCTTTTCCCATGGTGGATTTCTAATTTCATGGCATTGTGGTCAGAGAAGATACTTGAGATAATTTCTATGCCCCTAAATTTATTGAGATTAGCTTTGTGTCCCAATATGTGGTCGATTCTTGAGCATTTGAGAAGCATGTGTATTCTGCTTTTTTTGGATGTAGTGTCCTGAAGATATCAATTAAGTCTAACTTTTCTATTGTTTCCTTTAGGATCTCTGTTGCTTTATTGGTTTTCTGACTAGAGGATCTGTCCATTGATGTGAGGGGGGTATTAAGGTCTCCTACTATGATTGTATTCTCATCAATATCTCCCTTTATGTCTGTTAATATTTGTTGTATGTATCTGGGTGCTCCTGTATTTGGTGCATATATGTTGGCAATAGTAACATCCTCTCCTTGGATGGATCCCTTAATCATTAAGTAGTGTCCTTCTTTGTCTTTCTTTATGTCTTTTGTTTTAAAGTCTATTTTGTCTGATATGAGTGTTGCGACTCCTGCTTTTCTGTCATGTCTATTGGTGTGAAATATTTTTCCCCAGCCTTTCACTTTCAATCTATATGTATCTTTTGTCCTAAGGTGAGTTTCCTGTAGGCAGCATATTGAAGGTTTTTGCCTTTTTATCCACTCAGCCAGTCTGTGTCTTTTGATTGGGGCGTTCAGTCCATTGACATTTAAGGTGATAATTGATAGATGATTATTTGTTGCCATTTGAACCTCGTGTTGCATGAACAAGTTAAACCTTATATATATCATTTATTCTATTTAATTGGTCTTTGAGCCAGTGATTGGTATCCAGGTATTGATGAGTCTGCACAAATTCAGTATACTTTGCCTTCCATAGGACCTTTACCGTAATGTGAATTGGGGTAAGCAAAAAATGATTTATGGTAGAATAGGTAGGAATTCCCTGCAGAGGGAATGAGAAGGGGTATTTATACCCCATCCATGGAACCTTAATCTCAATTATTTGATATCATTTACAACCTAATTTTAGAGAATAAATGATTAATTTTTTAATAAATAGATAATACATATTTATCATCACATATAAGGTGATCTTAGAAATTTATCTCTGTAATCAAGTTAATGAAATGAAAATATGGATCCAGTAAAAAAAAGTTAAGGTCAATTTTTGGAGATTTCTTTTGCCTGAAACAAAAAAAAGTGAGCTCATAAATTCAGAGAACAGATTGGTGGTTGGGGGAAGGGGAAGGACAGCATGGGTGAAGGGGATTAGAGAGTACACAGATAAGTCTTGGGGAACCAATATACAACATAGGGACTATTAGATGAGTTTGTGGAAAGGACATGATTACAGGTTGACCCTTAAGCTGAACTTGGGCAATCTGAGGCCCCTTTCCCCCTCCCCCTGTCCTGTACGTTCTGCCCCTACTCTAGGAGCCGTTTCAAGGATGCAGCTTTGAGAGGGTAACAGACTGTTAGGACCATCTGGACAGAATACATGACTCAACTCCATTAAGGCCTCTATGTAAAGTTTTAGGACTCTGGCAGATGGGTGTGGAGATCAGCTCAGTTTGTGATCACTCAAGACAAGCCTCAAAGATAAGTTCCCTCGCTTCTTCAAACTGCCTCCTACCAATCTGAGATGGTCTGTTTCTTCCTCAAGTCTCTCCTTGTCCTCTGTGTATAGGTGCCAGTTTTGGATTTCACTGGAGGAACTCCCAAGGTTGCAAATCAACAGTGATTATAGTTAATAATACTGGACTGTGTATATGAAAGTTGTTAAGAGTATATCTTGAAAGTTCTCATTTCAAGGAATAAGAAATTTTGTAACTATGTGGGATAATTAATACTAACTAGACTTATCGTGGTGATCATTTCACAATACATAAAAAACATGGAATCATTATGTTGTACTTCTGAAACTAGCATAATTTTATGTCAATTAGTTCTCAATTAAAATAATAATTTTTTAAAATAATATATTTCAAAAGCATTTTATCTTACAGGTATACTATGAAGTTATATTCCTTAAATCTAATGGTTCTTTGGGTGGGATAATGAAACATTGTTATATTAAGGAACTATTTTTATTTCAGGTGGTTTATTATTTGTTTTCAAGCGAAAAAGATTTAAGAATACATGCTTTGGGTCTTTTATCACTTCTTTGTGTTTTAAAGCAGGTCCAAAACTGGAGTTCCTATATATAGTAATAATCTTTTCCAAAGGTATAAATAGATATTGAATAAAACAGAATGGAAGTTAATCTGAGGGCATTATCTTAAGCAATTATTGCATTCAGTCAATGCCTATTTTGGCATCTATGGACTCTGTAAAACTCTTCTTAGTACTATTATTTTTCTTTGTTTCCCTTTTGTAGTTTTTTGAAAAATTTGAAGTATTTACTGTTGCACAACAATGACTTAAGCTTTCTAATGTATGAGGTATTGTGACACAGTGTTTTGATCATTATACTTTGTCCCCCTTTGAGTCTCTTGAGGAAGGCAGGACCATGTCCTGTGATGCTATGTTACTGCTGATCAGCTCAATGTGTTGCAGAAGAGTTGTATCTTCCTTCCTAGTGTGCCTCTTGTCAAGGTTTTAATAGTCATAAAAGGGATGTAAGTGTTAGATGAACATATGCTGGTATTTAAAGAAAATGGCTCTGGAGTTCCCTTGTGTAGGTTGAAGATCTGGCATTGTCATTGCTGTGGCTCTGGTTACAGCTGTGGCACAGGTTTGATCCCTGGCCTGGGGAACTTCTGTATGCCACAGGTATGGCCAAATATATATGGCTCTAAACTTGCTCTCCAGATATTCATTGGTGAAGTATACTTTTGAAATGTCTGTACCTTAATTCTTAGGCAAAGACCCGTTGAGAGAAATATCTGTGAAAGTTTGACTCAGGAAGGATAGGGTTTAAATTTTACCCATAGATTAAGCAATGATCAAAAAGCTATCTGTTATTGAACTAGCATCTTGTTAAATTTATTTTTAGATTTAGAACAGTTTTTTGACTCCACTGCACTTCAGGTTATATTGAGAGGTGTTATAAAAAACAATCCTAGGAATGAGTTCTGTGCATGCCATATGGTTACTATTGAGATGTCCCTTACAGTTCTCAGTGATACTCTGAGATGACTCACAGTAGAATATTTCTCTTGAGTAATAGGATCAGGATACTAAGAAATATAAGTTTTAAGTTTCAGGACAATGAAATGAAATAAGTGATTTTGTTTCTCTTCCTATGCTGGGTGCTAGAAATCTTAGAAGTAAAATATTTAAAAACTCTGAAAAAGGGGTAGAAATCATGACACAGATTTTATAAACTAACCTCACATCTGACTGCATCCTTCTCTTCTTATCCTACCTTTTGCCTCTGATTTCTACTGTTCATCTTGCTATAGCGAATACTTTTGTACAAAGCACTTTAAATTCCTTTCCAATTTAAAACAGAATGTTAATAATAAATGGTATCTGATTGTGTTGTCTTTCCACTTTACAAAGGCTTTCTCTGAACAATGACTAAGCCAGAAGCAAGGATCTAATATGGTCATAGTTAATGATGTTTGAGTTGAAAGGATATAGAATTTACAGTTAGGATATTTATTAAGGAATATTCCTATGATAAATCACTGGAGAAAGGAGAAGAAAGAATGATCGAACAGGGCAAGAAGTTGAGCTGTAGTGGATGCTGGAGCTGCTCTGGAGCTAAAATGACCCATCAGAGTTATCCTACTCAGGCTGAAAATAGGATAACTATTTCTGCCCCCTGCTTCAATTTGTCATCAGATGTTGTTGCTCCAGGCTTGCCTCTACAACTGAGGCTATCTTTGAAAGGGCTGACCACAACATGCTGTCTGCTGATGGAAAAACACCTATCCTTTTTCTTTTTGCTTTTTTTTTTAAGGGCCACACCTGCGACATATGGAAGTTCTCAGGCTAGAGGTCGAATCCAAGTTGTAGCAGTTGGCCTACATACCAGCCACAGCAATGCTGGATCTGAGCTGTGTCTTCAACCTACCCCACAGCTCACAGCAACACCAGATCCTTTAACCCACTGAGTGAGGCCAGGGATCGAATCCACAACCTCATGGTTCCTAGTCAGGCTTGTTACCCCTGAGCCACAATGGGAACTCCCAACAAGCCTATCCATGAAAAGGGAAGCATAGCACCCCATCTATCACAGATATTCCAGGTAAGTAAAATACCCAGAGGAAATTAGAATACATTGAGCAAGTCAAACACCCTTGGGAAATGATTTTGGTCATAGTTATGTGCTATCAAATTGTCTTCTACTCTGCCTAGAGAAAACCTCTAGGTTTCTCTGAAAAGGCACAAGTCGAGTGATCAACATTTCATACATTGTGTGTATACATGTGCACATGTGTGCCTTATAACAATATACATTTATTATTTCAGTCTCTGTTCCTGCATATCTTGACTAGATCCCCTACTCATAGTCTCACAAAACTGTCATCAAGGTGTTCACTGGGGCTGCTGCGTGTATATTTAGTTATTATACAATATCTTTGGATATCTATTCTGTGCTCTATACAGCCTAGACTCTAGACAAGCCTTAAAGTAGATACCATCCTGTTATATATTTGAGTGGGAAGCATCTACATTTTATGTTGCTTATCATTACAGTATTATAATAGGGATCTCCCTTCATAATAAGTACTCAAGCCTCATTTATTTGCATATTCATGAAAAAGAAAGACTGTTCTTAGTAAATGCTACATCACAGGATTTGAAACACCAGACAATTAGATAACTTGATTTAACAGTGTTCTATACAGGTAACGAAATGTTTTTTTTCTTACTGAACCTATGAGGCAATTTCCACCCCCTTAAAGAAAAACTTTGAATTACCACATTCTTCAAATTCTGTGAGTACATACATTGCTCAGCTCAGTTGATAAAAGAAAAACAGAGAGATAAATAAAGCATACTTGCAAAATAAATACTAGAAGGTGCTACTGCATTAAAAACTGGTTTGCATGGTTATAAATACAAGTGTTACACAAGTGTTATGAAATAGTTTTCATTTTTAACTTAAGAAACTTTTCCCTTTCAAATCAAAAGCAAATAATCACAGTGGATTTTTTTTTCTTGTCATCTGTCTTTTTGGTTTTGACTAGAATAGACCTTAAAATTTTCTGATCAAATGAGAAAACTAATTCTAAGCCTTCAGCAAGGCTTGAGAATTACCCACTTCATAAGGGAAAATTCAGAACTGGAATCCAGGTTTTCCAACTCCTATTCAACTATTTCAGTGTCTTTTTCCCCCCACTGTATCATTTATTGATATTAATAGTTCTGAGAAATCAGTAACACCAACAAATTTCCCATGCACACATTCTGTGTTGGCAAGATATTCTTTTTATTATTCCTTTTCTAAAATGACTTTTTAAAAAATACCTCCCAGGAGTACACAGTTTCAACAATTAAAGATGAGTTTTGTTTTACCAGTCAATGTATGTTTGACATTAGTGATTAATAAATATAGTCTTTTTTCACTTGCTGAATTTCTTTTTCTTGGTGAATCAAGGACTGGCAAATTATTAAGCAAAGAACAAACACCTCAGAACTATCTAGATACACCTGAGTATCAGATAACCTAACAAATTTAGAGACTAAAGAAATGTGCATATTAATTTCCATTCATTGAGAGGAAATGTAGCTTAAGTGGGGTTTGACTTTTTATGACATTTATTTAGCTCTTGAGTTGACTGACAAGCCTATTAATGTATTCCCTGAAATTTATTAATGTAATTGGAAAACTGCCCACATGTCAATCAACTTGTAATAAGTAATTATGTTCATAAGTACTGTAAAATTATTAGCTTTTAATTTGACCCAACCACATATGTCAAAACAGTATTACAATTTTATTTTTTTCTAGAGGAACAAAATATTATACTGAAAAAACTCCAATAAGTGCATTTCTAAAATGCACTTCTTAAAATAGTGCTCAAAAGTTTAAAATGGTCAGCAAAAAAGAGTGTCAGATTAAGGCATGTAACAGTTTTGAAGTTGGGTACTATATGAAATAATCTTTGTACTATACAGTTATGAAGAAATGGGCCTGATATGGAACAAGAGAATAGAAAAAGGAAACAGGGATATCTTTAATGTTCAGAAATAGAGTAGTTAAACCTAAGAGAAGTAAAATGTCTGCATCTCAAGCAACTCAAATATATTATTTTCCAAGTGTACTTTTCCTTATGTAATAAAAAAATTTTGTAGTCTTTAAGATAGAAACTCAAGTCAAAGGGCATTGAACTAAACAAGAGGACAGGATTAGGCTTGGATAACCAAAGAAATATGTTTTTGACTTGAAATCTTATGTCACTTTTTGAAGCTGGATGAACTCCTGACCTCTGGAATCTCTGGATAATCATTGTATAAGGATGGGCTTTGGTAAAAATGATATTATTTTCTCACATGCTTTTAAATAAGGAATAGCACCAAGTTCTTCAAGGATCTATAGTAAGAAAAAACACTCAGGAAATTCACTGACTGACTTACTTTTCAATTTATACTTTCCTTCTTAAAGTTAATTATTTAATAAATTTAATCTTATCACAAAATGAAAATATTTACTAATGATTGAAACTGTGTTTGAATTCAGTTTTACCTTTATCTAAGGAAATAAAACTCAAAGTTGAAGATCAACAATTTTTTTCCCGATATAAGCCATGCACCTAAATTAATACTCACAGTTGATTTTTGAAGGGTAAATTCAGAAATAATACAACTAACTTGCTCATTCGGTTTTTCTGATAAAAACAAAACATGTATTCATGGTACTACATTATCACATAATTTGTTATTAATTTTATTTAGAAACACTGCAATGTCATTTTGATTCCACCATATACTATCTCTATGCAACCAGCACATGCTTAATCTATAAAGCATGAGGAAATAATGTAAAAAAGCAAAAACATACATTTCCAAATCCTTGAAAAGTATTTGTCTTAAGGATAAACATGCTCTTACATTTTAGTATGCAAGAAAAATAGAATAATTTGCTGATTCTGTTTATATTTGGAGATTGTAAGTTAGCTAGCATGATTTATGATCTACTTTAAAGTAAATCAATGTCAAAAGCATTATGAACCATATTTTTTCTATTATTCCATATTTAAATAAAGTAATTCTAGGAGGCTGCTTCTTTCCTTGTGACTCAAATCAAAGTAACCAGAAGTTAAATTGAGACAGTGTTGGAAAGCTTGAGGGTTACTTTCAAAAAGTTACTACTTGTATTTCAAAATGTGCTAATATTTTAATGTATCCATCATGGGTTATTGAAGATTTATTTTAATGTATCAATAATGGGTTCTTAAAGATTTATTGAAGGGATGACTCATGGGGTGATACAAAATGAATTATATACAAAAATCATAATGTAGTGTTAATGGATAATTCTTGATCTGAGTAGGTAGGGATTTGTATGCCTATAATAGCCATTTATACTTAATGGAATCTAGGAACATATATCCCTGAAGACAATGACAACATATCTTTCAACACTGTCAGTTACTTCTCAGCTATTCTGATATATAATATAGAACATTTCTAAGCATAGTTCTTCACAATATAGCAGTTATGGAAATGCATACCTTGCACAGTTAGATGCACCTGCATTGTTCTTGGTGTATGTTGAGTCTGAACAGAACACGTGTATGGGCCATCATCTGTCACATCTACATTCTGTATCTGGAGGCTGTAGTCCCTTTTATTCAATGTTGAAATTGAAACTCGAGGATCCACTGACCACTTATCACCTCCCGCAAAAATAATACTTGACCGGTTCAGCCAGGCACCCTTTGAAGCTCCATCTTCTAAATAACACCTACGAATTATCAGAGACAGAATGCTATTAATCAAAATGAAAATGAGAGACAGCATTATCTGCGTTCAGAGTGTATTTCCATATGCTGAATTATGGGCACTGCATCAAATGCAAACATCAGAAAAACGCAGGAGACATGAACACTCTGGTACATATTTCACTCCTAATGCAAATATGAAGCAAAGCCTGCATAGAGTTTTTTTTTTGTCTCTTTTTAGCTATTTCTTGGGCCGCTTCCGCGGCATATGAAGGTTCCTGGGCTAGGGGTCGAATCAGCACTGTAGCCACCGGCCTACGCCAGAGCCACAGCAACAGGGGATCCAAGCCGCATCTGCAACCTACACCACAGCTCACGGCAACGCCGGATCGTTAACCCACTGAGGAAGGGCAGGGACCAAACCCGCAACCTCATGGTTCCTAGTCGGATTCGTTAACCACTGCGCCACGACGGGAACTCCACAGTTTTGCTTTTAAGTGTACAGGTATGTATGTGTATTTTAATTCAAAGCCAGTCAAAATCCCTTTTCATTCTGTCTGGCTGATAGTAAATTTAAATAAAGTTAAATTAGTTCAAATAACAATTTCAACATTAAAACACATTTCTTTCTTTAAAATTATAGGTAGAATAGGCTTATGAGTTAGCCTGATTTAACCAATCCAATTCTGAATATAATGTACCAAATACAGAAAGCATGGAGTGGCACCATATACATCCTTATTTTAAAAATTACTTGCATTTGCAGAGTGGTAGGCTTGTATACTGAAACAATAAACTGCATTTTACTGATAATATTGCTGTTATAATTAAATGGAGCAAGGCTAATATAATACTTTTAGTAGCAAATTCTTGCTGTCTTTTCAATAACCTGACCAGTAGTTTTTCCAGAAAGCATCCACTTATCTAACAAACACTTATGGTGCATCTGCTATTCATGGATTCAAAGGTTATTACCTCTGCTCTCCAAAACTTTTTAGTCTAGTAAGGAAGACAATTAATCCAATCTATCACTATTATACAGAAAAGATATTTTTATTACATCAGGCACAAGGTATATGAGAGATAAAAGAGGGTTACTTGACTTAGGAAGGTTGTTGTGAGTATAAAGGAAGACTTTCTAAAATATAAAATGCCTGAGAAAGAGGTGAGGAGTGGAAGATGTGGTGTTTTAGAAAGAGGTGCTGTATATGGATACCACCAGGAAGAGATGAGAGTAAGCAACACATTTTGAGGAAGTACAGATAAGTATGGGATTCAGGGTAGGAGAGATGAGAGATGAAATGGGAAAGGTAAACTAAAGCTAGATGATTATAGCAAGCATGCTGACTCTAAGGCCAAATGTGAAGCCATTTATTCAGAGTTGTATTCTATAACAAAATTTAAAAATATAGCTTTGAAATCTAACCAGAGTCGGGCCTGTCAAGATTTAGAACAGAAGCCTATGGTCATATATCAATGATTTTGCTGAGGTCTGGAATTCTAAGTTTTATTTGGAAAATGTTCTGATACAAATTAAAGACTGGTTCTCTTAAATGAGTACAAAGCACAGCTACAGAATGAAAATACACATACATCGAAATAGTTTGACAGCATTTCTACAGAACACCTTGGGGGACTGAACACAATGTTTTGAGATTGCTACAAAATTGCAAGCTGAAAGCAACAGGGTAAGCTGCTGCCAACAGTATGAAAATAATCAGTGGGTGAAAAAAATAAGGAACAAGGTACATTGCAGAATCTAATTTGCAGTCAGCCTCACCATTTACAGAATACAAACTAGTAGAAGTCATAAAGGTCATCTTTAATTGAAAAGCTTTTCCTAATGTATTTAATGAAGAAAATAAAACCCACTTTAATGGCATAATTAAACAGTTACAGTATATTGTCATTCTTAATATTATGCAAAAGAAGAGAGAGGGGACATATTTCCCATTTCACAAGATCACATGTGTACTGGAATAGCATAGAACACTAAAATACCACTACTGGGACTTTGATAATCCCAAAGTTCTTATTAATATCTGAATTCATCAAATGTTTATTGTATGACTTCTGCATTTGTGGCCTTCACACTATATCCCATCTGTTGCTCACAACAACCCTGTGTGGTATAGATTGCTCAGTTCATCAGCAGAATATAAACAGAATGTTTAGGTTAAGTGGCTGCCCAAACCACACTATCATCTGTGGGTGGCAAAGTCAACTTTGTAATCAAGTCTTGTATTTCTAGATTCCATGTCCTTTCCACCATAATGCAGATCAAAGACTTTTGAAACAGGTTTCAGAAATAGGAAGATGATTAGAATGTTGCAGAAATTACTGCAAGTAATTTCTTATTTATTGAATGTGACCAACAGTTTAACCTGTCCTATTCCAAAGGAAGCAGAAAATTAATTATTAATGGATATTTTACCATGAAAGTCTGATTTAGAGCACTCTGCCTGGTGTTTCCCTTTCCCTAGAGACATTAGCAGTTTTACCTTTATTTGGGGGTATCAGGAAGACCACAGAGAGTAACTTGTACATAGATACTAGAGTTTCTATAGACCTGATCTGGGTTATAACCTCTCATCTTAGCATAAGCACTATTCCTCTGTTATGGCCAGGAAACTTCATAGAATAGACTCTAACTCGTCACTGAGAACAATGGAAAAAAAAGGGGGGGGGTTCTTTTACACCTCCTTGGCTCCCTGGCTTGGATGAGTCTATTTCATGATTGTTACTGGTCTCAACTTAAAGCTTTTCAAGACATACGTTAGGAAGACTCTTGAAAGAGACTCTAGGTGAAAAAACTGGGATATTATTTCCTTGAATTTCTGAAAGACTTTTCTCAAATTACACTACCAGATAGAACCTAAATAATTCAAGTTTCCATATATGGAATTTTACAAGTTGGGACTAGCAAGGCTTGGTACAACTTTCTAATTTATAAAGTCATAAGATGCTTACATGGACTATTTGTAGTTTTAAGGTCAACTATAAGATGATTATGCAGAGTGTATAAAATAGGCATATATGTGATTCCTTGAGAATAAGAACTATGTCTCCTGTCTCTATATGTCCTCTTTTTTCTCCAGAGCCATCCTATTTTTATTTTCCTTTACACAAATAGACCTACTATGTGTATGCTGTATGAAGAAGAAATTCTGGAAAGAAGGAAAAGTGATTAGGGTATGACTGAGGGAAGTGAGAGGGTAGAAGAAGGACAGAGTGGTGAGAATTTTATTTTGTCCTCTTTGGACACCCAAAGCATTTTTTGGGGGGGGTTTACAAACTCTAATGTCTTAAAATGTAAACTGTTGCAATCCTGGCTCACAGAAGATTTATAATTTAGCAAAGATAGTAAAGTATATTCATGAATAGCCATCATGAAGAACAGAAAGTAAACATATAGTAATTATTCTTATAATTGGATTATTATAATTGTATGAGAGTCTCCTGTTTCTCCTCTTGACCCACACTAAATAAAAAGAACCTTAGCATTTAAATCAGAGCATCAACAACTCCAAGCCTTCCTATTTCATCCATAAGAAAAACTCTTAGTCCTGATAGTGACTGACAGTCCTACGCAATCAGGTCCCTTTATGCTCCTCTGACCTTATTAGTTCCCACATTTTCCCATTTAATCTGCTCTACACTTTGGGCCTCTAGCTGTGCTTCCAACAAGTCACACATGCTCGTGCTCCAGGAAGCTGGCAGTTCTTACTGTTTCTTCTGCCTGAAACTCTCTTCCCTCTGAGGTCTGCATAATGTCTTCCTTGTCTTCCTTAGGTCTCCAATGAATTACCTAATGTGTTAAATAGCAAAAAGAACATCACTGTTCCCAACACTCCCTCTAGACATATTATCTGTTTACTCGATTGATTATTTTCTGTCTCTCCCTGCTGAAAGTAGGATCCAAGTACTTTGTCTACTTGGCCACTTCTGTATACTCCAAGGGCCTATGGATAATGGACAATATAAATATGTGTTGAGTGGATGAGGAAACGCAAAAATTAAGATACTTTTCGAAGAAGGAACAATAGGTTAAAGTGTATCAAAATTCACAGAGTACAACCTGGTTGGGAAGGCAAAGACATGGCCACATTAACTGTAACAATATGCAATTAAATACAAATAACTGTGGCACAAACTGTAACTGTTGTACAATACAGAGGATGGACTAAGCAATCAAGTAGTTAGTGGGGAACCAAAATCAGCCCTAAATGAAAAGAGAAAAGTGGTTGGTGGGGCAGAGGCAGGCTTAGCTCCTAACTACTTGAAACAAGAAAGAGCACAGCATTTGACTCTGTATGTCAGGAACCACTTCAAGCCATTAAATATTCTGCTTAGTATGTATTGGGCACTTTGTTGGGTACTTTATATTTCTTATCCTATTTAATCCTCACATAAACCCATGAGCCAGATACTACTACCCTCATTTTGTCAATGAAGAGATGAAGGATAGTATCTTGAATGAAACAAGTGGGTCTATGCGTTTAACCACAGTGATCAACCAGGCTATTCATTCTTAAAGTCAGACAGCAGCAAAGGTGAGGGGTTCTCCTATTTAGGATGAAGGAATTAATGTGTGAAGGAGAGGTTGGTGAAACAAAGAAGATCAGATCTTTGATGGGAGCAGGATGAAGCAACAAGTTCTCGGGTCACAATCTTGGATGATTTTTTTCATCTCTGGACTTCCACACAAAACATTTTAATAGCTAGTGATCTTAGGATCCTTTTGAAGTCTAGATAACAAAATAATCTAAATAAAAATGCTTAATAATGAAGTTCCTTTAATCGAGTATGGCATGGTTTTTTTTGAAAGGAGAATTTTTTTTTCACCCACTTAAAAAAAAAATCTGCTAGACTACCTACTTTGTAGGGAGATGAGTAAAACAGTTCCAAAAATACTTCCTCAGCACAAGCTGTGTTAACACCATGCCAAATATCATGACAACTTAAATTTTCAGTTAATCATCTGCATGTTTTGTATACATAGTTCCAAACATCTGGTTGTTGGAAAATGTATAGAAAAGAGCTTTAAAATTTCTCTTTTTTTCAAAATTCTTATTTATTTAAACCCAGGCTTAAAAAAGTTAATGCTTTTGTAGTAAGATTGGCATTGCTGCTTCTGAACTTTTTTAAGGAGCTTCTTTATAAATGGTGTTATACCTATTAGGCAGGTCCCTATTTGGGGGGGGGTATAAAGTCTCACTTGGAGAGGTGCTTGTGCTGAACAAAATGAAGTGGAAATAATTATAATAGACACTGTCTGTGACACTATCTCCTGTGGTGATTAAATCTGAAAGGTGGACATCAGAAAGCTTAGTGGAAATTAGCACAGGTTGTTTATTATTTTTTAAATCTCTATTAAGAAAAGCAGCCTGTGTCTGCCGAAGAATGATTTTTTCCTTTCATATCTCTAGTTCCCTCTGACGTATTCCAAAAACATAAGCCTTAGCACCATCACCAGTACCACACACAGCAGGATTTATTTAGCTCTGTAGAAAGAGAACAGGTTTTCTCAAGACATGTTGATTAATGAAAGGTCCTTTTAAAGGTACTAATTAATAAAAGAAGAAAAGTACAATTTCCCTTTGATTCAAAGCCAAACCAAGTGAAAATGATATTCCTATGACGGGAGTGGCCAGCTACCTCACAGCTGTCTTTTCATTGTATCACAAAGTTCTAAATTTGACAGAAGAATTTTCAAAAGCACACAGAAAAAATTAAAAAATTCAGAACCTCATACAACCTCCATGCTAATTCTGCACACAAAGAGAGCTTTGATATCTCAGTTTCAAGGCCAAAATGAGGTAAAGGAAGTAAAGTAGAGATTAAAGGGAACAGAATAAATCCTATCTCCTCACCCACTTGTCTTGTTTTAAAACACTTCAATGTATTTCATGACAGTTATTCCCTAGATAATATCACAGTATGGATATGGATATAAATACAGATATGGACACAGATAATTTTTTGCCTGTATGTATAAACTACAAGTTACATAATACATAATATTCCCTAGACCATAGTATCATTATATACAATATTATGGTTGATTTGCTATTTTAAGGTACCTTTTACCACGACCATAGCAGAAAAACTCTGGGGCAGACATGCTTCCTATTATCTTCTATTTTGGCCGGTATAGGACATGTGAGGCTTCATCAAAGAAAATCCATAAAATCAGCGATTTGTCCAATGAGTTTATTTATTAAGACCCTCACTCTTACAGATGATGAGAATTATATTTTAAGGTGTATCTAAAGAGATATCTCAGTAAGAAATGTGCTTATGCAGGCAAAAGCTCAATACAGTTGTATAGATAATAATAATATACTAACATTACTATCTGTCAGATACTGTTCTAAACACATTGTATCTATTTCTCATTCAGTCTTCACAACAACATTTTATGATAGGTAGTGTCAAGTACTATCATTTAGCCCATTTTACAGAGAAGGAAGTGAAGTATAGAGGTTATGTAACTTACAGATGACTTACTTATTGAAATTTGCAATGTATGGAAATAACTTTATTATAATATAATTTCATTAAACCTACAATTGTAAGCATCTGAATAATATCAATGACACATGCACATTTATTTTTAGAATGAGAATTATCCATGTTGGGTATATTTTACTTTTTATGTAGTGGCACAAAAGAAACGAACATACCAAATAATTGATTTCTTATTTTGTGAGAGAAAGAAATGATTTCCTATACATTTTATTCTAGTGCTTCTTTGTAATAATAAAGCTATATTTAAAACGTCTTGAATAAGAGATGGAAAGTTATGAGCTACTATCTAATTATAATACCAATTTCTCAATCAATATAAATAATTTTAATGCTATAAATCAGAGAAAAATACTGAAAATGATCATGCTTTTTCTCAAGTTTTTCTTGCTTTTTTCATATATTCTATACCTAATTTCTTAAAAATGAGTTTTTCTTAGTCTTATTCTAATGCACAGTTTATATTATCTATATTTCAAAAAATATACACATAGATTATAACCCAATATTTTAAATGCCTAGGAAATCATTAAAATTTGGTTTTGGATTACTCTCTAAATTCCAAACATTAAAATCAAACATTTTAACTGATAATTAAACCATGATTTTTTATAATACTACAAATTGCTTTATCTTTTTCTTTCCACTGTCTTGTTTAAGTCAAGCTTCCATGTTAGCTTGTCTATGTTTAGAAGAGCCAATGTCAAGGAATTTTGACATTTAGGGTGTTTCAGCACATTATTTGTAAATCACTCAACATACGCATTAACATTTATCAAGTAAAATAGGCATGGACAGAGTAAAAGAAAGCCTGTATATTGACTAAAGGATATAGTAATGTCAATGAAAAATACTGACATTTCTGGCCTATTACTAAAGTCTAATTATGATCATCTTGTCTGATAATAATAATAAATTCCATTTGCTGAATGATGACGATAAGTTAAGTGGTATGGAAAATATTTTAATATATGATCTTATTTAACACTCACAAAAGCATTTTGAGAGGTAGGTAGTTCTTATTACCCATACATTAAAAATGATGCATTCATGAAAGCAGGATTAATAAATGAGGCAGAGAATGTAAAATGGAAGTGATGTTACGTATTTGAGAAGTTAAAGACTAGCTTTGTTCAAACAACTTCAATCAGGAATCAAATTGGAAATTTCTTTGTCATTTCTACTTTTTAGCTTTTGAATTCAACTAAGCCAGCTTGCTTTCTCCCACATGGACTTGAATGTGAGATGTTTGGATATGGAAGGGCTTCAAGATTTTTGTTAACTAGCAGGGGCTCTGAACCGCTGTGGAGGGAATTCTGTCTGCAGAGCTAGTTCCCTAGCAGCTGCTTCCTGGAGAAGATGGACTTTCACCTCAGGAGCTGTAAAAGGAATGAGCACTACATTCAGAATGCAGGCAGGAGGTGTTTAAAATAGCAGTATCAGAGAAGTGATGGGGATAAAGCTGTAGGTTCCCGGCAAGCTTCTGGATCCCATCCTCTTAAGGATGGAGCCAGATAGAGACACCTCACTCTAAACAAGGGGAAAAAACATCAGCAATTCCACTTCCTTCTATCAAACACGAACTTTTGAACTTCCTTCCATTATACATCTTTTTGTTTGTCATTTGGAAATATTCTATTTGCATATAAATAAAGATGATAAAATAAGAAAAATAACAAATAGATATGCAGAAATGTTCTAACCTCAACTGTTTTGGCAAACTAAGTATATGCTACTTTCCAGTATCAGTAAATACATAAATTTAAAAAGAAAAAATAATTATTTTCTCTTGCTCTGTTTTTATATTGACCTTTAAACTTTCTGTTGGTCACTGTTGGATTTTTCCTCTTGCCTTTTTTTTCCTAATAAAAGATATTCTGAGCATGAATTTTATTTTATGAATAAAGAATGACTATATAGCATGATTAATTAAAACCAGCCTTGCAATCATTAACTAAAGTAGCCATTAATCCATATTTATCTGTCCTCTCTTGAGAAAATTGACTTAGCCATATTTCAATATGAGCTATGCCTTAAAATACAAATTAGAGAATATATTCCAGAGGGAAATAAATAATGCTGCTTCCTGCAAACAAGTTTAAACTGATTATATTTTTTTAAAATATGCTAAAAGTTAAAAATAGTCTCAAATTTAAGTTTTTGTTGGATAATTTAAGTTTTTTGTTAGATCAGAGGGACAAATTATTTGTCTTTAAGAGGCAGCATAATATAATCATTAATTATAATTAATTTTGGAGGTCAAATGTCAGCTTTCTCATGTATTAGCAGTGGGACTTAGGGCAAATTATTTACCTTAGTTTTCTCCCCTGTAAAATGGGATTAGTAAAATTATTGAATTGGCAAGATCATCATGAGGATTCTTTTGTTTGATATGCTCAAGATGGACCCAGGTACATGTAAGTGTGTAATTAAGGGTAATTATTATCAAACCACCTTCCTATGGTTAACTTTGTGTTTAAAACAAAGTATCACCATCATCAATGACCATAATCCTTCTGTGCTATAAAATATAATATGAAGGAGGAAAAAAAGAGGCATTAGTAGAGTCTGGCTTGATAGAGCAGAATGTTACTTATTTACATTGTCATGACCCAGAGATGGTTCACAAGAAATAATTTTGCAGATAAATGGATGGCATATCGTAAAGTATTTCTCCTACTTTATCTTCCTTGAACTTCCAGAAAAGCTTTTTTTTTTGACACTCACTAATCTTATAGGCAGAGCATGTTTAAAAAAGAGAGCCTCAGTGTTGTCGTCCTTTTTAAAAAAGTGATGTTGATACTCAAAACTTATATTTAGATATCAACTCCCTGGTTTACTAGCAATTGTTTTGGACAAGTAACTCAACTCAATTAAAGTAACTCTATCAAAGCCTTACTCACTTAACTGCAAAGTGGAGATAACACTTGTACTAAGTAATTCCTATTTTAGTATAAGATTAAATGAGACTGTGTATGGGAGATAGATTTATAAAGTTATAAGGCAAAATGTCTATGTAAATACCTTAAAATTATGATGAGGTTTTAGGAGTTAACTTTCTTCATAACTCTAGGAGATGGTTATGAATCTCTATTTGCAGATAGCATGAGCACAGTGATCTTCTCAAACTCAGTTAGATGAGGTAAAGGTGACCAATTGTTTTCTTTTTGCTTTTATGGTTCATAAATGATTTCTATGGTATGTAAACTATTGCATGCTTTTAAATTTTCACCTAAAATTTTTACCATAAGCTAAATTCTTTGACAAATTATAATTTCTGATTACTATAAACATAGCTATTTAAAAATAAAACTGTTAATCCCCACTTTTAAGTGTGTTAATTCTTACTTTTAAATGTGTTCAAGAAAATCTAATTAACACAGTGATTTGCTATTTACTATAATTTTTTTAAAAAGATGAACAGGTTCTATTTTAAAAGAAATGCTACGTTATTTCTCTTCTCAAATTTATATTTTTGTTACACTTTTGCAATATAATTTGATCCTAATCTAACTTTAAAAAGTTAAAATCTTTTATTGATAGCTTGTCTTCTCTGTGGTAAAATTAAATATGTAAATTGGCGGCAAAATTCTTATGACTAAAAGAAACTAATTATAAAAAAATACTATGGGGGAATTTGTTTTTATTTTCATTAATAGTATACAATTGATGAAATTATATATATATATCATACATTTTGATATTTATTGAACTATTTTTACCTTACATAGTTAATAATGGATGTGATAATGAGATGGTTTTATGTAGACACATGGATAAACTTTCTTGCACAAATGAGGATCTATTCGCCTATGTGGGAAATAGAATCTAGAATCAATTCTGGGAAATCTTGTTTTCTTAAATAAAACTATGAGAATGGAAAGATTCCTGTTATCGTAATGCCACTCAATTTTTTAACTACATCAGAGTGATATGATTATAGCAAACAATCTTTAAAAAAAAATTCCAAATCAACATTGTTTATAACTCCATTATATCTTCATGAAGATTAGATGTTCATGCAGGTGTGTTAAAAGCAAACAGGAAACTGCCTAGATTGCAACACAATTTAGCAGACTCTAATCATTGTATCGACATCAACACCAGTATTTTATGTAGTCTGTTTGTTTCATTTCTTGTAGGTTTTACACTTTGGACCATGTTTGATGATCTGATTTTGTATGTCGGAGAGATTTTGTGAAAGAGGATTTGAAAAGTAGGAGGTGAGAACTGGAAACAATTCAACTACAGATCTATATTCTCAGACAGATCAATTTTAGGAAAGAACATACATGAAAACTTAAGTCATGAAATTTTTTAAATTTACTTGTTTCTGCACAAGCCTTTGAAAGTCAAAGTGTACTTATACCACAGTTTGAAATTTTTGATACCTGGAATGCTATATTTTGTATCATTTTCTACTGTTAAGCTATTTAATTCCTTATTTAAAGCTATCCACATATTTGTCTCTATTTTTTTCTCCTTTTCAATCTTCAGCTTCTAACTACCTATGGTTAGGGAAAATAGACAACTGAATCTGTATGGAAATTATTAGATATTAGTTTACAGATTTCCTTATTACCCTGAAGACATTTTTCATGAAGAACATGGATTTGTTGAAAAATTGCTTTAAATAATATCATTTCCTTCTGTGTTAAGGGTATATTTAAAGTTGCTGGAAACCTGATCCAGGCTACATTAGAATCATCCATGAAACAGCACATTAAAAATATTTAATTGGTCTCTTAAAACTAATGATAATAAAATCTTAGTTTTGCTAAATGGCCTTAGCTTAATTATTTTATTTTTTGTTTGCTCAAAATTTAAATACACTTGAAAGTTTTTAGCCAATATCTATTTTACATATATAAATTGGTAGTCTCTCTTTATTTTCTTTTCAGAAATCTAAATTATACACATCTTTTCTCTATGATCAACTCATTTGCTATTATTAAATATTTGCAGCTTCAAGAGATGCATGTGTGCTTCAAGAGTTTGTGTGTTTGGGTGTTGTTAGAGAAGGGGGGAGAGTCACATTCAGTGTGAAACTGGACAAGAAGTGAAAACAAATATTTATAACTGTAAGAATAGGGAGTTCCCATTGTGGTACAGCAAAAATGAATCCCACTAGTATCCATGAGGATGCAGGTTTGATCCCTGGCCTCACTCAGTGGTTGGGGATCTGGCACTGCCTTGAGCTGTGGTGTAGGTTGCAGATGTGGCTCACATCCTGCATTGCTATGGCTATGGTGTAGGCTGGCAGCTGTAGCCCCCATTCGACCCCTAGTCCAGGAACTTCCATAAGCCTCGGGTATGGCTCTAGAAAGAATGAAAAAAAGTAAAGGATGGCAAAGTCTGAATATGTAAACAATATATAATGTATATTAATTTCATCTGAGCTCCTTCTTACAGAAAGAACCAGAACGTCTGCAAACATTAATGCTTCTCTTGCTAGAGGATCCATCCAGTAGGAAGATCTAGTGGACAGCTGGACCTGTCATATCTCAGTGCCTACCTGGCTCAGGAAAGCAAATGCCTCCAAGGGATGTAAAATTCCACTGCGATTTAGAAAAATACTGAAATTTCAGCCCTGAATTTCTGGTTGGACCTCTTCTTACTAGGTTGCTGCATATTTTCCTATCTCCAGGACTGACTCATATCCTAAGGTCAGAAGTCTGTGCTATTGGTCATTTCTTCCTTGAATCACTAGAAAAAGCAAACCTGAAGAGTAAAAAAGAAAACCATCACTCTAATGTTCTCTAAAAACAGTTGAATTAAATCTAGGAAGATATTGATATGGCTTCTCCAAGATAATTATACCTTGAATTCAGAACAACATGAGGTTGAATGTCAATTCTCATTGACACTCACTAGCCTTAGAAATTTGGAGACTACCTAATTTTTCAAAGTCTTCACATTTGCTTCTTTAAAATGGGGACAGTAACTAATAAGTACTTGAGGAAGCTATTTTGTGAGGATTAACTGAAATGTCCTGGATGACAAGACCTGAGCACCTCCCCTTAGATGTCATTTCTTTGGAAAGCACTCCCTGATAATTCTGTTCCATGACCCTAGTCAGGTTTAATGGATCTTTCCTAAAGCTTGCATGCCCCCAGCACATTAACCATCTTGCTTTACTTATTACATTGCACTGCAAAATCCCTTGATTAATCATTTATATCCACCTGCTAAACTGTAGAGGATCCTGGTTGACTTACTAAGATGACCAGTAATAAGCACAATGTCTGTTACTTAGTTGGCACTTAAAAAAAGTGTGTTTGTCTGTGTGTGTGTGTGTGTGTGTGTGTGTGTGTGTGTGTGTGATGAGTGAGCGTGTTGAATATATGAGAACCTGGAATAAAATATTGTGCAGATGTATAAAAGAAAAGAAATCACATTCTTTTGGACACAGGAAAAGGGTGGGAAGAGGTCAGAGCGGGTTTAGTACCTGAAGTAGCTTTGACATTCATCCTATTTCCACTGTATTTTAGAGCTTTTGCTCCTGATTATTCTAAACTGAAGCACACACATGAATCTCTGGATTTCTTCTTTGGTTCCAATGTGGACTGTATTATTTGTAACAAATGTCAATGCCCACTGTCTATATAGAGTTTGTTTTTACCTGCTTATACATTTTATTATAAAAATCATTTAGTGAGGCCAAATTCTAGCTTTGATGCACTGAAAGGATAACAAATTCCTGGGTGTCTTAGAACAACAAATAGAAGCTACTCACATGATGGTGTTTTCTTTTCTAAAGTTCTAGAACATGTGAAAAGGGCTCACGTCTGAGTTAAGTAGATAACAATTGAGGAAAAAGGCGGCATAAAGAAAATTCAATAAATGAACAAACCATTTGTTAAAAATGAGATATCTTACTCATCTGGACTTAATTTGATTGGAACAATATGATATTTTTATTCTTACATTTACAAAGATAGGTATTTATTTATTTATTTATTTATTTAGTCTTTTTGCTTTTTTTCTAGGGCCGCTCCTGTGGCATATGGAGGTTCCCAGGCTAGGAGTCGAATTGGAGCTGTAGCCACCGGCCTACACCAGAGCCACAGCAACGTGGGATCCGAGCCACATCTGCAACCTACACCACAGCTCACGGCAACGCCGGATCCTCAACCCACTGAGCAAGGCCAGGGATTGAACCCGCAACCCCATGGTTCCTAGTCAGATTCGTTAACCACTGCACCACGATGGGAAATCCACAAAGACAGGTTTTTAAATTTTTATTTGCTGATCTACAAATATGTTCTTGGCTAAATTATCAATGTTTAATGTCATTTAGCTTGGAGTTCCAACTTTAAGTTCCTCCTACAATAAGTCTTTCATTTCTCAGCAAAAGGTAAGCTTGTTATTCACTGCCCTTAATTTTATCTGCATTTTCTTGCTGAACACACTAATACTTGCTTTTAGCATAATGTGTAATTAACATAATACATATTTGGGGAATCTAATTATATATAATAAATATATGGTAACAATAATTAGAGAAGGAAAAGAGCCCTTCCTCTGGAAATTAAGTCCTTTTTAAAACTAGACTTTTGAAGTGCAGTGCCCCCTATAATTTTAAGGGTTACTACATTTGAAAATTTTTCCTTGAAATATTTTCATCTTCAAAGACTCTGCTTTATTCTTGAAATAGTTTCCTATGTAAGAAACTCCTTACCGTTTACTGTAAAATTCTCTACCCTAGCCATTAATCTTTCAGGTAAAACTGTCAAAATCTTTTATGAAAATCGAAGTGTACTATCTCCACTTTTCTTATCTTTCACAGTGCATTATTTTGAAGCATCCCAGCAAGTTAGTTAAGCACAAACCGCCTTGTAAAAATCATGTTAGAAATACAGCCACCCTTTCCTCAGCTTTTCTTCTGTTACCGACATTTCACAATTGTCTTTGCAATCAATACTGAACACACAGGGCTATTGTTTCCTGGCTTGCTAGCCTCCTGAGCTCTTTAATTCATGACTCAGTTCTTATTCAAAAAGACTTCATGGATGTCATACTATATATACACATGCATCTTTTTCTCTCTAATTGTACTCTCTAATTACAAGCTTTTGAAAGAAGCTATCATATCTTTCTTTTTGTTTTCTCTATAGTTATAGCTTATCATATGTATGTTTTCAGGATTTCAAATCAACACTGAACAATTCTTCAAAGTCCTACCTTATTTTTTATGTACCTAGTACAAAAAAAGTGTGTTATAAAATAAATATAGGACTGTATGAAGAGCTAATAGATTTTAAAGTGACATTTTCCTGAGTAACAAGTTAGTGAATGGATTAAATTTCCTTTGGAATACACCAGGTCCAATAATTAAAGGAAACCATTTTTGGCAAAGCATACTTTTGATTTTTGCCAAGCCCCAAATTGTCCTATAAATAATGAGAAACATTTGTGTTTCATCTTTAGTAATGGCTGAATGTCATCATTATCTAACAGATGCACAGTGACCCTTGTGAAATAAGTTGGTCATCCCAATCAGCTATTGATGGGCAGGCAGCTATTGCAGGCAAATCACCAATATTACCACCAATTAAACTCCACTTTGCATTTAAACAGAAAACAAGGTGAAACTGAGATATACCAGTCTAAGCTTACCAAGAAATAACCATACTTCAAAATGCACTCAAGACTTTTATTTTGAAATAGCATCTGAATCAATTCCCACTTCAATTCCCTTAATAAATTAAAAGATAAAAGAACATCTCCTTCTTTGCAAAAAGCTTACAATCAACAGTGGAGGATTTGCAAAATATTTACACCATGACAGACATGATAGAAGTGCTACAGGATACTTGATGATTTACAGAACTTTAAGAAAATAATGATCACATCTCACTACATTAGAAGAATTATGGGAATTCCTGTTGTGGCTCAGTGGAAATGAATCTGACTACCATCCATGAAGACACAGGTTTAATCCCTGGCCTCACTCAGTGGGTTAAGGATCTGGCATTGCTGTGAGCTGTGGCGAAGGTTGCAGACACAGCTCGGATCTAGCATTGCTGTGGCTGTGGTGTAGCTCAGCAGCTATAGCTCTGATTTGACCCCTAGGCTGGGAAACTCCATATGCTGCAGGTGCAGCCCTAAAATGACAAAAAAAAAAAAAAAAGAAAGAAAAAAGAATTAGGAAAACCACCTAGAGAAATAGGGATGTGAGATGGCTCTTTATAGACAGGAATCACTTAGAGAGTTAGAAGTGAATAAGCTATCAACAGAACAGTTCTCAGCAGGAGAGAACAAGAGAAGGAGAGGTAAAGGGGTCCAAAACAGGGAATGGGATTGTAGTGCAGTGTGCAATCTGATATGATTGAATAGGAGCATATGAGAGAAGTGGGGAATAAGAGTCCGAAATTCATCTGAAGGTGAATGACATGATTTCAAGTGCTGACCGGTGAATTCTGGAACAATTTCAGTAGGAAGTAAAGATGTTTTAAAGTTCGTAAAGGATATTCTTGAAGGTGTTAGGGAGGAGGGTGTTTTTTTTTTTTTTTAAAGGCATATCCTATGAACTGGAAAATAATCTGAGTTCACATACACTGTGTGGTATAATTTTCATAATAACCCTCTGAAATATATATTATCCCTTTTATATATTAAAAATGGGGGGCTCCAGAGCTATTAATAATTTTACCAAGGTAGGAGATCAGAAAACAGCAGTACTTTATTTATTTATTTAGCTTTGCAGGGCAGACCTGTGGCATATGGAGGTTCCCAGGCTAGGGGTCCAATCAGAGCTGTAGCTGCCGGCCTACACCACAGCCACAGCAACGCAGGATCTGAGTCGCCTCTGTGACTTACACCACAGCTCACGGCAATGCCAGATCCTTAACCCATTGAGCAAGGCCAGGTATTGAACCTGCATCCTCATGGATCCTAGTCGAGTTTGTAATCCTTTATTTCCACAATAGGAACTCCAGAAAACAACAGTAGTTTAAATATTCCCTTTATTCATTCATGCAATCATTATTTTCACCAAGAAGTTATTAATCTCACTACTTGTTTTCAGCATTGGCTAGGGATACAGAGTTGGAAATATACAGTCCCAGAAATTTCAGAAATTCCCAGAATAGTAAGGAGATATGGAGTAAACAGATCATAAAGATATACTATGATAGGTGGTCATATGTAGGTAAAAAGTCCAAAGAGAGAATAAAACAGAGGAAGCATAAATCCTCCTTGTGTAGTCTGAATTGAAATGAGGATTCTTGAAACAGGCAGGATATGTAGTTAGAAGCTACAAACCTCAGCCAGTTCAGAAAAGAAGATAGGAGAGTCACGGTCAAGGAATTTTAGTTTAGTCTTCTCCCCCCCCCCTCTCCAAATGGCTGCACCCATGGCATATGGAAGTTCCTGGGCCTGGGACTGAATCTCAGCTGCAGCAATGCTGGATCCTTTAACCCACCGCTAGGGCTGGGAATAGAACCCACACCTCCACAGTTATTGCAGCTGCTGCAGCTGCATTCCTAACCCACTGCACCATAAAGAGAACTCCTGGAAATGGTCTTGAAAGATATGAGGTTCTAGTACAAAACAGGAGCAAAGAGATAAGATATCTCAAAAAATTCAAGTACTCTTTAAATCTAGGGAAATTAAAAAAATGATTTGGCTTTAGGGCAGGGATAATAATTACTTTCTTTTAACATATTGCATTTGAGGCATTGGTAGCATCACCTAAAGGAGATGGACAACAAATGATTACAAATGCAGTTATTACGAAAGAGACATATTTGGAATTTTTTGTTTTGTTTTGTTTTACAATTTATGTAGGTATGATCACGCTAAGAGATCTATATGAATAAAGAAGAGTTTCAAAGACAGAAACTTAAAATCTTGAATATTTTGGTATTGATAATTGTAGGAAAAAAGTATATTTGAACATGAAAGCCAAGGAAAGTTTTACCAAGAAGGCATGTTCTTTACTAACACTACAGAAACTCAAAGAGGGACTGAAAAATACATCATTACCTACAAGACAATTTCTCGGTGACCTTTCCGAGAGTAGTTTCAGTAGAGTAGTGATGACGTAAGCCTTTTTTTTTTTCTTTTTTCTTTTCCTTTCTTTTTGCTTTTAAGGGCTGCACCCATGGCACATGGAAGTTTCCCAGGGTAGGGGTCAAATCAGAGCTGTAGCTGCTGGCCTACGTCACAGCAACGTGGGATCCAAGCTGTATCTGACCTATGCTCATAGCAATGCCAGAACCCCAACCCACTGAGCAAGGCCAGGGATTGAGCCTGCATCCTCATGGATACTAGTCACATTCATTTCCGCTGCACCACAATGGGAATTTCCAGGATGTAAGCCTTTTAAGAGGTTTTATTGGAGGATGATCAACAAAAAACTATAGCTCCGTTAGTGCTCAATCATACCCTTTTTATAAGAACTAGATTCATACAACATGGAAACTTTTAATAACTTTCCTAGTCTTCCTCCTTTTCAATCTCATTACATTTTAATGTCTCTAAATATCTGTCCTCTAGTTTACTGCTTATATACAGTAGGCTTTAGCTAGAGATAAAATGACCAAATAGATGATCTCATTTATTCTCAACCTATAGCCTTTGAAAGTGTAAATTACAAACTCCCTATGGGGTCATTGTTGAGCTAGCAAGCATCATTTAATTGCCAACAATTTTATTTTAATGATTTTATTCATACGTTGTCTTTAGCCAAATAACACTTTGATAATAAAGTTTCTTTAGAGTCTCATCAATATTTCTGTCTTCAAAGTAATATAATTATTGGATCCTTTCTTTCCATCTCATTTAACTTATTTGGATAATTTTAAATGTATGGACCTAGGACACTGTTTATCACTCATTTTAGGACCTTAAAGAATAATTCTTAGATTGTTTATTTCCTTCTCATCATTACTTTTCAATTAGTGTGTGTGGAGGGGTATTTTCAACTCATACTCCCAATTTCTTGTTGAAAAAAAAATGGCTACTTTATACCAGCTGTTCTTGGATATTTAGAGAGCAATGGCAAACCAAGGAGGGAAGAAAATAAGAAAAAGGGCTTTCACATAAATTGGTTTACTATATACTGATTATCATGAATCCAACTTCTGTATCTTCCTGAGATAGCATGCACTACAGTTCCTAAATTTAGGCTTTGAAAAATTGAATGAAGATATTTTAAAGTTGGTTAGATATAAGCCTAAAGAAAATGACTTAAAAAATCTTGGTGACCTAAGCAATTACCAGGATAATTCACATAGATAGTAACTTCAGAATTAATGAACATTAAATTGAGAATCAGGGAGGTGTTGGAATAATCATCATTTTCAACAAAACATGCTATTCTTAGTTCCAAAAAGGAAGCTGGAAAAATGAAGACATTAAAAAGAAAAATCCATATAAGCACATTGCTGAAAATACAAAGTGCATAAAATATAGTCAATTCTAATAAAAAGTTGCAATCTTGTAGTTGTCAATCATAGATAGCAAATGATCAAATAATGATTAAAATCTTTCCATCTTAGTGATATACTAAACACTAATCAAATCTTTAAAAGTACTTTATAAAGTTGCTGCTGCTGCTGCTGCTATATTTTACAGAAGAAAAAGATGAGTCTCAAAGAAATTAATAGTCCAAAGTTACAAGCTAGACATAGTAAGAGTGAGCATTTGAACTTAAGGTCCAACTGAATTCAAATCCCTCATTTTTTCTACCATAGTTTCCAGATTATTACAAGACTATGATTTTCTAAGGTATCTTTCAATTTACCCATATGTCCCTGAGCAGCCGTTTTTGTCCCAGAGTGTTAGAAAATTGTCTAAATAAGATAAAGAAATTAAAAAAATATATACTTTTTGGTAGGTCATGGTCAGATACTGGGTGGGTCCAAGAATAGAGTAACAGAACTGCAAGGCCTTAATATACTGTACTGAAGGTAATTCCCTTATGTGGTAGTTGATAAATTCTTAAACATTAATATTGTTCCTTTATTAGCCTACACATTTAAAGGGCTTGGGAATCATCTGACATAACAGATTGCCAACTCCCTGAAGGCAGCCGTGACTACCAAAGGTTAAGCAGGCCTGCATAGAGAATAAAAAAAGTGAGAGTGGGAAAGCTCGATTCACTCATATACTCGAATCTTACATAACCTTCCACTGTTTATTTGCTCATACAGTACTCCAGAGATCCTGAACAGAGTCTAACTCTTTACTCTCCCCAGTGAACCAGTTTCAGCCATTTGGGAGCTATTCTACATCAGTCTTCTGCTTTGGCATTCAATCAAGAAAATTTATTAGTTTTGCATTTACTTTTCCCCAAAGAGTTTAGCAATGGAAATTATTAGAGTAATGCTTGTTAAAATATCCAAAACTCAATTGTAGGTCAGCTATGGCACAGATTATGATACACATCATTGATGTGAATCCCTTTTATTTATTTTTTTATTTATGTGTATGTGTGTATGTGAAATTTAGTTTTCACAGAACCTTCAGCTTCAGTTCAGCTAACTATGCTGTTGCTAAGGAAAGAAAGGGCTTATGGACAAATTGGACTTCTATGTGGAGGCTTCTATTCACCTATTGTCTATACAGGATATTTGCTCTGTAAAAAAATGAATATGTGCTGAAGGCATCACTAATGATAAATTCAATTTCTTTTCATTTGAGTTCACAGAAAACCCCAAGAATATCTAAAAAATATTGGTAAATATTTTAAGAAGGCAGAGCTAACATTGAGTTATTTGGGCCACCAAATGATAAGCCAAAAAATTGATTTTTTTCTGATTTAATACTAAATCCAGCTTCAATATTACATATTCCTTAGAGGTCAAGGGTTTTCCTGTTGCCAATATATAAACAGAGCCTCACACAGTGTCTGGCATCTACCAAGTGTCAACAATTATTGGATAGATTACTAAATGAATAACTTTTTTCAGAATGGTTATTAATGACATAAATTATACATATATCATGTCAAAGTTTAGTAAAAGGTATTAAAAACATCAACCTATGGAAATAATTGTGAATAGAGTTCCCAAGTGGCCTAGTGGTTAGGATTCAGTGCCTTCATTGCTGAAGCCAGGTTTCAATTCCTGGTCTGGTAACTGAGATCTCACATCAAGCTTCTGGGCACCACAGCCAAAACAAAGGGCAAAGTAGCATCCTTTCACAAAATTAAATTCTCACCTTTAAATTTTCTCTATTTACTATATCTACTGCTAAAACTGCAGGTGGTCTGGATGGGGGTAGGGCAGTGGAGAACTGTTTCTATACATGATAAAAGTAATGAAAAATAAGTAATTTGATTAGTAAAAATATTAAAGTCAAAGTGAGAAATGAAAGTCAGTGATTTTAAGTGATATTTTAAAAGCTATACAATGTCTGTGAAATTCTTTGTCAATACATGTCAATCATATCAGCAGGAAATATTCCTATTTTAGTGTCAGTGCATATTAATGGTCATGTAAGTTTGCTTGATCTAAATTCTAACTGCAGAGCATCTGAGATTCTTAGTAGCACAACCCACTAAAAAGGTCTTGAAAGTGAAATCTAAAGACCTAGACTCTAGTTTATATTCTGCTACCAACTAAATGTTATTAATGATGCAGTCTTTGGAGACCTAGTTTGCTTTATCAGTGAAGAAAATAAAGTATTTTCCAAGGTGGGTTCCATGAAGCCACTTCTTTCGATATTAAAAATATCTCTTGGAAATGCAGTTCTGTGGGATAAAAATTTATTAAAATAACCAAGTTTCCTTAAGTAGGAATTCTCAGAGCACTTAGTAAATACCAACATCCCTGAGGACTCTGCTAGAGAGGTAATACATAGATATTCCCAAATTGATTCCTCTCTGAACATGGTATCCAAGATTAGTCTTGCAGAATCAGGGTTCCGCAGAGGGCAGAAATGATGCCAAACTGAAAGCCATGCCTATGTCCTAGTTCATACTCCAGTGAGTTTCACTTTGTCCAATTTGGCTCATTTAGAGGCTTAGTCTATAGTGCAGAAAACTAAATGCTAGTAGCCATACCGCAATGATTAAATTCAAGGGTAAGCGTGATATCATCAGGTATTTGCTCTACTTGAGTAATCCAAAGCTCTAAAATTCAGTTTTATAAGCACTGGAGTTATATTAAAGCAATTCTGGGCAGGGAATTTCACACTATATAAAAATGAACTCAGATATATAATTGGTATTTTTATGGATAGATACAAATTGACATAGGATTCATGATCAGTAAATATAAAATTGTTGATGATGTATAGCAAGAGAATGCTTATGTTTTTTTCAGTTGAGAGGAATAAACCATATACTAATTAAGTTCTTTGTAAAACCATGTCTTTGTGTGTGACCAAAATATTTCTCAACAATCAAGTAATAAGCAAATATCTCAAATAATAATTACATTAAAGTGTCACTTGGGTTTTGGAACTTGTTCAATGTATCAACCAATCTTATTGTACTATAAAATTGTTTAAATAGACCAAATGTCCATCCGAATAAAAACTTACTGCTGGTGGAGTTCCTGCTGTGGCTCAGGAAAGGAATCTGACTAGTTAGTATCCATGAGGATGCAGGTTCTATCCCTGGCCTTGCTCAGTGAGTTAAGGATCCAGCATCGCTGTGAGCCGTGCTGTAGGCTGCAAATGCAGCTTGTATCCCCTGTCGCTGTGGCTGTGGTGTAGGCCAGTGGCTACAGGTCGGATTCGACCTCTAGCCTGGGAAACTCCACATATGGCAGGGTGCAGCCCTAAAATGACCAAAACAAACAAACAAAAAACTATTGCTGGCAAATCAATATTGATTATATATATAATATTGTATAAACTCTTCCAAGTGAAAGAAGATGCAGTGAAAAACGACAAAGGTCTCTGCCATCAGAGAACTTAGAGAGTAACCTTACCACCTAACCACCACTATGGCCACTTTTATTTGATTAATTATTCTTGAATTCTTTGATTATTCAATTATTCTTGAATTCTTCATGATATCATCAAATAACTCTTCAGTGCCCACAGAATCAAGTCCCTGACTTAAAGATATTTTATAAAATGATTTCTATCTATTCCAGACATTTCTTCTACAACCTGCCCCATGGCTGTTTTGTAAGAGGCAATTTGGTTGCATTTTTCCTCTTTAATAAAAAATTTTATTAAATTGAGCCATTAATGATAAATTTGTCTAAAATATCCTCATTGTATTTATCACATTTTAGAACTTCATCTATCCTCTAATGTCCATTGTAAAATTCCTCTTTGAAGTTCTTCTTTCTTATCATCCCAAATGAATAGAGTTTTCACTAAAGTGTGTGCCATTAGTACAGGCCAGGAAGGACCTATTTAAATATTTTCTACCTGCCCACATCTTCTGAGTGCAACTAGCATTTTCATGACAAAAGTGTGAGATGAAATTCAATGCCTCTAGCTTTCCCTTTCTACCATATTTTCCCACTTAGGGCCAGCCCTCCCCTTAGCACCCACATCTTCTAATTTTCTAATCTCTTTCCCCAAAGTAGGAGAGAACAGATGTCACAATGTACATTTATTCATATCAGCATATTAACTTAATCATGCATTTTCATATTTAAGCCTAACTTTTAACTGGAAAATCAAACTTGTCTCTCCATAAAAATCCAGATAAAAGCTATGTAATAACGAAGATGGAACAACTAAGAGGAGACTTTCTTATAGTCCAGAGAATCTCACTGCTCTGAATATAACATTGCTCCATTATTTTCAAATTTTGATTGAGTACTTAGCCTCAAAAATTTCACATGTGTCCCTTTAGTTATATGTTACTGCTGTAAGATCTAATCAATCTTTTAGGACCAAGCCTTTTGTTCACAATGTTGTCATCTCTATGAAATTTCCCTTAACTCATCCCAGAAAGATTGAATTCATCTTTTATAGATATTATCCCAGTATTTTCTTTTTGTAAATACCATTGAATTCTCACTCATTATGTCGATGTAAAGGACAAATGACTGTTCCCCCTGCCCCAGGTGATCTAATGCACTTCAACATTTCTATTATCACTTTTAGAACATAATTCCCAAATCTATACATCTAGCCAAGAACTCTCCCTTGAATTCCAGACCTTTGGAGCCTAGCATCCACATCTCCAACTGCATTTTTTTAAAAAAACAGCTAATCTTTCTTCCAAATCCTGTATCTCTTCCTATTTTCAATATTTTGTAAACTGGTACCACTATCCACCAAGTTAAATAATACTTCTGCCCCTGATCCCTGCAGTGGTCCACACAAAAATGAATTTCAAATTTCAATCAATCTAAACTTTTTTTCTCTATCTTTTTACAGCTGCACCTGTGGCACATGGAAGTTCCCAGGCTAGGGGGCTAGGAGTTGAATCGGTACTGCAGCTGCAGGCCTGTGCCACAGGAACTGCACGTGCGGCCTACTTTGCAGCTTTCAGCAATGCTGGATCCTTAACCCACTGAGATCAAGGCCAGGGATTGCACCTGCATCCTCATGGACACTATTTCAGGTTCTTAACTGGTGGAGCCACAAAGGGAACTACCTAAACTTGTAAAACATCCCTCTTCCCAACGTTTCTTCTATAATGATCCTTAATGGTTAAAGAAATGTGTTAGGTAAGTTTTTTTTTTACAAACATGCATGGTACGGTATTTTAAATACAATATTAATACATGAGCATGCTAGATATAGTCTTCTGTGTCTCTGGAGTCTGATCTATTTTTGGCCGAATAAACTTAATTGAATATTTAATTTTGCCATCCTGTTTTTAATACATGTGTTACCTAATGGTTGGCTGCCAATGATTTATTCTTCCTGGTTGCTACAGAGCTTCTAAAGCTCATATATATCTCTTCATAGCTAATTCATATTTTAATTATTTTCATGACAAAAGCCCATTAATTCACCTAAGATATTATTTTTGACTGACACTTTGTGAAATGTAAATTTTCACACATAGGAAAACATTTTTCCCAATAGATTCCAAAGATAATTTGGGTAAATAAATAATCCCCAAACAGGGTATTAATAAGAAACAATAACTCAGTTCAGCTTATATTACATTATATATTTTCTCTATCAGTTGTACCAAAAATTGCGCATCCTAGAAATGACATCAAGGTAAATTCACAGATAATCCTTGATCCTCCACATCTTAAATTATGAACTTTCATAGGTAGGCACTAAAGCAAGTCTGTATGCACTCTGAAAGGTTTCCACAAATGGCATTGGCACTCATGTATGGTACCCTTTTAGGTTAAGATTGAGTTAAAATATTTTTTAAAGTAAGCTATAGAGTATTTTTTTTATGTTTATATAAAGGTTGAAATCTCACACATCCCTTTCAATCAAATTAACTCAGTGACATTTAGTAACTACCTCCTATGTACAAGACAGGGACTTTGCCCTATGAAATTCCTTTGAAATTGGTTCTTGAATAAAAATGTTCTTCTAATTGTCCTACTGTAAATAAAGTTACTAGTTTCTTTGCGCTTTTTTTTATAATCTACGGTCAAAGTTACAAGCAACCATTTGTTAAGAAGGTAAGTGCTTAAAAGTTTATTACCACACAAATTTGTATCTGATAAAAAGGAACTACATATAATTTTACAAGAGTTTTACACTGTCTAGAATATTATCATAGCATAAAATGAAAATGTAAGTTTCCTTTATTTCCTCTTAAGGTTGAATTTTTAATGGCTAGAACAGATTCTCAAATTAATAATTTTACTGTTATTAGGCTTTCATTTCTTATATCCTTTCTAAACTCTGTCCAGAATTCCCATGAACCTTAGTGGCTCATCAGGAAGCTCAGAATTAATCCACTTGGACTAAACAATATTTTGAAGAAATGCAAAAATTACCCCATTGAGACAAAATTCCTTAAGTGCCAGAATACAAAATAAATTTATGCCTATTTTCACCTGGTAACATTTAGCATAATATTAACTCCACAGCTTGTATAATTTGATGACTCCCAACTTTTCCATCAACAAATTACAATAATGCCCATATATCAGACTTCTGTCAAATACACACAGAGGATTATCACATTCTCCTAGTGCCTAAGCAATTCTTTGGTACTATTTTAGGGTCACCGAAAGGCATCATTCAGTTACTGTTATTCATTTAAGGTTTATGTCTTCCCAATTCATATGTTGAAATCTCATCCCCAATGTGAAGGTATTAATTGGAAAGTAGGGGCTTTGAGATGTGGGATGGATTTGCACCCTTATAAAAGAGTCCCCAGGGAGCTTGCTCACTCGTTCTGTTCTGGGATGACACAATAAAAAGATGGGCTGTCCATGTACCAGCAAGTAGACCCTCATAGAACACCAAATCTGGCAATGCTTTGATCTTGGATTGCTTAATCTCCAGCAGTATGGGAAATAAATTTGTTCTTTATAAGCATTCTAGTCTATAGCATTTTTGTTATAGTAGCACAAAGACACTTTTAAAGGCCACAGTTTTTCTTTCAGTAAACACCTTTGAATCATTTCCTCAACAGTGTCTAAAACCAAATAGATAAGAAGGTTATGTAAAATTCCCCCACTTGTCTTGAATTCATTTGAGAGATTTTTAAATCCAAATATCTTTTGATCCACATTGCATACACTAGCTAGTGTAGACATTTTTATTGTGAATTTGTGGCCAGTACATTCTTTGCAACTACAGTTGACGTTACCTTGTGCAATGTTTGATAGAGGAGACAGATTTAAAACATAGCCACCTCTTGGAGGCACAAAGGAAGAGGCTCAGTTAAAATGTGACATTTTCATTCTTGTGGATGGTCCATCACTTTGAGACTTTCTCAAGATCTGCTGAAAACACCAGCTATATTTCAGGATTTACCTCTGCAGAACCCTTGGAAACTAAGAGACTGCAAACTAACCATAGGAGTCCCCTCAAAACGTATGGTGCTAGATTTGATATCCTGGAGCTATTTTTCAGACTGCCACATCTTTGACTCCTAGGAGAATTCCATTCATGTATTTGCTAACATTTTCTTTTATATAAATGTTCAAAGACCAGACTAAGTGTTATTAATGTTAGAAAGGACAACACAGATGAAAAAAAGGCATACACAGAGCCCATCTGATACCCCACCTGCTTCCACAGTGCTATAGACTGACTTTGTAACCTCACACATCTGCTGAAATCATAACCCCAATGTGATGGCACTAGGAAGTGGGGCATGTGGTAGCTCATTACATTAGGGGGGGGCGCCCTTGTGAATGGGTCCTTAATCAAAGAGAGGGCTGAAACCCACCAATTCATTTGTTTTTGTTTTTCAGTGCCACACCTGTGGCACATGAAGGTTCCCAGGCCAGGGGTTAAATCCCAGCTGTTGCTAAGGACTATGCCACAGCTACAAAAATATCAGATCCAAACCACATCTGCAACCTATGCCACAGCTTGTGGCAATGCCAGATCATTAACCCACTGAGCAAGGCCAGGGATGGAACTTGCACCCTCACAGACTCTCTATCTGGTTTTTAGCCACTGAGCCACTGAAGTCCACCACTTTGAACTAAACTTTAGTTATGAGTGAACAGAAGCTTATGCTTATTTCCAGTAAGTGCTCATTATTTTAGCACTGTCATACCCAAGGTTTGTGCCTGATTCCAAATCAAGAATTTCTTCTTCCTATCTCTTGAGATAGAATGCCTGAATCAACTCTGATATGTGTTTTATTGAACATTATTTGTTCCTGACTTGAAAGCAGAACTGAAAAGCAAAATTTTACATTTATAGACAACATTCATTTTGTTTGCTGTGTAAAATGCCAAGAGGATTTATATAAGAGGGATTCTTATGAGGAATGATTTTAGTCAGTAAATATGAGATCTGGCCCTGGCACTGTCACATATTATTTCTAGTCATTTAACCTGTTGGATATATTATAAGACTGAATGAGGTATTTATTAAAAATACTTGGCAAACTGTAAAGAATTTTGCAAAGATGATATCTTTATAAGTAAAAAAAACCAAAAGAACAAAAAAACAAAAAACAAAAAAAACAAGGTACGGAAGAGCCGAGATCTAGTGTTAAACAGATCTAGGTTAGAATCCTATTTTGCCACTTACAAGTTATGTGAGTTGGGAAAAGCACATGACTTCTCACAGCTCCATTTTTTTTCTCTTGGAAAACTGAGATAATAAATATGATAGCCATTTTTATAAGAATTAATAAGATAATGTTAATTTTGGGAATAATATCTAAATATACCATTTTGTTGATATTAATATTCTTATTCATTGTGAGAAATTATGGGGAATGGGACAAATGACAAACTCATCTGTGGGCAAGTATAAAGTGATGCTCTCATGAAAAAAATTCAATACAATCTTAAAAAGTGATGAATGCCAAAATGTCAGATAAGACAGAAGGAAAAGGATCTATTATTACAAACTATTTCCTGAAGACAACAGACCAACATGCACTTGTCAACACTAAAGGTCAATACAGTCATGGGCATCATTTAAAAGGTTATAGGAAACAAATCAGAAAACATGATTTCTTTTTGGTTTTACACAGATATGTCAGGGATGATGGTAAAGGGAAGTGTATAATTATTGTGACAAAAATCCACAGCCATTTGCTTTTACATATTCTCCCTTTAAAAATGATTTCTTCTCTTATTATACTACCATTTTATTTGCTCTAAAGTAAAATGAAGAGGAATGAACATTTACAAAGGAAATTAAACCCTCTTGATCTAGCATGGTCAGTGGTCAGATTGTGTGAGTGGAGAATTAGCCTGCAATCATTGGTATAATGATATTACTTTATGATGAAAATCTGCCCTAGTTGGCTCTATTCAATACACTTAAAAATCCTTTAGAAATTAAGATGCACCTATCTCTTAGATAATGATATGTTAAAGTGTATCTCATTACTGCATTTACAAATGCTAATTTAGAAGAATAAAAAATGTCTCACATTGATTTTCCTCAAAGAATACACTGTTAAAAAATCTTGGACTTTCACTGTACTCTTTCTAAAATTTTTCAAGTATTTTTCTGTAAGTATATCATTTGGTTTTATTACTCTCACCTAAAAAAAAAAAAAGAGTCTCATTAATGGCAGTTGTCCTTAAGCCTGAATGGACATCAGAGTCACTTCTGTACCATTTTAAACATCATCAAAAAAATACACTAGCCATTTGCTTTAAAAACAGTGAACACCCATTTTTTTTGGTCATATAGAAATAGTCACTCCTTGTTCTAAAA